>NC_081409.1:167236716-167548716 GCF_030272615.1 Cryptomeria japonica
TATCTATGCTTTAATTTTGAAAATTAAGTGGTTAAGTGTCAAAACCCTAATTTTTAAAACCCTCTTGATTCAACCTTTGTCCGACAATTTCACTAATCAAAACATCTCCAAATCAGCTGTAACTTTGGATTCCACAATAAAATCACAATATCTTTCATCCCTGAAAATCTGGAAAAAAATTGCGAGGACCGTGTGCACTCCGAGCGCCATCGTCCCCGACATTTTTTCTGAAATTTCGGGAGCTAGATCTTACTATATTTTCCTGCTAAAATCCAGAATTTTTGGCTGATTTTATCAAATCTAACACTTTCAAAATTACAGTCAAAGTTGGTCTTGTGATTGCTTGGATTAAGGCTTCTAAACATTCAAAAATCATTGAAATTGAAATTTTGTGTCAAAATTGTGTTCTTACTGTCCTAAATCTGAAAAGTGTGTTTGCATTCATTCGAAATTTCAGTGCTTTATTCAAATTCTTACAATTTGTGACTTTTGAAATTAAGTGCTTAATTACAACAACTTTAATTTCCGCTTTTAAAATTGAATTTTGCGTGAAATTGAGTCAATTTTTAAATTTCAAAATTTGCATTGCTCTTGACATTCCCTCTAAAATCATAAAATTCAAAATTTCAGTTTCCCTCTCTTTTTCAAAATTCAAATTTTTGCATTTTTCGACAATCTTGGTAGGGTTCAATTTCGAGATTGCAACTTTAATTTGGCCTATCTACAGATCGTAAAACCACTCAATTTTTTCAGATTAGCTCTAAAATCATCATAACTTTCATCCCTGCAAATTTCGAAAAAAGTTGCTGGGACCGTGTGCACTCCGAAGCGCCACGGTCCCTGACATTTTTTCTGAAATTTCGGGAGATTGTCCTGATTGTATTTAACAGCTTAAATCCAGAAGATTGGTTGATTTTACTGAAAATTGTTACCTCTAAAATCAAAATTTTCTCTCCCTCTCTAGTGCATGAGTTTTACAACAATAAGCCCTACTTACACTATTCCCGTTAGACGAAGCCGTAGAATTAAGTCTTTCTGAGGTTTAATTACCGAGGAGATGGAACCTAATTTGAATAGCCTTTTTAACGAGGACATGGGTAATTCCTCTAATCCTCCTAATGATGAAGAAGCTCTCCATGAGGTTTCTGAAGAACAAATTTCGAAATTGGATAACCAATTTGACAATTTTCGAAAATGGATGTCTCAAGAATACCCTGATAGTCAAGCTCTTCCTTTAATTGAGGGTCTAAAATGTATGCTTCAAAGTGATAAGAATGGAATTGATATTTTGCGTGGTATTGCACACATTGTGGATTCGAATGTGATGCCTATGAAGAGTTGTGCTGAAAATTTGGGTTATACACAACCTCCTACTCAAGTCAATCATTCTATTCCTTTGATGACTTCTATTGCTAGCATATCTACCTTTACATCAAACATAATGGCTACTTCTACACAAGACATTCCTCCTGTGATCACCAGTCAGGGGGGCAATCCTTCCTTTTCAATTAACCCTCTTCCTTCATTCAATCCGATTTCTTCATTCACTCCAATGAGTGTCCCTATTATATCTCCACAAATGAACATGACGCAAGGGGGCAATTCATTCAATCATTCCATTCGTCCTTGTAGTGTTCCTCCTGTCCAATCATCTCCTATGACTAATTATCATAGGGTCCCACCACCTTACTCTTTACCTTCTTTCAATAACATAACACCTCCATCTCAATCTAACACATCTAATATGAACTCTTCGACTGAAGCGACCATTAACAATCTTGCACAAACTGTCTCTTCTTTACAGCAACAAATTGCCTCTATGAATCAATCTAAGTTTAGTGTGCCCACATTTGATGTTGCGAGCCCACTTTCTCTTGACATTGTTTGAGCTATCCCTCCTAAACATGTTGAAATCCCGCATTTGGAGCTTTATAATGGTAAAGGTGATCCTCTAACACATGTTAAGACTTTTCAAACAATATGTACTGATTTTGCTTATGACCAAAGGTTGCTTGCAAAACTGTTCACTAGAACATTAAGAGACAAAGCCCTACAATGGTATTGCTCGTTGCCTTCCTATTCTATTACTTCTTTCGAACAACTTGCAAATGCTTTCATTCAACAATTTCAAAACAATATAAGTCCTAAAGTTACTTTGATTGATTTAATGCATTGTAAACAAGGTGTTAAAGAAAAAGTGATTGATTTCATTGGTAGATATAAGCATTTGTATGCTCAAATTTCTTTTTCAGTGCCTGACAATGATATTCAAAGAATCTTTATTTCTAATTTACAAAAAGATATTCGAGACAAACTTCTGTTTTCTGAGTTTACTTCTTTCCAACAGTTGTGTGCAACTCTTCACAATTATCAACTGACTGTGAGTCAAATGGAACAATCACATCCTATGGCTCCGAGTGATAAGGGTGATAGCAGTCAACAACCATTTGGGAAGTTTAAACCAAACAGAGATTCCATCAAATTCAATGAAAACATCATCAACAACAATGTGAATGCAGCATCAGATGTGCCTCCTATTTCTAAGTTTTTCAAGAAAGAAAGAAAGTTTACTCCTTTGAATGAATCATTGCATAGTATTATGAATAAGTTATTGGAACAAAATGTTCTTACTCTTCCTCCTATAAAGCAAATAGATCCTACAAAGATTAATTCACCCTATTTTGATAACAAATCTTTTTGTCAATTTCATCGTCATCCTGGGCATGATACTGAAAAATATTTTGCTTTAAAGGGTAAAATTCAAGATTTGATTGATAATAATACTATCTCTGTTTCTGGTGTGAATGATAAAGGCAATACATCTGTAGCTCCTCCTAATCAAAATCTTCAGATTTTCACTGATCCATTACCTTCTCATACCTCTAATGCGATTGAGACTAATGATTCCTCTCTTTCATCTGATGGTCTTGTGTCTATGACTCCAAATGTGATTAACTTTGTACAGCAGCAAGAAAACCCTAAAGAACCTTCCATCACATTTGATTCCAGTGAAACCATTAGGGCACCTGATGGTCCTTTATACATAGTTGCAAAAGTCAAGAATACACCTTGCCGTGGAGTGCTTATTGATCCTTCATGCATGGTTAATGTTATTACTGAAGAATTTCTTTTTACTTTGCAATTGAATCAAGTGATATATGACAAAACAGATGTGATTGTGAAACTATTTGATGCATTTTCTTCTCCTGCAATTGGTTCTATTACATTGCCTATTGAGGTCCATAACAAATCCCTTGATGTGAACTTTTCTATTATTCCATCTTCCGAACAATTTCGTGTGAAGCTTGGCTATCCTTGGCTATCTTCCATGAAAGCTATTGCTTCTCCTATTCACAAGTGTTTGAAATTTCCCCATAATGGTGAAGTTGTTACTGTCAATCATAGTCTCTTTAAACCAGCTGAAAGAACTTCTAGCGTTCCTATTGATTACTTTTGGCCTAAACAATTCCAATCTCTTCCTCCGTGAAGTGATCATCTTTTCAAATCTTATCAAAAGCAGAAAACAGATATGATCCTATCTCTAAGTGAACCTAGAACACCCAAACTTGACATTCCTATCATTCTTGAGAAGGAAGTTCTTCCTTTGAAAGATAAAATTAATGTCTTTCCTCAAGAAGATTCCCTACCCATCCCTATGGATGTGACTATGTCTATATCTAATAAACTTCCTAAAAGTAGACCTATCCCTCCTCGTCATGATGGACTTGGCCTCCCAAATATTCCTCCCTTATATGGAGCAGTTCCTCCTCCTTCTTTTTATAGAGAGAAGAGACCTTCTTCTTCTCCTATTATCCAGCCTAAGAGACCACAACCTAAACACCCAAGTGATAAGGATGAGAACATTCCTCCTCCTCAATCTTCTTTACTTCCTACTAAGACTAGACGAAATCGTTCTGCACGTGAACGTCGACGAAAGCGTCATCTTAGAGCTCAAGCAGCTGCTTCTCAAACTTTGCAATCTCCAAAAACACCTTCAACTAGCATTATTCCATTTTCTCCAAAATCTCCAAAACATAAGATGCATGATGGTCTTGATCCTGTGCGAATTAAAGACCCTATTTTTATAAATCTTGATGATGCTATAGATGAAAATGTTATTCATGATGAAAATGTTACTCCTCTTGCTTCTGATAGTGAATATGAACTTGTTGATATTGATAACCATTTATCTAATGAATTTTCTAAAGCACTTATCCTAGCTCCTAGACAAGAACAACGTGGCTTGGAACATGAACATAGCCCTTGTTTGGATCTTGTGATAGCTCCATCTACTGTGTTGAATGTTCCTCCTCTAGCATGTTCCCTGCCTTCCCGAAACATTGATCAGCAAGATCGGGGGGTAGATGACGTGCTAGACTAGTTACATTAGCATAGCAGATTCTCTCCTCCTCTCTTGTGTTACTTCTTCTATACGTTATTCTCATTCTTCTATTTGTTGTCCTTGGTGTTGTCTACTTGAGGACGATGCAAAGCATTGAGATCTCTTTTGGTCTCTCTCATGTTGACTCAAAAGACACATGTGTTCCCTTCTTCTAGGTGACCTTCCTTGATTGGGGAATGAAGAACAATTATGCATACATACATATGATATATATACATGAATTATCATACAGCATACTGACCCCAAGGAAAGTGAAGTCACCTTGTGCTTTGTGTTTTGTGTCTATTATCCTTGGGTTTATCTCACACTTGGGGGCTAAATCCTTGCGATAACGTGCTCCTTTCCTTTCTCATTTCTTATGTGTATCACTATGTTAAAACAATCACCCCCGTTGAGGCGTGTGCGATCGCTTTAACGTAGGGGGGCATACACCCTGTCTATCCCTTCAGGATACATGAAAATTTCTTGGAGAACTCAGCTTTTCCTTAAAAATTTTCGGTATTTCTCTTGCATGACTCATAGTGAGGGGACCTTACTACTGACAGTCATGGTTCTCCCTCATGATCTTCCCTTTTACTTTGTCAATCGAAAACGTAAGATCCTTAGTCCACTGGGGGCTTGGTGTGTCTTGCCTCCTTGACGTGGTGAAAGTCTTTCAATATTGTTTCCTTGTACTTTACCAGAAGTATGAGCATACATACTCCCGCTAAAGTGGGGGCTAAATGTAGCATCCTAAAATTGCGACACTTGCAATTTTGACTGCATTTCGGTCTTCACGATGGCGACGCAACACGGAACCTGAATGGAGACCCCGAAACTTGTCCACGACACCAAAAACTGCATTTTCAAGCACCCTGGCCTGAACCTCCTTTGCACCCTGCTATCCCGGGAGGTGGGACCAGAGCGCCTAGCGCCCTGGTCCTTCAGGACCAGGGTGCCCAGCACCCTTGTCCCTAGCCCTATTTTGGGCCCGGTCTCCTATGGGACTTCGGGTCTTTTTGTTTGCAAATTGGAAATAATATTTCCTGGTCGGCCTAAGGTCGGAAAAATCAGTCTTTTAACCCTAATTGGCAAGTATATAAACTACATTTTCCTCTCCCATTTAGGAAAGAGGGTCATATGTGTACAAGCGTGGAAACTATACTCAAGCATTCAAGCATTCAAGCATTCCTTCAAGCAATTGATCATTTCAAGTCTCCATTCAAGGCTAAGTGTTGCATTCAAGACAAGGATTCAACCATTGAAGAGGAGATCACTTACAACATACTACTACAACATACAACATACAACATCTATACCTTTGCACATAAGGATACAAACATCCTTACAACAAGGTATTAGTACTTGTTTTACATTACAGACATTTACATTTACAGCATTGCTCATTTCTTGGTTAATTCCAAAACCGGGGTTTGACCTAAAGGCAAACCCCTAATCCCTAACCCCCCAATCGTCTTCGCTTTTCTGTGTGTAGGTTGCAGGTACACGGCTGAAATTGAAGATCTGGAATCCTTGTGCAGAGACGAACAGATCCCCCTTCGTTTCGCGGATTTTTCGGAGGACCGTGGCGCTCGGGCGCCATCGTCTTGGCAACTTTCGCTCAAATTTGTAGGACAGCACCGTATCGACATTTTACTGCTAATTCCAGGTCCGCAGCTTCATACTGTATTCCTATCTCAGTTTATAAGCGAATCTTTCTCACTTTCTATGCATTCCAAGCTTAATTCTTCTATGCACATTCTTTACAAAAGAGGGTAGCCTTGCTGTCATAACCCTTGAAACTCATTTAGCATCCAATCTTGCATTGCGTGGGATTGGATCTTGTGGGTTTCAACCCCTCTTTTGAATGTAAAGTCTCCCAAGTGAAAACCATCAACCCTAGCGACCTCCCTTCTCTCTCCTTGGAGTTGGAAGAGGGGAGAGCAACTAGGGTTCGATCGCGATTTTTTCCGCTTTACAATGCCAAAATGAAAGGGGAAATATGACTTATATGCTTGTTGATTAGGGATAATTGACTAATTTTTTGTCGCACGCTGACACTGGGGGAGTTTTTCCCACTCAATGTGCAACCTCCAATGCAAAATTGGAAAGAGTCCTACCCAAAATAAGGCAGGGATAGGGGCACCATGCACATATCCTAGGAGGATAGGGGCACCACGCCCTCATCCTACCATTTTTTCCAAGACAACATGCAGTTTAGGCAGTGCGGAGGGCAAGCAAGATGCATTTCTCAGGTGCTAAGCAAGTCTCTGGTCTTCGATCTAGCTTAGGGATTTGAATCACATGCATGAGGACTCTAATATGGTTGATAATTGCAAGGGTTGCAATTTCATGACACTACAATTGTGATTATGATGTTGTTGCTTATGATTAGTAGTGTAAGTAATGACGTTGATTTATTGTAGGGAAGAAAGATGTAATATTGCATTTTGTTTCTTCTTGCATATCATGTTTGGTAATTATGTTCATGATGGGTAATTGTATATCATGTTAATGGATGTTAGATGCATATGAGTAGTTAGTTGATTATGTTGCATTAGTAGTTGCTTTCAAAAAAATTATCTCGGTTTGCATGTTAGTTGGTTAATTTCTCTAGGGTATTTTGGCAAGCATTACAAATATTTTATGGAGATAAAAATGATAAATGCAAGAGGAAAGAGCCTCCCCTTCCACACCCAATAAGTAGAGAGATTTCTAGAAAGAAGAAGATAAACTAGGTACTCTTGAAGCATGCAATGGTGATAACAAAGCCTCAAGCACAAAATAAGAAAGAGAACCAATAATGATGAATATTGTGATAAGAACTAATTTAATGCTAGAGAGAGTGATTATATTGCTAGAGAAAACTAGAGAGATTAATTAGAGATTCAAATGAATGCAACTAAGCCAAGATAAACATCCTAGAAGTGAAACCAACATTTGTGCATGTTGTTGGAGGTGTTACAAGCCTTTCCAATCATAGGCATAATGTTCCAACGACCACCTTCAGATTGCATATCCATGGGATGTTAGCATGACATGTGGATGTCTTCACGATGTGTAGATGTTCACAAGCTAGATAGTCAACAAGGTAAGAAAAAAGGATGAAACTGAGGCTAACAAGGAATTCCAAGTGAGAAAGTAAATAAAAGATGAAAGGGTTCTCCAATCGGTGTAAAGTGAAGGCACTTATGTAGTGTGAAATTCCATGAGGTACAATTTATTATGTTATATTTTTCCCCCACTTTAGGGAGCATATCATTATCATGCGATACAAGATAAAGTAGAGAGAGTTAAAATGTTTTATTGAGATATGAAGGGGAAGAAAAATGTCCCTCAATAGTAGGAACAATGGGTACCCTTGAAGATAATGATGTAGGAGCTAGAGGTGATAGACGAGATCGAGGTGATGCCTACCCTTTCCATATAGGGCAAGACAAGAGATATCTGTAACGATCGAAAGATTAAAGGGAGGGCAGACTTTTGGATGCCAATAGTGCAATTATCTTTGTTGGGAAAATAGGTGTCATGCACCTTGCATAATCATATTTATAATTGTAATATTTATTTATTATGTGAGTTTCCTATGGATGTGTAATCTAATATTTATTTATTTGATGTTGTACATGGACATGTAACATGTAGAGATTCCTTAGGAATATTCTCAGGGCCACTTGATGAGTTGTATTGTAACATTGAGATATATTATATTATATTTATTTAATATTTTGGAAATTAATTTAATAAGGTACCCAATATTAGATGTGGGGTCAATGGGGTAGTTAGGCCATGGTATTTGCACATGGTTTTGATGTAATACCACTTGGTAGTTTTGTTGGAGCTTTTGTCTATAAAAGAAACCACAAGGGTAGTCATTTGGGTTAACCGGGTTTAGAATTTGTGGAGGTTGGAATAATGGCATGGGATGTGTGGTTACATGCTTGTTCACATGGAGTGCTTGTTGATGGCTGGAGTTTCAAAGGCTTTCATGGATGTTGTAATGTTGCATTATTGAATAATACATGGATGATGGATGCTTTTGGAGTCTGAGTTTTTCCCTTGTGAGGGTTTTCCGAGGGTATTTGTGTCAACTTTTATGGATATGTTTTCTATTCTTTGCATGTGGATTCTATGTGCTGATTTGATTAAAATATCAATTGGGTTATGTGGAAATTGTCATATGTATGGCTACAAGTTTCCTTACAAGTGTTATCAAAGCTATGCTTTATGGTGTTATAAATCTAGGTGTTGAATCCATGAATGCATGAAAATAATGTTAGAAAAGGAAAGATATAAATTCTTGTTGCATGTTATGGGGTTACAAATTTGTGGGCTTTATTTCAGATATGGTTTCATAAAAAAATGTTTCAAAATGGGTTTCCATGGATTTGCATTTTTGAGAGTTTTCGGGGTGAAGTTTAAGATTTCACCTCGTGGGACAAAATCAACCGCATGGTTGTGATCAGGAAGGTCAGGAGACAAATTTTGATATATAATTTACCCTATTTTGATGACGAAGGTCTAAGTTTGATTTTTTTTAGATAGTACGATCGTACCACTTGTTGCAGACATCGTAAAAAATATTAGAACATATTGATTATAAATCCATCGACATTTTATTTGTTATTGTTGAATTAATTTTTTTATTTATAAAAGTTGGAGGAGGCAGTTTTTGAAAAATAAAAAATTACATTTATTTGTATGTGGTCGGGTTCGCAAACCACCCCCACACATGGCTTTGACTACTGCAGTGTACCGCTATCAATTGAGGTACCACCTACAGGATTTTTCGATGGTGGGCCCCCCTTATCCATGGGGAAACCCTGACGATGGGGTTTAAATCCTTGAAAACAAACAAATATTTTTTATCACCATTTTTTATTTTTTATAAAGCTTTTTAATTAATAGAAACTTTTTTAAAAAATTATAAATTTTTTAAAAAATAAAACTTTGGAAAATGTAAAATAATTCTGCTAGCAATGTTATATGCTTGATTTTATATATGGTCAGGTCCAAGGGGCTGACCTAGAAATGTTTATTATTAAAAAATTAAAAAAAATCTTTTATGGCATATTGGAGATGTGAGGTAGGAAATAGAGTAAAGCATCAAAGCACTAAATCATGCAACCACAAAACATAAAAAATCCAATGAAATTAAGTCCTATCACACTCAATAAAAGAATGAAGATAAGATATTCAAAACAAATGCAAACCATATGCAAAAATCTCCTTCATTGACCGCCATTGTCCTTCATTCTCCTTAAAATTGATGTTTGTGGATCTTACCTACAAAGAAAATACAAGTGAAAGAAAATATGATTGCAAGATGAAATTCACAACACAAGGTTACTCGAAGCATGGTTATTAATGATTGAAGAAAAAAGCTCAATTTATAAGAAAAATTGATGAGAAATTGAAAGAAGCAATTTCATTCAAAATTGGCATGATTAGGGGACAAAGAATCACAAATGCTATATCAATTTATGACAAATTACTATGAAAGAAAATATGACACATTCTTATGCCAATTCATGACAAATTTCTAAGACAATTTATGACAAATCAGTCATGTAATTAGCTCACTGATTGATGACAAATTAGAGGGAAAATAGCTTGCAAATTATGACAAAATTAAGCATGAAAAGTGGATCCCAAATTTGAGGATAAATCAGTGGAAAAAGTTAGGAGAAAAAGATGGGAGAAAATTAGGTGGCATTAATCAATAAATTTGTATTTATTAATTAACTCACAAAAAGGGAAAAAATTAGCCAATTAAATATTTAAATTAACTGTGACATGAGACACTTTGGATAAATGAAATTAATTCATTTAACCTAAATAATGTTAATAAAATTTAATAATTAAAGAATTATTAAAACCCCGGGAGATAGAAAAGAGAGGAAATTAGTCACAATTAGGTCATGATACAATTAAAGCAATAGATAAATGGCGTTGATCATGATCAAAAGGATAAATGACAAGAATTTGATATTGATATGACATCAATTGACAAAGACCAATGACACAGTGGTCAAAGATGATAAATGTCCCTTTCATGTTATTCCTAATGTGTTCTCACACATAAATCTTACACCTCCATCCTCCTTGTGACACTTTGTCACAAGGCTAAGCCTCAAATCTAGGCACACACTCCTAGTCAATCCTAGCCATCCATTTATCATTTAATCTTGGTCATTGATTTTCCTCATCATAAATTTATCGATTGAGGCATTTGGTCTCATTTGGAACATCTACCTTCTTCATATCCTTATGCTATCATTTCTTCTATCAATCTTATCATAACATTATGTTGTTAGTTTGAGCAACTGCATTTCTCCCTACAACAACATCAAATGAGAAAATCAAATGGAGAAGGGTGTCTCTACTTTTATTCAATTTATGAGATGGGATAGTAAAATCCAAGGTAATATTGTATCTTCCATTTCTATTATATTTCATGTCTTCTATCCTTGAAATCATTGTCTTCAAGTGTTTTTAATAAGTTGAGATAATGTATTAATAACCCCCTAATAGATTTTATGTCTATACCTAGTCTCTCATTAGGTAGGGAAATCATTATCTTCAAGTGTTTCTAATAAGTTGAGATAATGTATTAATAGCCCCTTAATAGATTTTATGTCTATACCTACTCTCTCATTAGGTAGGTCATTGTTGGTTGACTTGATCTAGTCAAAGAACTAGAAGCACAAAATGTATAACTTTATTGTAATTAAAAAGCTAATAGTTCATGTAGAAGTAAGTATTTTTGCAACATCTATGCATTTTATAGAACTAGTATATGACCAAAAGTTAGAAATGGATCCACTTTATCTCTCCTACTCACACATTGACTCAATTGAGAACCCACCACTTTCCCCTCACCCCAAGTGGAAAGTAGAAATAGTTCTAATGCTTGAATCAAACAACTAAAGTATTTTAGTCAAATTATTTACATAAGGCACCTTTGCCCTTTTAAGTTTAATGTCTCTCAAATCTAATAAGTACCATCAAGATTTAAATTTGAAGATTTCCCATTAGGATAATTTCTCTACACAGGTGCATTAAATGTACTTACCATTGACCATTGATTCTATTCACCATTTTTTGATTTCTAATTCACATGTTCAAAGTTTACAAAGTTTTGTCTATTTTCAATCTTATTGGTTCTAAATTACATTTGAGTTGCTAAATTTAATTTACACATTTTTTCATACATTATCACACTTACAATGAAACCATCCAAACATAAAAGTTTCATATTTAAGGTTGTTAATAAAAAGACAAATTTATAAGAATAACGCTTGGCATTTTCATCTTTTGATTGAAACTAATAAGATTATTCACATGGACCATTATCGTCCTCTCCTCTTTAAGAGACTTCGACATTTTGGTCCTCTCCACATTAATAAACTTACACATTTACTAAGAAAAGCTTAATTTATACAAAAAAAAATAAAAAAAATAAAAAAAAATACCATAGAAATGTGATGCTAGTGCCTTGATGAGAATTTCTAAATGTGATGCTAGTGCCTTATGAGAATTTGGGCCCAATTTCACCTCATCATCACACAATTAAAACTTTGTAAGATAAAGATAAGTAGAAAGAATCAATTATTTTTCAATTAGTTAAAGAAGGTCAATAGTTATCATATATACATTTACGATTGGATGATTTTAAAATTTCTTACTTGAGAGTTCATGATTAGAAATAACAAAAATAGATCTTTGAAAAAATGATTTGTGAGGTATGTTATAAATTTGGGTAACTGGTCATATTATTTCAACCTCTTACCATCCATAATCAATTTATAAATAAAATAGTTTGTACATAGAGTTTAGTTTCCATTCTTAATAAAGTTATATGAATAGATAAAAAACGTAGAAGATCTTGTTTTATCTAAATTAAGCATATTAAATGTTAACTTAGTTTATATGTACAAAATATTACTTTTTGAGTGTGAATAACAAAGATGAAAATAATAACAAAGAAATCTTAAACTTATAAACTACAATTGTAAAATTATAATAAAACAAATGTCACGTAGTGGTGAGTACTTGTCTTTATAGTATTGTAATACAAATGTTTGTTGCAATTCTTAATTATTATAATTTTTAATAATTGTTATTTTAAAATTATATTATTTTAATAATATTTTTGTAATATTAACTATAACTCTCACTTCAATAAAATAATATTAATAATGATAATATATTATAAATTTATTGGGTTGTTAATGGGTCTCTCGAGGTTGATTTGGATTCTGAGGGGAAGGAAGTTGTTGATTGGATGAAACTAGATGTAGGATGGGTGAAAGTCAAATTCGACAGGTGTCAAGAGGGAATTTGTGCCCTTTAGGTGTAGGCTTTGTGGCAAGAGATTGGAACATAAATATTTTGGCAATTGGAGCTACAAGATTGAAGGAAGGTACAAACAATAAAGTCAAAATGCAAGCAACTTTATTACCAGTCAAGATGGCCAAGAAATTATCAGTATCACAATTTCATTTGGAGGGTAATTCTCTAATTGTTATCAATGCCATTATTTGGGGCAAAATTCCATTGTGAAAATTAAATAAATATGTTAAAACTATAAGAGAACTTTTAATAACTTATAAGGATTCTAAAATTACTCATGTGTTAAGAAATGGAAATATGGTGGCAGACAGGTTATCAAAGTGGGCTTTGTTACTAATGGAGTAAACAAGATTTTATTGGGAGGATCTCTGAGAGATCCAACTTGATTAATAGTTATGGGTTGTATGCCGATAGGTGCAACAACCATAATGGAAAGGTATGCAGTTTAAATGTGATGGGATAGTCATTTTGTTTTAAAGGCATTTTGACCATTTTTATTGCACAACTACTTGAAACTGGTGCAAGGTGGCACACAGAGGGTTGGTGGTGAAGAGTTGCAGGATGGAGGCAAATTTGGCATTTTTGGGTCAAATCTTAGAGAAGAGACTATAGAGCATGATGAGCCTCTATTTGTGCAAATTTGGACATCTTAGTTGGGGAAGAATTTATGAGAATAGAGCACCGATATCGAACTAATATTGATCTCATTTCACTACTTGTGGTGTGGAGGTTGGAGTTGGGAAGCAAGGAGGATTTTTAGTGGGTCCTAAAGGAATGTGTGGATGACAAGTGGACTTTTAGTTTGAGGCTAATTGTGCAGTGGGAACATTGGGGTGAAGGTCTCATGGCACCGAAGGGTAACTGGATGAAAATTGGAGATCAAAATTCATTGTATTGAAACCTGTATTTAGTGGAGTGAGTCAAGTGATATGAATAAAAGGAAAGTTAAAGCTCATATTGGCTGGAGGCTTTAAAATATTATCTTCATGAACAAAGACTGGAACAAGATGGTGCTAGTGTGACAAAGGAGTAAAAAGGGAAAGCTTGTGAAAAGTTAAAACTTGAAGATTATTGGGTCAACAGACCCTCAAGGTGTAGGTTTTTTAGAGTCCTATTGCCTCTCCCTCCTGCCAATTAAACTATCACTTGCCACCTCCAACCTTAATATTTACCTCATAAGTATATTATGTCGCACTAGATCATTATTTTACCCCTCTTTGGAACTGTTGGAGCTCAAAATTATAGGTTTCCAAATACTAAAGGTATGCCAAGCCTTATGCTCAAGTTCAACAATCAATTTTGGCCAACAAATAGAATGAACCAATATGGTTACTATTCCTCACACTTCTAGATCTCCTAGACCAAGGCAACTTTACCTTCTCTATGATTGAGCAGATTATCAAATTGCAATATCTTTGATTACTTCTTTGATTTATCTCAAGCTAGCATGAAGGTTCGAGATGACTAGTTCTAATCTAATCCCTACTCCTACTCCTACAACATGAAAAAAAAATAAAAATTATTTTAATTGTTTTGAAATGAAATATGATCAGTGCCTTCCATCCATTGGGCAATAGAGTCAATCTTCTACTCCTTCACCTATTTTGTACCCCTCTATTAGATAATTTTTACATACACACCTTGCATGACTCTATCAATTGTTTGATTCCTTATACATCAATGATTTTATCCTTATTACTATGACTTGTCAACATGAATTTAATCTATCTTTGAGAGAACCAAGCCAACAAATCATACAAAGATACTAAAAGATCTTTGATCAATTTAAAATACCCTTGATACTCAAATTAATATAATAGGAAAAACATGACATATAGGAGTTCTCAAAAAGCCTTTGCTACTTTAGCCAATATAATAGGTGAAACAAAATTAGAGAACATTGAATTATATTCTTTGCACAATATCAAGATGTTTTTTACGTAAGTCTTTATTGAAAAATGGTATGTTACAATTTATTCCCTTTGATTGATCTTCTAGTTCTAAATCTAAATCCTTCCTTTCTATCAAATCTTCATTCCCCTTTTGTAAACACAAGGGGTATTTCCAGATTGGTTACAACTTTTGACTATGAAACAAAATGACTATTCATCTAGAAACTAATTAGTTATCCCCGATAAACTAATTAACCACCCTGAAACTAAAGATTGAACTGATTACATTACATTGTAATTACAAATTATTTGTTTAAAATAACCACTTCTTTTTCTTATTTTTCCTTTAGTGAAAAATTATTCCTAGTAGAAAAGATAATATTCATAATAAATCTTGATTTACAAAGCAATTATCCCCACATAGATACATTCCTCATCATAGTCTCCAATTTTCCATTTTCTACATTTTGTAATCATTGTCTTTCTTGAGACTGTAATATCTACCACAATGCCCTCTTGAGTGAAATTCAATGGTTTCTCAATAAGATTAGTTCGAAAGTTTTACAAAATTATTTTTGTATATATCGCACTTAGAGACCGAAAGACTTCACATATCTAGTATTTTGTTCCACGCACAGATGAAATAGGGCACTTGTGTTTATCGATGACAAAATACACTTCTAGAAGAGCTTTTAAGTGTTTTGTAGATAAGTTAAGTCTCAACAATGGCCAATTATGCTTTCCACTTTGGTATGAATTAACACTTCAATGAGATGCCTTTTCTCCTTTGTTCAACTTTCATTTTCATACTGGCATTAACATTTAGATAAGACATAAAACATGTCTCCTTGATAAACCCCTTTTTGGTAAAACTTTGCTTGTCAGCAGGACCTCCTTTGGCTTTGGCAGACCTTTGATGTCACACTGATATCTTTATTTTCATGAGACTTAAAGCATGTCTTTCTAATGAGATATTTTTTGCCATTAAATGGCCTTTAAGAAAAACATGATTTGCATCCTGTTAGATTTCAATGTCATGCCAATATAATTTTTCTTTTCATTAGGACATACATGGAGTCTGAGCAAAAAACTGTGAAAATATTAAAAACAAGGTGCATGGGAAGGAAAGGTGCTTACAAAGGTTTTGAGAGCTCCAAAGTTCCCATTCTCTTTGACTGATGACCATAATCTCTCCAAAGTTCCCATTTCATTACCAAATGTTGGCATGATTGGCATAACTAATGCAGATGAAGAATGATGACTGAACCGGTAAAGGACTGTTTTTGATGACATTGTGATGAAGAGATTGAGATTGCATGATTGGATGACTTTGTTCAGTTATTTGTATTTTCATTGATGGAAAATGATGTTTACTATGTTGTATTTTATCACCTAAGTCTTTTTGTTCTATCGGAAAGTGCTTACCAGTAAAGAAACAGGAAACTAGGAATTAGGACCTTAACCGATAAATGATGAAATGTTTTGATTAGAGGGATTTGTGATGATTGAACTATTGTGGTTTGGAATGTGAGTTTTTATCATTGTAATATGTATCTGACTAGAACCACATCATGTTTTGGTTATCAGAAGTCATGTTTACGATTTTTGTTATATTTTTGCTAGGGTTTAAGAAGGGTTTAAGGAACGGTGAAGAATTCTCTTAATTGGTAATGATTTTTGGTTTGGCGGTGATCTACCTCAAGTTCAAATGTTGGTGATGATGTGGCACAAATTGTGTGAAGTGTTTGAATGATGTTATGGTACGTTTGAAGATGGAATTTCCTTGGAAATAGCGAAGAGATTAGAAGAGTGTTCTAAGGATTTGACTTTGTATCAGATTGGGATGCGGTGATCATTCAATGGTTGTAATTGATTGTAATGATTCATATGATGATTGTATAAACATAAAAATGGTTTGAAGGTAATTAATTGAATAAGCAATTATTTAATTAATCCCCCTTCCTAATTTAATTGAATTCACTAAGCAATTTGATTAAATTCCCCCTTTCAGCTACTTATTAATAAATCTAAGGATTTATTTAATAAGTTCATTTCAATATTCCCATTTAATTAATTAATTCAAATTAATTAATTCCCCCCATCAAATTCATTTCTTCTAAATCCCCTAATTAATTAAAACAAATCAATTTATGAGTTGTTGAGATTAATTAGCCTTTTCCTATTATTTGAATTTTTAAATTCAAATTCTCCTAACTTCTAACCACCTAACCTAACCCCTTCTAAGCCTAACTCATTTTATTTAACCCCAAGTTTAATTAATCCCATCCTAGCTTGCACATCCTAACCAACATGTCCCCTTTCCTTAGACACTTTCTCTCTCATGAGCAAAGTCTCTTGACACTTGTCACCATAAAGATGGCAAATGTTCCCTTTCATCCAACCTTTCTAGAAGCTTCCTAACACTTGTCACCATCAAGATAACAATGTTCCCTTTCATCCAATCTCTTCTCCTACCAACCTCCAAATGTTCCCTTTCATCCAACCTTTTTTCTAGCCTCCTCCAATTTAACCATTGATATCTTCAGATTTAATCTTGACCATTGATTCCTGCCACCTCATCCTTGACCTTGGAAATCCTATAAATAGACCCCATTTTGGAGCAATAATCATCCCATCTCATTTGCATTCAAGCAGTGTTACTATAGTCATATAACTGTTTGCAATATCATTTTAGCATTGTCATCATGTTCAATTTTAGCTTAAATCTAGCTTATGTTCTAGCATAATCATGGATTCATGTAGCTTAATCATTATCATTGCTAGCTTAAATGCATCATTTATCATTTAAATCCTCCATCTAGATGTAGTCAAGTCACTGGAATTTTCCTAAAGAGATCTGAGAGCAAAATTCATACTCACATTTACTAGGAGGCGGTAGATTCCTTAGCTATGGTTTTATCTTTCTTTGCTTTAAATTCATTAACCATGCTTTTAATGATATATTGAGTGTTTTGTGTTGTAGTTGCAAGTCTACACTTCATAGGAACAAAATTTTGGCACCCACCGTGGGGCCAAAATCATCATTTTCGGCCTCTTGAACATCATCAACTCTTTATCTCTGTCAGGTCTGAATCAGAAGTTCGTACGAACTCATTTCTGGCCTAGTACGACATGCTTTGTGAGCTGGAACGACAAGAGATCCTGTATTGTACGAGCCTTTAGGAAAATTTCAGTGTCATATGAGCTCCTATCTTGACTCGTACAGTCTTAGAAAGGTGCTCGTACGATCAGGTAAAGTTTGGCGTACAAAATTCTTCTTCTGTGTTCTTAGAGTAGATTGTGTTTCAGGTTTCATGCTTCAGTTTGACAATAACTAATGCTAACTCTATTCTGTTTAAGAGATTTTTGGCAGTCTAACTCTTTTCTACAGGATGATTGTTGAAGATACGCTAGACAAAAACCAAATTCAAGACACATTAATGACTACTAACGGATTTATTTTGTAGGTTGCCTAAAAGAATTCAACAAAACTTTGTGTATTCTTTAAAGTGTTTTTAGGCACACTTATCTTTTGCTAAAGAAATGAACAATCATGTATTTTTTGTCTTTGATGATAGGCGAGTATTCTCTCACCTTTCTTAGGTGATCAAAAAGCTAGAATCATCTTTTACTTTCATTAGTGCATTTCTTTAGCAGGCCTACCCTCCCGAGGAATTAATAACTCTTAAAGCCATTACGACCGATGAGAGGGGAACGACCTAAGTGGGAACGGCTAACGACAAGTAATCCAACCCACTATAAAATAAATGTGATTTGATGAAAATCAAGTCAACGACAGTGCTTGGGAATAGCTCTCCTCCATACCTTCGGGTATAGAAAACCCTGGTTTTCAAGGCTGGGACACCTCTTAATTGAGTATTATACCCCGACGAGCTGAACATAAGCCTTAGTAGTTCTATTTAAATTAGCAGCTACTCGATTCACCTCCGAAAGGGTCATAATCTTTGTACAAGAGAGATAGTAACTCTCCCAAGATACTTGCCATATTGTGCCTCCATTAGCATTTGGAGTTGGATAATACGGTATTGAGAATCCATTGTGTGAGACTCAGTGGCCGTATTCTGATTAGCTATTGGGTGTGTACCTAAGTTTGCAAGAAAAGGTTTTCTCTCCTTTGCCAATTTCCTTAGGGTTTAGCATGCTTGGAGTCACCTATCACATCATCTGTTTGTTGTGTATTCATCCCTAAATGAAAAATGAGACATCTAAAACTGGAAAACATAAGCAAAACATCAAAATTCACTAATTCAAATTTGGCAAAACAAACATTTTTTTATCTTTGCTCTGTTATCTGTCATATGAGTCAGGTTCTCTATCATACTGTCTGGTGATTTGGGTAACTGATCATATTATTTCAACCTCTTACCATCCATAATCAATTATAAATAAAATAGTTTGTACATAGAGTTTAGTTTCCATTCTTAATAAAGTTATATGAATAGTTAAAAAATGTAGAACTCCTGAAATGGAAATAAAAATATTCGAAATAGCTGAAAATCATATCAACATGACATATGAAAGCAAAACACAAGAAGAAGACATAACAAGCCAACATATCAGAGCAATCAAACAAGTTCAAAATCAAAATCCAACTATGTTAAAACCTCACAAGGATTCAAACACATCTCCAAAGAAAGGTGGCTCTTTTATGCAACTCTTAAAGATATCCCTAAAGGATTTGGATGAGAAAGATCAAAATCATGCACCTATGTCTAGCAATGGCTCATCTCTCCATAAGAAAATTTAACCATTGATATCTTTAGATTTAATCTTGACCGTTGATTCCTACCACCTCACCCCTGGCCTTGGAAATCCTATAAATAGACCCCATTTTTTAGCAATAATCATCCCATCTCATTTGCATTCAAGCATTGTTACTATAGTCATATAACTATTAGCAATATCATTTTAGCATTGCCATCATGTTCAATTTTAGCTTAAATATAGCTTATGTTCTAGCATAATCATGGAATCATGTAGCTTAATCATTATCATTGCTAGCTTAAATGAATCATTTATCATTTAAATCCTCCATCTAGATGTAGTCAAGTCACTGGAATTTGCCTAAACAGATCTGAGAGAAAAATTCATACTCGCATTTACTAGGAGGCGGTAGATTGCTTAGCTATAATTTTATCTTTCTTTGCTTTAAATTCATTAACCATGCTTTTAATGATCTATTGAGTGTTTTGTGTTGCAGCTGCAGGTCTACACTTCATAGGAACGACATTTTGGTGCCCACTGTGGGGCCGAAATCATCATTTTTGGCCTCTTGAACATCATCAACTCTTTATCTTTGTCGGGTCTAAATCAAAAGTTCATACGAAATCATTTCTGGCCTAGTACGACATGCTTTGTGAGCTAGAATGACAAGAGATCTTGTATTGTACGAGACTTTAGTTAAATTTCAATGTCATACGAGCTCCTATCCTGACTTGTACAGTCTTAGAAAGGTGCTCGTACGATCAAGTAAAGTTTGTCGTACAAAATTCTTCTTCTATGTTCTCAGAGAAGATTGCATTTCAGGTTTCATGCTTCAATTTGACAATGACTAATGCTAACTCTATTCTGTTTATGAGATTTTTTGCAGTCTAACTCTTTTCTGCAGGACAATTGTCGAAGATACGCTAGGCAAAAACCAAATTCAAGACACATCAATGACTACTAATGGATTTATTTTTTAGGTTGCCTAAAAGAATTCAACAAAACTTTGTGTATTCTTTAAAGTATTTTTAGGCACACTTATCTCTTGCTAAAGTAATGAACAATCATGTATTTTATGTCTTTGATGATAAGAAAGTATGCTCTCACCTTTCTTAGGTGATCAGAAAGCTAGAATCATCTTTTACTTTCATTAGTGCATTTCTTTAGCAGACCTTCCCTCCCGAGGAGTTAATAACTCTTAAAGCCATTACGACCAATGAGAAGGGAATGACCTAAGTGGGAATGGCTAATGCAAAGTAATCCAACCCACTATAAAATAAATGTGATTTGATGAAACTCAAGTCAACGACAGTGCTTAGGAATAGCTCTCCTCCATACCTTCGGGTATAGAACCCCTTGGTTTTCAAGGCTGGGAGAACTCTTAATTGAGTATTATACCCTGACGTGTTGAACAGATCCCTTACTAGTTTCGGTTAAATTAGCAGCTACCCATTCACCTCTGAAAGGGTGATAATATTTGTGCAAGAGAGATAGTAACTCTCCCAAGATACTTGCCATATTGTGCCCCCATTAGCATTTGGAGTTGGATAATACGACATTGAGAATCCATTGCGTGAGACTCAACGGCCCTATTTTGATTAGCTATTGGGTGTGTACCTAATTTTGCAAGCAAAGGTTTTCTCTTCTCAGCCAATTTCCTTAGGGTTTAGCATGCTTGGAGTCACTTATCACATCAGTTGTTTGTTGTGTATTCATCCCTAAATGAAAAAATTAGACATCTAAAACTGGAAAACATAAGCAAAACATCAAAATTCACTAATCCAAATTCGGCAAAACAAACATTTTTTATCTCTGCTTTGTTATCTGTCATATGAGTCAAGTTCTCTGTTGTACTGTCTGGTGATTTGAGTATCTGATCATATTATTTCAACCTCTTACCATCCATAATCAATTATAAATAAAATAGTTTGTACATAGAGTTTAGTTTCCATTCTTAATAAAGTTATATGAATAGTTAAAAAATGTAGAACTCCTAAAACGGAAACAAAATTATTTGAAATAGATGAAAATCATATCAACATGACATACGAAAGAAAAACACAAGAAGAAGACATAACAAGCCAACATATTAGAGCAATCAAACAAGTTCAAAATCAATATCCAACTATGTTAAAACCTCACAAGAATTCAAACACATCTCCAAAGAAAGGTGGCTCTTTTATGCAACTCTTAAAGATATCCCTAAAGGATTTGGCTGAGAAAATTCAAAATCATGCACCTATGTCTAGCAATGGCTCATCCCTACATAAGAAAATTGATTCTCCAAAGGCATCTATTCCTACACCTACTGAAAGTTTACAAGAACCTTCCATAGAATCATCACCAAAGAATACATCCAAAGATGAAGTTCTCCAAGGGATATCCATAATTTCCATCAAACCTATTTCAGAGGATCCTATTCAAAGCTCATCTCCTTCATATCCAAGCATTAATTCATTGTAGCATCCCCATAACACTCTCTTGCAAATTAAATTCCTCATTCATAGAACGCTTGTTAAACATGTCCTAATAGATGGAGGAGATGGCTTAAACATTTTCTCTTTGAGTCTTATCCGTGCTCTAGGTTATTCTCAAGATATAGTTGATCCCCAGAAAAAGATAAAAATCAAAGCATATGGTGAAGAAGAACATTACTCTAAAGTAATTGTGATATTACCCCTCAGAGTGGGACCTTTGCAGAAAGACACATCATGCCAACAACATACTCTTGGGAGGACCATAGATACATAACATACAAGCTATTACATCAAAATGTCATTAGTGCCTGAAATTTCCATACAATGGACATGAAATCACTATCTCAGTAGACTCAAATCCATTGCAGTGGTGTAGTAATCTGAAATCAGTTCGAGGTTATTGTTTCACATAATAGAGAGGCAGCATATTCAAGCACACAATCCAAGGAACAATCATTTGCATAAATTTTGTTAAACATGGATAAACAAATGTAGCTAAGAGATCGAGGGAACGGAGAATATTTGCTATCATGGAAAAGAAAACAAGACCAACTTGAACTTGAAAGGGAAGATGCAAATGTAGAAGTCAATATAGTTCGCGCGTATGCAAGACAAACATTAGGAACTAGCATATTTGAATCAGAATCACATTCGGCTGACATGGACTTAACCGAGGACGATCAGGAGCTACTTGCGCGAGGTCATTCTGATGAGGGTATCGTTCTAGACATGGAAATACATATTGAAAGCTCTGACATCTCTATCATGACCCCTAATATCCTTGACATAATCCAACATGAGGATCCTTTATCCTTAATTCATCCTAAACCTATGGACTGGGAAAATGAAGGACATACCACCATTGACACCTTTCCAAATGACCATGCCATATCCTTATATCTTAATGAAATCAAAACCATAACAACTCTCACCAGGAATTTCAACAACGTATCTTCAATTCAAATGGGTGTCAAATCTCCTATTCACAAAAGTGAACATAAAGAAAACAATATCAAGTCTAATGCTGAAAACCATTAATTGGCAACATTAGATCGGAAAAAGGTAAAAAGAAAGGATGCTTCTAACGGTGAAAACCTCCTCGAGGCACCGGAATATGGGATATTTGACACCTTACCTGAATTTTATCAACAAAAGTTATCTATCCTAATAGAACCAACAAAGGTAGTTATCATTGGCACAACTGATCTATATCCAACAACTTCTCTATCAAAACTAGAAAGGCAAAAATATTTGGAACCCTTCAAAAGGATACAAATCAATTTTACCTAGTCATATACAGACATTCCAAGGTTTGATCCATATCTTACAATACATCACCTAAATACCAGTCCAAGAGTAGACATCAATAATAGAACACAACATGGATCAGGAGCAGGTATTCTATTCATCACACCACAAGGTCATACAATCCCAAAAGCATACAAATTAAGCTTTCCATGCACCAACAATACAGCAGAGTATGAAGCTTTGGTTATATGTATCAAAATGGCTATAGAATGGAACATTACACATCTTCAATTCTTTGGAGACTCTCAGCTCATCATTAATCAAATCAATGATGACTATCAAACAAAGGAAGAAAAGCTAATGCCTTATAAAAAGATGGTTGATGATATCAAGAAATACTTTGTAGAAATAACCTTTCAGCGAATTCCAAGAAATGACAACAAAGAAGCAGATGCCATGGCTACACTTGCTTCTCTCCTTCAGACACAGGAAAATCAATAACATTATGAATTCCTGGTGGAAGAGTTGTTTTACCCTGCTCATAATTTTCTTGATTCCCAAACTATCTATCATCTTGTGGGGCATGATTCCTCCCGCTATGGCCAAACTTACACATACTTGAAAGATAACACCTTACCTCCCAACTTATCAAAAAATCAAAAGAGAAACTTTATTCGCCAATCCTCCCATTATACTCTCATCGCGGATACCCTGTTTAAACAAGGTCTAGACGATACTCTTTTAAGATATCTCGAACAAGAAGAATCTGAGAAGGACTTACATGAAGTCCATAATGGAATTTGTGGCACTCATTCAAGTGGTATTACCCTTTCGAAAAAACTCATACGCTTGGGCTATTATTGGTCGACTATGGAACAAGATTCTTTTTAGATAGATAGAACATGCAAACAATGTCAGATCCATGGGAAATTTGATACATGCACCAACACAAGAACTTCATGCTTTGGCAACATCTTGGCCTTTTTGTCAATGGGGTCTTCATCTAGTAGGAAAGATAAATCCTTCTTCATCTAATGGTCACAAATTCATCCTTGTAGCTACAGAATATTTCACAAAATGGATTGAGGTAGTACCTCTCATAAATATCACAGGAAAACAAATTGTTGCATTTGTCTTGAACTATATCATATATCACAATGGAATACCAATAACCATTATCACTGATAATGGGTGACCATTCAAGAATCAGGATGTACAAGAGCTATGTGAAAAATTCAAGATCCAACACAGATTCTCCATGCCCTTCTATCAGCAAGGGAATGGGCAAGCAGAAGCATCAAACAAAATTATTTTGAAAATCCTCAAAAAGATAGTGAATGATGCTGGAAAAGATTGGCATATTCAATTAAACCTTGCTCTATGGGCCTACCATACCAGTATCCGCACGCCAACAAGTGCCACACCTTTCTCTCTTGTTTATGGATTAGAAGCAATACTTCCAATAGAAGTAGAGATACCTTCTCTATGAGTATCATTAAAAGGTCTCATCCCAGATGAAGAACAACGAGTATCTATATTACAAGAGTTAGAACTAATCTAAGAACGAAGAAAAACTACCTTTGATCATTTAAAGGTATATCAACAAAGAATGTTCTGGAGCTATAATCACAAGGTCAAACCATGAATATTTGAAGTAGGGGAACTAGTACTAAAGGAAAATCCACGCAACCAGGCAGATCGAGAAAAGAAAGGAAAGTTTGATCCAAACTGGTTAGGTCCATTTGTGTTCACAATATTATTTGGATCAGGAGCATATCAGCTATCAACACAGGATGAAGATCAGCTCAAGGAGCCAATCAATAGCATGCATCTGAAGAAGTTTTATATCTAAAAAAGCGGAAAAATCCAAAAAAGTGAAAAAGCAAAAAAATCCAAAAAAAGTGAAAAAGCAGAAAAATCCAAAAACAGTGAAAAGGTATAAAAAATCCAAAAACAATGAAAAAGAAGAAAATCCAAAAAAATCAAATATAAGAAAAAAGTGCAATAAAAATAGATGGTGAAAACCTGGCAAACAAGCGCTATCTATCAAATAGCTCTTCCATCTATTAGTTCATGCATTTTTTTTTGCTTGCATTCATTTTCCATCAGCGTTGTTCATATGCATAATAAAGCCTTTGTACATACGCAGGCATCCCGGGTGGCTTCTCGCCATGGTTTGGATCATTGGGTATATCATAACGAATTTGTTTCTAGGTTTGGGGCAAAATCGTGCACTTAGCTGGGGGCAAAGCCTCTTAATCATTTTTTAGCTTAATCAAATAGGTAGAACAAATTGTTAGACAATTCTTATCAAGCGAAAACTGTGACATATCCAACATTGAACATGAGATCAAATTATCAACCATCACACTATCAGAAAGTCAGTCTAAATGCATGGATGATATCTTTTTTTTAACATGATTGTTCAACTTTTCTATATTGATTTTCGCTATCATGATTTTTGAGTGACTCCGGGATGTCTTTGGCTAGAGTAACAAGGAAGAAACATGATATTTTTCTTGTCTGTTGTCTGAAAATTTATCATTAATATGTGCAAAGTTGTCTCAATACATGATTAATACTGCCTTTTTTATGCAAGTAACACTCAGGTCATCTTGGTTCAATTATACCTTGATGCTTGTACTAACTTGCCACATTAAAATCCAGGAAAGCAGTGCTCAAGTCATCATGGTTTAATTATACCATCGATGTTTGCACTCACTTCCCATATTTTAAAAAGCTTAATGATGACAAAACGCAATAATCTAGTGACTGGTCTGCTTGTATCTTTTCATTGCATTTAGCTTGCATTTCATTCTTGCATGGGATCCCGCATGCTCCTTTTATCCAAGGTTAAATCTATCATAGGAATCATCAAGGTATCATCACAAGTGTATATGCAATTAGACTGATGAGTCATATCTCTTCAGATATTGTTGATCCAGCGAAAATCTCATGCTATCTCTCTCAACAGAATCAACATTAGTATATCTGAATCTTTCTGCAACTTGATATCAACAAACTGTGAGTTCTTTATCTAATCAACATTATCAATTCAATAAATCAATCAAACCTAATCGATTCTATCATGTCTTATACAGGATGTATCTTTCCTAAAACCAAACGTTATGATTCATGTCTTATACAGGATGTATCTTTCCTAAAACCAAACGTCCATGTCTTATACAGGATGTACCTTTCCTGAAACCAGACGTTCTGATCATGTCTTATACAAGATATATCATTCCTAAAACCAGATGCTTTGATCATCTTTATCTTATACAGGAGGTGTCATTCCTAAAACCAGACTGAATCTTGATCTTATCAATCTAATCAATCAAGCTTTATCAATAATCAAGAACCACATCACCATGATTGTAGAACTCGCATTTTCATCAATCACAGTTGTAGAAATCAAATCATTTTTAATTGGGAAATCAATTTTGCAATCATCCAAACCACTCCAACAAATCAATTATCTCAATTGATCTCTGGAGGGGGCATCATCGTATCACAATCAAGAGCTGGGGCATCCTATCGAACCAATATCATCATCAAAATGAGATTATTCTTTGAATCAATGCATCATCACACCTCGCTTCAAAGAGGGGCAAAATGTATACACCTAAAAAATGGTCTGAAGATAATTAACTGAATAAGCAATTATTTAATTAATCCCCCTTCCTAATTTAATTGAATTCACTAAGCAATTTGGTTAAATTCCCCCTTTCAGCTACTTATTAATAAATATAAGGATTTATTTAATAAGTTCATTTCAATAATCCCCTTTAATTAATTAATTCAAATTAATTAATTCCCCCAATCAAATTCATCATCAAATTCATTTCTTCTAAATCTCCTAATTAATTAAAACAAATCAATTTATGAGTTGTTGAGATTAATTAACCTTTTCCTATTATTTGAATTTTAAATTCAAATTCTCCTAACTTCTAACCACCTAACCTAACCCCTTCTAAGCCTAACTCATTCCATTTAACCCCGGGTTTAATTAACCCCATCTTAGCTTGCACATCCTAACCACCATGTCCCCTTTCCTTAGACACTTGCTCTCTCATGAGCAAAGTCTCTTGACACTTGTCACCATAAAGATGGCAAATGTTCCCTTTCATCCAACCTTTTTAGAAGCTTCTTGACACTTGTCACCATGGAGATGACAATGTTCCCTTTCATCCATCCTCTTCTCCTACCAACCTCCAAATGTTCCCTTTCATCCAACCTTTTTTCCAACCTCCTCCAATTTAACCATTGATATCTTGAGATTTAATCTTGACCGTTGATTCTTGCCACCTCACCCCTGGCCTTGGAAATCCTATAAATAGACCCCATTTTGGTGCAATAATCATTCCATCTCATTTGCATTCAAGCATTGCTACTATAGTCATATAGCTCTTAGCAATATCATTTTAGCATTATCATCATGTTCAATTTTAGCTTAAATCTAGCTTATGTTCTAGCATAATCATGTAATCATGTAGCTTAATCATTATCATTGCTAGCTTAAATGCATCATTTATCATTTAAACCATCCATCTAGATGTAGTCAAGTCATTGGAATTTGCCTAAACAGATCTGAGAGAAAAATTCATACTTGCATTTACTAGGAGGTGATAGATCGCTTAGCTATGGTTTTATCTTTCTTTGCTTTAAATTCATTAACCATGCTTGTAATGATCTATTGAGTGTTTTGTGTTGCAACTGTAGGTCTACACTTCACAGGCATGACAATGATCAATGATGATCTATAATGAGTTGTAAATATTTGTGATGATCTATGTTGTAAGTCTTAGGGTTTTGTAACCAACTAAGTTGTAAAGGTTATTTAGGTCGGTACAGTTGATGTTTGTTGTGTCAATGATTTTGAGATGAGTGTAAAGCCAAACTAGAGTATGAGATTTGCCAGAGTGTAGCAGATTTGGAGCAAGAATTGGATCTGATCAAGCAAGTAGTTAAGTGCTATACCTATATCATTCACTATTGTTCTCTAGCAATTGCAGCAGTCAAAATCTCTTAACTGGGTAGGTCCTGACAAGCCTTACATTGTAAATCCCTTAACTAGGTAGCTCAACATCTGAGTGTTAAATCCTCTTGCGAGGCTGATCCTAATAGGTGAAAGCTCCTAATAGGGCTCATCATCTAAATACCTTAACCGGGTGACTGCTAAGAGGGTCTACTCCTAACAGGGCATCTTTGTAAGCTTCTAACTAGGCTAGGCTCCTAACAGGGCACATTCCGAAAGAGTTCACAATTTTTGTGGGTACCAATTCCCATCGTGGTTTTTCCCTATTTGGGTTTCCACGTGAAAACCATGGTGTTCCTATAGTGAATGTTTTTATGTGTTGTTATATTTTACTTTCAATTTATGCATGTTGATGAACACTTAATGAGTTTCTCTGATAAACTGGTTTAATAGTTGGTTATCAATGATAATTGATAATGGTAAAGAGTTTATTATTGGTTTATGATTGATTTGGTGAGGTTTTGTAAGTTTGAGTTTTAAGTTTGAAATTGATGTTAATACTGATTCACTTCCTTCTTAGTATTAACCAGATCCTCTAAGATTAACAATTGGTATCAGAGCATTGGTCCTCTATGTGCAGAAAGATTAACAACTTGAGGGAAAGATCCTCAAGAAAGATTATGAAGGAGGGTCCCAAGTTTACAAAGGACAAGTACTAGATATGGAAAGACCGGATGAAGATATAAATTAAAGGATTAGGTGCTCAGCATTGGAATCATGTGATAAACAAGTATGTTTCTCCTACTACCATCCCCTTGACACCAGATGAGCTTAAAGAACAACAAGAAAATATTCAAGCCTTGGAAGCAATTGTAAGTACTTTATCTGATTCTGAGTATATAGATGTTCATGGATTAAAAACTGCATTTGAGGTATGGGAGAAATTAGAATTGATTTATGGAGGAGATGAACATGTGAAAAGAGCAAAAGAAGAAAGTTTAAGAGGCAAATTTGATGACATGAAAATGGTTGATGGTGAGAACATTGCACAATATGGTCAAAGGATTAAAGAAGTTGTAGGTGGTATTAAGAGTGTTGGAGGTAAGATTGATGATGATATTGTTGTTAGTCAAATGCTTAGAACTCTCCTACCACAATATGCTATTAGAGTTTTTGCAATTCAAGAACTGAGATCTATTTCTAAAGATAAAGTCACTGTTGATTCTCTTATTGGAAAGTTGACTACATTTGAGTTAAACAACTTTGATAATAATGTTTCAAAATTGTCTGAATCTTCTTTTAAAGCTTTTGTAACTATTACATCTATTAGGAAAGGAAAGGATATTTGTCATAATCATGACTGTGGGTCTAGTCATGGTGGTAGTAGAGGTGAGGATGATAATGAAGATCATCTAATGGAAATTGAGGTACTGTTGGATAAAACATTTCTGAGAGGCACTGGTAAGTATAAAGGTAAATTACCTTTGAAGTGTTTTTCTTGCAATAAGATTGGACACATTTCTGCAAATTGTCCTAACAGTGATAGAAAAGAAAAGTTCAGGAAGTTTAAAGGAAAAAGACAGAAACATTACTATGTTATAGTGGATGAAGGTGTGACTGATGAAGAATCAGAAGAAGATGACAATGAGGAGATAGTGTTTGTTGCTATGAAGGAAGATCTGACTGATGAAAAGGCATTGGTGTCTCACATGGATAACAGTGATGAATGGGTAATAGATAGTGGTTGCTCACACCACATGACTAGTGATAGCAACAAGTTCTTATCTCTTGAAGAATCTGATGGTAGTGTGGTAAGTTCTAGTAACAACTCACTCTGCATGATTAAAGGTAAAGGAACTATTTCATTAAATGGAAAAAGTAATGCAGATGATGTCTTTTGGGTTGATTGATTAAAACATAACCTTTTGAGTGTTGGTCAATTAAATGATAAGGGATATCTTCTAGAATTCATTAGTGGAGTGTGCATGATTCTTTGAAGTAATGGGATTGCTACTGGAAAGTAGACAAGAGGTCATATATTTCATCTGAATACTAATGTGAATACTTGTTTGGTGGCAAAGATTGAAGACAACTGGTTATGGCACAAGAGGTTTTGTCATGTGAATTTTGACAATTTGATAAAGGTTATTAAATCAAGTATTGTGAGAGGTTTTCACAATCTTGTTAAACCGGATAATGTGTTATGCAAGTATTGTCAGATGGGTAAGATGAATTTTGTATCTTTTAAGAGTAAGTCTTTCTCTTCAGAAAATATTCTAGATTTGGTTCATACTGATCTTTGTGGTCCTATGAGGACTAAGAGCTATTTTGGTGATAGATATTTCATGATTTTCATTGATGATTTTTCCAAGATGATGTGGGTAACTTTTCTAAGAGAAAATTCTAAGGCATTCAGTAAATTGAAAGCATTCAAAGCTTTAGTTGAGAAAGAAACCGGGAAGAATTTGAAATGTTTGAGATCTAACCGGGGAGGAGAATTTACTTCTACTAAGTTTGTGAAGTTTTGTGATGAACGAGGAATCAAGAGGCAGATGTCAGCTCCTAGAAATCCACAACAGAATGGGATAGTAGAGAGAATGAATAGAACAATTGTTGAAGCTGCTAGAACCATGTTGATTCAAGGTGAAGTACCAAAAATGTTTTGGAGAGAAGCAGTTAGCAGTATTGTTTACACTTTGAACTAGGTACTTGTCAAGAGAGGTAACAACAAAAAACCTTATGAATTATGGCATGGAAAGACTGCTAATCTAAGTTACTTTAAAATTTTTTGAAGTAAATGTTTCATTAAATGTGATGATTTCACTGAAAAAGTTTGATGCAAAGTGTGATGAAGGTATTTTTCTTGGTTACTCTAGAAAGAGTAAGGCTTTCAAATGTTATAACAAGAGAACAAAAAGGATCATTGAGAGTGCAAATGTGAAGGTAGATGAACTCTCTGAGAAATTGGATAAGACCACTAGATCTAAATGTGAGAAAGATGAAGAAAAACTTGTGTTTATTGAACCAGAAGTACAAAAGAATGATGAGAAGGAAAATGCAGAAATATGTGCTCAACCAGTAAATGAAGAGAGCGGTGAATAAGATGAAGAACATGAAGAAAAATGCACATCACCAGAATCGATAATACCAAGATATGTCAGTTTGAATCACTCAGAAGAACAAATTATAGGAGATAAAAATGTTGGTGTACAAACAAGAAGGAACATCAGAGAAAACTCATGTCTGATTTCTACCATTGAGCCTAAAACAGTAAGAGAGGCATTGAAGGATGATGGTTGGATTAATGATATGAATGAGGAATTGGATCAGATAGAGAAGAATAAGATATGGACACTTGTTCCCAGATCAGAAGACAAGAATGTGATTGGCACTAAATGGGTCTTTAGAAACAAGTTGAATGAAGAAAGAAAGGTTGGTATGCAAAGGTTATGCACAAGAAGAAGGAGAAGCTTATGGAGAAACCTTTGCATCAGTGGAAAGATTGGAAGGAGTAATAATGTTACTTGCCTATGTTTCATTTAAAGGCTTTAAGGTCTACTAGATAGATGTTAAATCTGCTTTTCTTAATGGCATCCTTGAGGAAGAAGTGTACATAGAACAACCAGATGGATTTGCTTTGTCTGAGGATAAAGATATGGTTTTCAAGTTACATAAGGCACTGTATGGACTGAAGAAGGCACCGAGAGCATGGTTTGAAAGATTGCATGCACACCCGATCAAGATAGGATTCCAACGTACCAGTGAGGACAATATCTTAAGACTGATGGAGACAGAGTGTTGATAGATGAAGTATTTGTAGATGATATAATTTTTGGAGGTGATGATGATTTATGTATGGCTTTTGTTGAGGATATGAACAAATAATTTGAGATGTCTCTTATTGGTGAGATTAAGTTTTTTATTGGGTTGCAGGTCCAACAATTGGATGGTGGAATATCTCTCTGTCAGAGTAAGTATGTAAAGGAAGTGTTGAAAACATTTGGCATGGAAGATTGTAAACTAGTTGGTACTTTGATGGTGATAGGTTGTAAATTTTCTAAACAAGATGATTCACCCTCTATTGATGAAAAAGGATACAGGTCCATGATTGGTAAGTTGCATTATGTTCACAGTAGGTCTGATATTGCGCATGTTGTTGGTTTGGTTGCTAGATTTTAGAAGGATCCCAAGGAGACTCACTTGGTAGTGGTAAAAAGGATATTTTTGTACTTGAAAGGCACAATAGATTATTGCCTATGGTATCCTTTAAATAATGATTTTTCTTTGGAAGTGTTTACTGATGTAGATTGGGTAGGCAATGTTGATGACCAAAAAAGCATTACCAATGGAGCTTTTCTTCTTGGAGATAGATTGGTTTCTTGGACAAGTAAGAAGAAAACATGTGTATCGAAGTCAAACACAGAGGCAGAGTATGTTGCAACATCAATGAATTGCATGCAGACAATCTAGATGAGACATGTGTTAGAAGGTTTTAAACTTGTTATGTCTGAACCGGTAACTATTTATTGCGACAATACAATTGCTATTAATATTTTCAAAAATCGTATGTTACATGCAAGGACAAAGCACATAGAATTAAAATATCACTTTCTAAGGTAGAGGGTACAGGAAAGACAAGTCAAAATGGAGTATGTGACAAACAAAGAGCAACTAGCAGACATTTTCATAAAACCATTGCCAAAGACTACCTTTGAGTACCTCAGAGGTAAACTAGGGGTCAGACCCCTACATAAGGAAAAATAGGATGCAAGAGATGCATCAATCTAGTATTCTATTGAAAACTTTTCGCTATGGACTAATGAAATGGTGGGTACTCTACAAGGGGAGAAACTTAGATGAGGTTTGTAGAGATATTGAAGACAACAACAACAGATTTGATGATTGACGATGCATATGCACCTTTGGCATTGCTGTCAAAGGGGGAGAAGAAATATATTAGCCTAAGGAGGAGAAGATGTTGTAACAAAAAGGGGAAGAAGAAATGAAGAAGAGAAGAGATGAACCGATAGAAGAGTGAAGTGTAAAAGAGAAGTTCCAGAACTAAGCAACATGATTTTAGTTGAATATGTTGGTGTTGCCAGCAATGCCAAAGGGGGAGAATGTTGGCATGATTGGCATAACTGATGCAGATGAAGAATGATGATTGAACCGATAAAGGACTATTCTTGATGACATTGTGATTAAGAGATTGAGATTGCATGATTGGATGAATTTGATTAGTTATTTGTGTTGTCATTGATGGCTACTGATGTTTACTATGTTGTATTTTGTCATCTAAGTCTTTTTGGTCTACTGGAAAGTGCTTACCGGTAAAGAAACGGGAAACTGGGAATTAGGACCTTAACCGGTAAATGAGGAAATGTTTTGATTAGATCTGGCGATTGGTGATGGTTGAAGTGTTGCGGTTTGGAACGTGAGTTTGTATCATTGTAATACGTATCTGACCAGAACCACATCATGTTTTGGTTATCGGAAGTCATGTTTATGATTTCTATTATATTTTTGCTAGGGTTTAAGGACCAGTAAAGAATTCTCTTAAGCGGTAATGATTTTTGGTTTGGCAGTGATCTACATCAAGTTCAAATGTTAGTGATGATGTGGCACAAACCATGTGAAGTGTCTGAATGATGTTCTGGTGCGTTTGAAGGTGGAATTTCTTGGGAAATAGCGAAGAGCTTAGAAAAGTGTTCTAAGGGTTTGACTTTGTATCAGATCGAGATGCAATGATCATTCAACGGTTGTAATTGATTTTAATGATCCATATGATGATCTGTAATGAGTTGTAAAGATCTACAATGATCTATGTTGTAATTCTTAGGGTTTTGTAATCGACTAAGTTGTAAAGGTTATTTAGGTTGATACAATTGATGTTTACTGTGTTGGTGGTTTTGAGATGAGTGTGAAGCCGAACAAGAGTATGAGATCTGCCAGAGTGTGGAAAATTTGCAGCAAGAATTGGATCTAATCAAGAAAGAAGTTAAGCGTTATACCTAGATCATTCACTATTATTCTCTAACAATTGTAGTAGTCAAAATCCCTTAACCAAGTAGGTCCTAATAGGCCTTACATTGTAAATCCCTTAACTGAGTAGCTCAACATTTGAGTGTTAAATCCTCTTGCGAGGTTGATCCTAATAGGTGAAAACTCCTAACATGGCTCATCATCTAAATCCCTTAACCAGGTGACTCCTAATAGAGTCTGCTTCTAACTAGGCTAGGCTCCTAACAGGGCGCATTCCAAAAGAGTGCACAATTTTTGTGGGTACCAATTCCCATCGTGGTTTTTCCCTATTTGGGTTTCCACGTGAAAAACATGGTGTTCATATGGTGAATGTTTTTATGTGTTGTTATGTTGTACTTTTAGTTTATGCATGTTGATGAACACTTAATGAGTTGTTCTAATAAACCGGTTTAATAGTTGGTTATCAGTGATTACCAGTAATGGTAGAGAGTTTATTACTAGTTTATGATTGATCTGGTGAAGTTTTCTAAGTTCAAGTTTTAAGTTTGAAATTGCTGTTAAGACTGATTCACCCCCCTTCTCAGTATAACCAGATCCTCTAAGATTAACACTAGCTAGGTCTAAAATATCTATGCAATTTGTGGCTGCTATAACCTTTATGTGATTATCACTGCTAGAGCTATCAAGTTGATTAACTAGTTCTATCACAATGCATTGAACTTATTTGTCACCACTTACTTCACAAAACATCTGGTTCCAATTGTATCAACCTCATCTACAGGCTCTTTCATAGTGAATTAGGGCTACTCATTTTTATCAATGAGACATGGGGTTTCGACAAAACAATTTCGTGCTTTTGTAGATAGCTTGTGTCCTGCCGATAACCAATTTGAGCACAACTCTCTTTATGGGTCCCATGATATGTGTCACTTTGTTTCTTTTAAATAATGATTTTAATGCTCCACATTTGGTGTTGCCAATGAGGACATTTTCAATCTTTTTGGTGATGGAAATATGAAATTAAATCGAGAATTGAAGGGGTCCCACTGCTTTATCTTCTCTTAACCATGAAGAAGATTTTTTAAATCATTCTTAGAATAATTTATCCAAGGACAAAATTAACCTTTGTGCCTTCTCGAATGTTGCTTTCCTGACATAGATACTATGCATATTACAATCACCTTTTCTCATCAATGGTACTTCAAATTTAAAAAAAAATTGAAGTCCCAACAGGAACCAAACTTTGTCATTTCCGAAGTTCCCAAGAATTTCAATCTCCCAATTCTCCTCATCCATGTGCCAAATCAAGTGTTTGGTCGACAAATTTTGGTGAATTAGAATTACCCTCATGGTTCTTGAATTCTCAAAAATATCGATCTTGTGATCCCTATGATTAGCTATACTTATCAGCTAATTGGTCAACACGAGAACTCCAAGATGACTACCAATAATGTTCACACGCTTGACCTTTCCTAGTGGCTGACAATTATTTTGAAGACAAAGGATCATTTTAGGTAACAAGGCGGTCATATTTGCATCGGGGTATTGGAGGATCATTGAACTTATGGATCTATGCTTCAAAATATTTTGAGCTTTTCGATCACCATGTATTATGCTCTTCACGAGACCTAATCCTATTAATATTTGCATGTATGTCTTTGTAATGGCTAACTAAATGGTGAAAGACATACAAGGATGGTGACAAGAGAGATAATTTAGTGATGTCATTTCTTCTAGAAGGCATTTAATGTATTTTTCCTAGCTCATTATGACCTTTGAAGTTGGCCAAAGTAACGTATTAGCACATTTAAATATGAATTATTATTTTCAGAATAGTTCTACCCCATAATGATCAATTTCCTATCATCAACCCCAATTTGAATTGGCTGGAAAATGAGTAAGGAGATATTCTCCTCAGATTGTATACTCTTGCATGGAAGCAAAGGAAAAGTAGTTTATAGGATATAGGGAGATAGTAACTTTGTTAGGAAAGATAGCGAGACAAGCTAATAATCGCAACTAAAAATTACAAGAGGAAATTATTGTAGCTCGAAATCTAGGCAATTAGTTCGAGTAGTTTGAGTGTTGAAAAATGGTGCTTCGAGGAGACAAACCTATGCCAATAATTTAACCAGATACAAATTTTATAGAAAATCTATAGGAAGATATACTTTCTTGGTTGACAAACTTAGCTTGGTGATGCAAACAAAGTTATGTTGAATACATGAGGGTGATTCTGGTGCTTGATGAAGAAGAGTAAAAAGCCGAAATTCATGATGCTTTCCTTCAAAGGGAGCTCGACATATGGAGGAACCTTGATCCTCCTGTCGTTTAAGTGTTGGTTAGGATAGTTTAATTGGTTTTCTAAATTTTGACTCTAAATTTTGAACTCATGTAAGCCACATGTGCTTTAAGGTAGCTATCAATTTTCTTTTTGTAAAAATAGTTCTTTTCAAGAATTTATTATCTTTAGGAGGTTGCTTTATTTTTGTTATATATATTTCCAAAGAAGGAAAGAAAGGACTAATCCCCCTTTTACTTTGATGCATGAGCGAGACTTGATTAGTTAATATTTTTGTGATGATTTTAATTTAGTTATGAAAAATGACAATATGTTTTCTCTTTAGAAACATAATTTTATATGTAGAAATTGGAGACTTTGTGCTTTTGAATGTGATTCTAAGAACATGGGACTATTTGAAGCCTTGAATTCATGCATGTTCTTTTGGTTAGCATTTACTTTGAGATTTGCAATCAGTTCTTTAAATCCATCTGCCTATTGTATCATGGATGTATGTGTTTATAGAACGTATAGTCTTGATCCATTTACATCATCTGGGAAGGCTATCTGTTAGTTTCTTGTAACCATTTATCATGTATGATGAATGGATGAACTTTGAGTCACCTATTTCATGTTATTATCAACCTTGTTCATCTCTTTGTTCTATTTTTGTGTTTTCCTTTCCTTCTTTCCAATTAAAAGCATACCTCCAAAAACCCAATTATATCATAAGAGGGAGTTGAACCTCTAAAATTTAGAGGAAAGTTGCTAATTTAATTAGCAAATTCTCCAATTGTTTGTTGTATATTTGTCTCTAGCAAAGGGGACAAATTTTTTTTAATTATTATTTTAAGAGGGACAAATCTGTCACAAACAAATTTTTGGTGACTCTACTGGGGAAAAATCAAACAAAGCAAGTGGATCAACATTTCTATGATTATTTTTCAAGATATCTAATGGTGCCTCCCCTTAAAGGAGGTTGGCAGCTTTGTTCATCTGAAGACCTTAGAAAATGGCCTTGTACCAATGAAATCAAGGAAACGGAATGAAGAGGTGGGCTACACCAACAATTCAAGAAATTTTGACTTTAGATGATGAAATCCTACATGCTTTATGGGATAACTATAGATAGAGCATTTGTAAAGCTAAAAGGAGGAAGTTGCGTCCTTCTAAAGATCATAAATACATATCCCTATTAAAGAGTTTGACAGATAGGTTTCACCTAATTAAAGATCTTAAGCATGATATTCAATAGTTAAAAGAAATGATCAAGGCTTTAAACTTGTTCAAAGAAAAACTTGGGAGGAAAAATAATGCTTTCGTCAGTAAAGGACAAGACTTTGTTTTTCATTCTATAGGGAAAAAGTTAGAACCTCTATTGACGCAGGTGTGAAAAGATGACATCGAGCAACCTTACCTTCTTTTTGAGGAGAAAGAATATTCAAATTTCAAGGAGATCTTTATTCCAAGCTAGTACCTACAAAGATGTAATGATGACTTTCAATGTGGTGTCATTCTTAAATATGATCACATTATTGAATTTAGTGTAAATCTGACATATTATGGTGTCAATAAAGATGTTCTGAAGAAGACAGAGAGTGGTTCATAAGTTGTGCTCTAGCCATGGAGGTTCCTAGCTTAATATCTGTTTGAGCTAAGAAGAAATAAGTGGAGGCAGAAAGATCAGAAATATAGCCTAAGTTTTCTTTCTCTGAAGTAGAGGAAGAAAAAGAAGCTAAGAAGGAGATGACTCATCCTCTTGTTCACAAGGGTCCTCTTTCTAAAAAAGGTAATATACAGACTCTATCTCCATCTCAATCCCTAATTATTGGTTTAATGAATGAGGCATGTGCATGTGGTACTGGTGATTTGAATATTGAATCTATTAGAAGTATAGATGGGTTGGTACCACTAGCTATTAGTTATGATGATTTTGTTGGAATGAGAGGAGAAGAGATCATCCCTATAAGGTTTGATCCCATCCTTGAAGAATGCAATATGCAAGAATAAAAAATAGCTACTATTTTGCAAGAAGAATGTTTTTAGATCTCTGATAATGTTGGTGAAGTTATGCATAAGTTTGGATATCTTACTGATACTGAACACGAAGTCATATGATATGTCGAGAGGCTCAATGAGTAGAAAAGTGTAGTTAATATTGGCCTTTGCATAGGGTGTCCCTTCTGAGATTTAACTCATCCTTATAACAAGTTCGCATCAAGTAAAGAAGATGATGATACCTCTGATGTAGTTCTTAGTCAACCTATGTTGTGTGATAATAATACATCCTTGTTGTCCTAGAAAGTATATAATGAAGAATGGCTCTTTGGACATGAACACCTTCTTCAATTTTTTCTATGGTCCATCAGCTTGAAATTTGATTTTGTAGTAGACACATGGTGCTATCGTTTCCAAATCAGCTTAGGTAGCCACAATTCTTTGTTTCATAAAGGTTCATATTTTTCCCTACCCATTAATGGATTCATTTGAACACCTGCCAATACTTTGGAAATAGGGCCCTATGAGCATGCATATATTTAGATGTTTTTGGTATGCTTGTTTTGTGCCTTTGTTTTCTATCATGTTCATTTCCTTAGATCGATCTCCTTTCTGTAACTCTGTGACCCAATGGACAAGGTGCTAATCGTATCCAATATTTTGAGGTTCTCTACATCCCTTTTGTCCTTGTCCCAATTCAAAGCTTGTGTTGCCTCTCCCTCCTACCAATTAAACTATCACTTGCCACCTCCGACCTTAAAATGTACCTCATAAGTATGTTATGTTGCAGTATTGGTCTTTTACCCCCCTTTGGAATCAAACTTTGTCATTTCCAAAGTTCCCAAGAAGACTAACCTCCCGATTCTCCTTATCCATGTGCCAAATCAAGTGTTTGGTTGACAAATTTTGGTGACTAAGAATTAGCCTCATAGTTATTGAATTCTCAAAAAGCCTGATCCCGCGATCCCTATGATTAATGATGCTTATCTGCTAATCGGTCAACATGAGCTCCAACTTCGCGTCCAATAATATTCATAAGCCCGACATTTCCTTGTGGTCAACAATTATTTCGAATACAAAGGATCATTTTAGGTAACAAGGTGATGATATTTGCATTGAGGTATCAGAGGATCGGGGAACTTATGGATCTATGCTTCAAAATCTTTAGCTTGTTGATCACCATGTATTATGCTCTTCTCGAGATCTAATCCTATCAAGGTTTGCATGTACATCTTCGTAATGGCTAATTAAATGGTGAAAGACATGCAAGGGTGGTGACATAAGTTATAACATTTAGTGATATCATTTCTTGCAGAAGGCATTTAATGTATTTTTCATAGTGACCTTCAAAGTTGTTCATAGTAATGTATTAGCATATTTCAGTATGAATTATTATTTTTAGAATGGTCCTGCCCCATAATGATCAATTTCTTGTCATCAACCCCGATTTGAATTGGCCATAAAATGAGCAAGGAGATATTATCTTCGGACTGTATGCTCTTGCGTGGAAGCAAAGGACTTGTTTTGCAAGGTATAAGGAGACAATAACTTTGTTAGGAAAGATAGCAAGACGAGCTGATAATCATGACCGATAGTTACAAGAGGAAATTATTGCAACTAAAAATCCAAGAAATTAGTTCGAGCAATTTGGGTGTTGAAAACTGGTGCTTTGAGTAGATGAACTTGTGCTAATAATGCAACCAGATACAAAATTTAAAAAAAATCCACAGGAAGATATACTTGTCGGGTTGACAGACTTAGCTTGGCGATGAAAAAAAATTTATGTTGAATACATTAGGGTGATTTTGGTGCTCGAGGAAGAAGAGGAAAAAGTTGAAAGGCATGATGCCTTCCTTCAAAGGGAGCTTGACATGTGGAGGAACTCTTCTCTTCCTACCGTTTAAGTCCTGGTTAGGATAGTTTAATTGGTTTTATAAATTTTGGCTGTGAATTGTGAAATCATGTAAGCCATGTGCTCTTTAAGGTAGCTTTGAGTTTTCTTTTTTGTAAAAATGGTTCTTTTCAAGAAACCTCTTTCTTTAGGAGGTTACTTTCTTTTTGTTATATATATTGTTGAAGAGGGAAAGAAAGAAGCATTGATCCCCCTTGTACTTTGATGCATGAGTGAGACTTGATCAGTTAATATTTTTGTGATGATTTTAATTTAGTTATGAAAAATAACAATATGTTTTCTCTTTCGAGACATGATTTTATATGCAAAAATTGGAGACTATGTGCTTTCAAATGTGATTCTAAGAAAAGAGGATTGTTTGAAGCCTTGAATTCATGCATTTTCTTTGGGTTAGCATTTACTTTGAGATTTGCAATTAGTTATTTGAATCGATCTTCCTATTATATCATGGATGTATGTGTTTACAAAACTTTGAGTCTAGATGCAATTACATCATCTAGGAAGGATATTTGTTAGTTTCTTGTAACTGTTTATCATGTATGACAAATGGGTGAACTTTGAGTCACCCATTTCATGTTATTATCAACTCTATATTCATCTCTTTGTTTTATTTTTGTGTTTGCCTTTCCCGCTTTCTAGTTAAAAGCATACTTCCAAAAACCCAATTATATCATAAGAAGAAGTTGTACCTCTTAAATTCAGAGGAAAGTTGCTAATTAAATTAGTAATTTTAGCAGCTATTTGTTGCATATTTGTCTCTAGTAAAGGGCACATAGATTTTTGAATTATCTTTCTAAGAGGGACAAATATGTACCCAAACAAGTTTGTATATATGTGTGTGTGTCCAATTTTACTAATATTTTAAAATTGTATATAAATGGCCAAGTGTATGGAGGGGTAGTTAGGGTTTGTATTTCTTTGAATTTTATAGTTACAGACTTATGAATACTTTATAAGATCTGAAATTTAAATATTAATAATAATACTATATTGCCCATCAAAACAATATATAATATAAACATTATAGTGAAAATATACATTTTTCTTAAGAACAATCCTAATTTAATTATAAAATCTACATAATTATAATTATAATAATAAAATTAATCTTAAACCATTATTAATTACTAATTTAAGATTATATATTATTTTAATTATATTTATATATTAATTATAATTGATCTTAATAACATAACTGTTAATAATTATAAAATTATATAATATAAATAATAAAGTGAAAATAGATATTTTTCAACGACTAAATGAAAAATATTTAAATTTATGATTAAATGTTATAAAATAATATTTTATATATCAAAATGATTAAATAGAAAATTATGATTTTCAAAAAGTACTAATAAAAAGTAGAATGATTTCCAAATTAAAATATGATTATAAAAGATATACACTTGGGTTCATTTTTTTAATAGAAATATATGTTGTGTCATGCTTGTAATGAAATTGTTTAAGTATTTATTTAAATTTTTATTTTATTTTATTTAAATGGCGTGAACCAAAACAATAGTTAATTGATTTGATTACTTATATTTTCAAAAATAAAAATATAAAATATATTAAAATTTATATATATATTTATAGAGAAAAATCACTTTATTTACAAGATTATCAATAAAAAAATTAAAAAAGCTAGTTAAAATAGACATTTATTTTTTAAATATAAAGAAATCTAAAAAAACCTATACAATCTATCATTCCTATGAATTTGCTTCTATAACACCAATTTTTTTCATCCAATCATAAGATAAATAATTTCTAGTTTAAAAATATAAATCTCAACTTTATAATTATCATGTTTATTTTGAAAAACAAATAATAATCACTTTTGATTAGTACAAAAAATTGATTAATTAGACTTAAGTAAATGCAATAGTACTAGCCTAACCACAAATATTAATAATTCAAATTTTTATTTTATTTTTTTGATCAAAGCTGAGAAAAGAAATTACAAATAAATAAATAAATAGAAAAAAATAATTTTTTTCATAAATACTTTCTATTTAACTTTATTAAATAAAATATAGTACAATATTTAAAAAAAAATTATTAAAAAAAACCCACAAAATCTAACCCAACCAAATCCAACACATAAACAAATTAATAAAAAACCTAACTCCAAATTTATCAATTAATAATAATCTACCTGAAAATTCTTTCACATAAAAAAATGATATAAATTCAATTTGTCAAATAAATACCCATTGGAAAGCTTTTATATTGGCTCTCTCTTATTCCCTTCCCTAGTGGATAAGATCCAGTGACATCATACGAGAAATTTTATAATTTTATGTAAGCTTTGCTTTGAAGTGTGAAGTGCCATTTCTTATCAAGGATAACCATAGCGTAGCGGCAGAAATCTTTCTTTGTAATTTTCATTTTTTTCAATTAAAATAGAAAGATGAGGACAACCATTTGTAAAAGCATTTTATTTATGCTTTAAAAATAACGTGTTTGAAAGATGCAAATAGATAAAAACATGAGAAAAAGTCTCGTATTCTTTTAACCTTGGGTTGACAATATGGAAAGGGAAGTTAATAACAAATTAAAAAGTCAAGCGCACCCCCCCGCCCCCAAATTCTAAGGAATATTAGAACCAGCGCCTCCCCCTCCCCCACTCTAGGGAGAAAGCTTAGGAATTGAAGATGCTATAGCCAACATTATTTAACAAAATATGACATAATATTAACGAAGAATGTCAAAACAATCTTGAGTGCTAAAAAAATCTTGAGTGCTTTGTACATCATATATTTTTATTATTTTTATAATAGTTGTAAAATTATAGAAATAGTGGTCATATAAGTGATATTTGTATGAATGATTGTAGTTTTTGTATTTGATGTTAGGTTAGGGCGCTGTTTGGATCAATTGAGTTTGTTGAACCTCGTTTTGTGAAATTGATGATTTCAGTTATTAGTCTTCGTTATGTTACTTGTAATTTGACTTTATAATCTTATTTTTTCTTTGCAGTGACCTCTTTGTTTGCTATTTATTTTCATTGTAATCTCTTGCTTTCATCAATATAAAAAATGAAATTTGTAACTGTATATTATCTTTTATGTAGTTTTTAAAATATATTTACAATAGTGAATGGTATAACATTGTATGAAGTTAGACTTGTTTTTTTTTTTAATTTATGTATATTCATTTTCATATATTCAGTCCTTATTCTATCTTTATATGTGCATGATCTAATATATTTATTCAATATTTGATTTATTACTTTTTTTTATATATAGATATAGTGATTATACACCTAAGTTTGATTATCATAGGATCAACCTAATAGTCATGCACTTGACCCTTTCTTTTTCAAAACTCATTAAAATTTACACACTAACCCCCGTATTTTCACATACTAAGTTGATTACATATATGATTTGTGAATATTGGTGTTATCTACTAGTAATTAAAGGCACTAAATATATTGTCTATGCATTAAAAGGCATATGTAGAGTCGAAAAATTGCATACCCCATTGTAATTCCACCTACACTTTTGCAAACACTCTAGTGTCCACTCCCCTAGCATTTAGTAGGCTCATTTCAGTCCTTGCATCTATAGGAGTTGAGAAAATACAACACCACAGGAGCCCAAATAATCTCTGCAAGCTGAAAAACCTGATACAAGGAGAAGCAATGAAGCAAATCACAGACGGAAAGAATACACAGGAAAATTATGCTCCAAAATGTATTGTCAATAATAATCCTTCTTCATACAATGAAAAGAAAGAACTCAACCTTTAATAGGTCAAGAAACCCTAAAAGGGAAAACTTAGGTTTGCACATAATAATTAATTAAAATAATTAATTATATGCACCTAAAGTTAGCTTAAGTGTAAAAGAGATAAAGGGAACTTAAATAATTAAACAAATATTGTTTAATTAATCAAGTAAATACCCAAATACTCTAATAGCATCAACCTTTTCCCTCTCAAGATGCTCAAGACACCTTTCAGTAGCTATCCTTCAACTTCTATTTCATGTTAGCCATGTGTTTCTCTTGCGACTTGTCATTTTTTAGTGTGATTTGTCTGGACACTAGCGCACCCCATGGATATCCACGTGTTGTGCATTCATCCCACACCATTTTAACATTCAAATGTCAGTTCCCTGCATTTCGATACTTGTCACCTATCTTGGTTGGTGGAAATGATTCAGAATCTTATAAACGACTCACTAGCCTCTTCTTTCCCTCCTATTCTCTAATTTAAATCTATCTCTTTCATTCATGCAAGCTCTCTGGTCTCTAGCTCCTCCATACAATCTCTTTGGTTCTCTTGGCTCTCACAACTTTCTCTTGCTCTCTCTCTCTCTCGCTTGCTACAATAGTCTCTAGTCTGCTACAATACTCTTAAGCTCTCACAATAATCTTTTGTAACTCTCTTGGCTTTCTCAAGTCTCTTCGGTAATATCTTTCTATCATTCTATCTATCTCATCTTTGAGCATCTTGGTATTTATCACATCCCCTATCTATTTGATCATTTTATTGTTCTAGCTATCTATTTATCTGGGTTGTCCATGGAGGTGGAAACACCAAAATGGGGGTCTGACTAAGGCAGGACTCTAAACACAACCCCCAACATTTTTCCTCTTATTCATGTGTGCAGGTTTATTAAAGGAATTCGAATGCATGAGAGTTTGCTTTTACTCTATTTTTTTGATTCATATCATTTTTATTTATATTCATTATTTGAACTATTCATTATCATGTTTCTAACTTCTGGGTTTTGCAAGTTATCTAAAGAACACAAAGTCGATTTTTCATGTTTCTGAGTCTTTTCTGTTCGCGGTCCGTATGAGACTACAACACGTTGCATAGACATCTACACGTTGCGTTGACATCCTTGACCGAGATGCTCAAACTTAGACCGAATACCCTTTGTGTCTGCTCTTTCCATTTCTCTAATTAGATATCTTCACCAGTTTCACTAGCTGGAGATATTTGAATGTATGTTGTGAAATTGTCTCTCAAGGGAACATAGTTCTTCCCTTTGCAGGGTCACTTTTGCATCATTACATTTTGGTGAACCTGACGTGAAACACTTCTTCTGTATTATTTTCAAAAGCATTCTTTATCATTTTTTAAATCATTCTATATCCCCCCTTAAAAAAAATGAGGACAATTCTAATCTTTCCCTTTCTTCCAATTTTTTTTTCAGGGTGCTACCCCGAACACCATTCCATGCCATCAATTTTTAAATGATACATTGGCCTTCGACCGACTCATTTATGCATTACTTCTTTAAATTTATTTTACTATATTCAAAATTCATTTGTTATTTTCTTTTATTAGTTCTATTTCTAATTTTATTAAAAGTATTGGGCAAGTGCACAAAGATGGTGGTAAAAAAGGGGGGTATAAGTGGACACTTTTGTTTTGAAATCGGGTGAACCTGAACTTGGAATCAAAATTTGAAAGTCATCTGCTCAAGATATGAAGATAATCAAAGAACAAATATTGTAGTACTCTAAATCTAGTTTCCAAACTACTAAAAATTTTCAAAATTGGATAAGATTAAGGGGGTCAAATCTTTTGCGCATGAAAAATAGACCCTGATTTTTTCAGAAAAACATAACATACTGTTTGACGTGCGCATCAAAAAAATCATATTTAGATTTAGTATTTTGACAAATCCTTTGGCAAAAAGATAGTTAAGAGTGAGTAATAGAAGATGTGTATTTTTTTGTAATTTTTTGTTGAGTATGTATTTTTTATGATTTTTCCAATCGAGCACATCCTGAAAATTAGGTACCTATTCGTGCGCAAAGCATAAGTTGCACTAAAAAAATAAAAAAAGCAATTTTTTTTTTAAAATTGTAAAGAATCAAGTTCAATACAATAATATATAAATTATTTTAAATTTAGATAATTATATCAAAAGTTATTAAAAAAATGGTGCACGTATGTCTGTGAGAACTATGGAGACACTGGTAAAAGAAATTCAATAATAATATGTTATTGTTGTTCAAATTTTAAAAAAATTATATGGTTAGAAAGCTCAGAAGATGAGTGAAAATATGGTGGAAATTTTAGAAATACCCACTTGATGATGTGTAAACCTGATGATGACAAAGTCAAGAAACCAAGTTGATAAAATAAAGCACCCCAAAAAGGAGTGAAATGGAGGAAAATCAAACTTCCAAACCGTATGTTTGTCATCCAAGCCTATTTCCAAGCCTAAATAGACAAAAGCACGTATAGGGTACTTATGGTATAAAAGCGCGTACGAGGTACTTATGGTGTAAGAAGCGCGTACATTCTATCTTAAGTATAAAAAGTGCGTACACGTTATTTTTACTATAAAAAGCGTGTACGTGCTATTTTTACTATAAAAAGCACGTACACTCTATTTTTACTATAAATAGCACATATGAGCTAAGTTTGTTTAAATTTTGGGAGTGTGTATAATATGCTATTGTATGTATATATAATATCTGTATATACATATAATATATAATTTATATATAATATAAAAAATAAAAAATATATAATATTTATATAATAATTAATATGTATATAATAATATATAATATATTAAATATATATACACACATATGTGTGTATATATGTGTATTGTCTCCCTCTCTCCCCCTCTCAAGTGCGTACAAGGTGCCCTCCCCCCCCCTCTCTCTCTCTCTCTCTCTCTCTCTCTTCCTCTCCCTCTCTCTCCCTCCCCCTCTCCCTCTCCCTCTCCCTCCCTCTCCCTCTCTCCCTCTCTCTCTCTCTCCCTCTCCCTCTCCCTCCCTCCATCCCCTCTCTCTTCCTCTCCCTCCAATATATCTTCTTTTTGTTTGCATATATATAAGGTGATAAGAAGATTGACAAGGTGGTTGGTTTTCTTTTTTTTTCTTAAAGAAGATAGGATATAAAGTAGAGCGTTTGAAGAAAATGAACGTATTGGTTTCTTTGGATCGTGCAGATGTATTGGTTAAATAATATTTATGGGTCATATGGTGTATTATGACCCCTTAGGTGTCGTTATGGCTCATATGATGTTCTATGTGTTAGGCCCAATATGGAAAGCTAATGTACTAAGAGGGGGGGGGGGGGGGGGGAGGGTGAATCAGTACTTCAAATCCTTTTCCTTTTAATAACCTTACTGTTATGCATAAACCAAAAATTGTTGTAACATAACATAAAGCTAAAACAAATGAATAACAATCATACATGATTCACTCCATAACACATATATTTTGGTTACGCAAAAACTCTTGGTTAGAGAGAAAAATTGCGGTGGGGATGGCACCCACAACTTCACTACTACAATAATAAAGAGTGCTCGGTTAGAGCTACATGTTTAGCTATTTCTGATAGCTTACCTTGTTAGGAGTATCAAGATCGTTAGATCTACCTTGCTAAAGGATTTTACAACACTTATTCTAAATGTTGCACCTGGTTAAAGGCTTTACAATTTATAGACTTTGTTAGAGTCTTTTACCCTGTTAAAGGTTTCTCTTACAACTCAAAATATTACAATAAAATGTTTACAAATATCTGCAACTTTACATCTGGAATGTGATAGCAAATTCTATGTGCTCAAAGTGAGATTACCTTGTTTATAGCATACCTCGGTAACCCATAGAATAACTCGGTAAACCCTTTTGTTTACTTTGTTCCTTGACTATTCTCTGAAATCCTTCTCGGTGACCTCTGTGTCTCTAACAGTCACAATACTTGGTGCTTTCCCATGATTTTGCTTTTCACATATTTTTGTTTTCACACTCATACACACATACCTCTATATCTCTATCTGATCCCAATCCATGCTAAATAAATAGATCTCTTATGTCGGTGATTTGGTTCATTGCTTCGATCTTACAAACATGATTTATTGAATGAATAACTATACAAAATATTTTATTAGATAGATGACCTCAAAATCATACACAATCTTTAAGTGCAATTTCCAAGGTGATAACGGTTCTTTGTTCCTTGATCTTGTAACACATTTCCACATGTGTGTCTAGGTTCAATAAATCTGGTAACACGTTTCACTCGGTGTATATCAACTCGGTGTATCATTATTGCTGCTCGGTAGACATATAGTGTTACTCGGTAGACAGCTCGGTGTATACTGGGCTCTGTGACTACTTTCTTCTATAACCGACTGCTCTGTGCTTACCGACTAAATATTTCGGTAGTAGTAACCGACTAGAGTATATAGAATGACTTTGGACATAAAACTAATGGCAACTTAATAAGTACTAACAATCTCCCCTTTTGACATTAGTTGAGATGTTTGTCAAAACTACTTTCAAAGTCATAACTCAAAAATCTATATACTTACAAAATTTGACTAAACAGACAGTATATACATTAGTCAATAAAATAGTATATTTAGATATACTCCCCTTATCAATATACTATACATAACTTTGATTATGCATGCTCGGTGATCAATGTTCCATATTTACTACTTGGTTCACTGCTCAGTGATCACTGGTTGGTGTTGTGCATCTGGATACTCTGTCTTAGTTGGTATACTCCCCCTATATACTACACTCCCCTTTTGATACTTTGATTCTATACTCCCCCTTTTTAACAAACATCAAATTTTAGTTACCATTCGGTGGTGGCAACTGGTCAAAAATGGATTTATACTTTGTCTGTGCATCGGTGAGAGTGGTAGAGAGGGCATCCTTAACACTGTCCATGAGAGAATTCTGAGCTATAATGTCAGCTAACAGTGAAATTAGTCCATCTAAGGTGCTTCCCTCTTGCTGAGTGGATAGGGAGGTGGCCTTGTTGATTTGTTCTTGGACGGATGAAAGATGAGGAATGAATAGTGTCTAAAGAGTCATTATGTCCATCCTTATTTGGTGCTCTTCATTCCTTAGTTCCAATTGTTGAGCCATGAGCTTTTGTAGCTTGGTATAGAAATTCTGAATAGAATTTGACTTAGTGGTCAACTTATTTGAGAGATCGGTGATCTCTTTCTCAATCACTTCGATTTTATTTTTATAATCTTTAATGAATAAAGAAAATGTACAGAGTTTCTAAAATAAATAAAGATGTGCTTGAGTTGTGGGGACAACTCAACAATAAATTTGACAAGTTTTATTTTGCCAATACCAATAGCTTTCTGTACCTCTTCAATCATTTTTGCAGTGAGCTCTTTGTCCTTTAACTTGCTCAAATATTCAGATGCGTCTACTCCAGATGTCTCTATTTTAGTTAGGAGTTCATCCAGTTGAATATGGATGGCTGCATCTTTTGTCACTGTGGCTTCAGGTAGCATATCTGTTAATAGTGTTGGCATTATGTGAACTGGCATGGCATTATGTGAACCAGCATGAAGACATAATGATATTGTATGTTGTCATTGATGTCAATATGAGACATGGTGTGAACCGGCACATGTGATAGGTGAATAGAGAGAGGAACCGACATATGTATGAACCGGTTTATATGCCAAAGTGAAGTGGCATATTTGTTCAAGGTGAACCGGCATGTAGTTATGGGAACTGACACATGGAAACATTGTATGACTACCGGTTGGTAGGTAGCTTCCACTTCGGGGTTTCCAGTTGGAGTACCTCAAGTCTATGTGACTCAATCGGTGATCTTTGTGTGATGAGTTAGTAGTATGATGGAGGACAGATCATGTTGCCACGTAAGCTCTATGCGCGTGAAGGATCTTGCATGAAGAAGACTATTCCTATCTACCTCGGGAATGTGCGAAGTCTGTCAAACGGTGATAACACATGATGGGTTATCAGCCACCAAGAAATCGGTGGATAATGGACGATGGAGAATGTCTTGAGATCAATTCAACATTGTTGCATTTAATGCAGTATGATTCGGCGGTTAGGATCGAACTGTTTGAATTGCTTAACCTAACAGGTTTAGGGTTGTATGTTTCCTATAAGGTTGATGTTGTGTTTCTTTCTGAAGTTGTTGGCAAAAGTTATGAGTGTGTATCCAAGGGAAGTGATATGTGATTCTTGCCAGACCAAAGGAGAGAAGAGATACCTGCAAAGTGAATGTGCAGAAGGAAAAGAGGAGCCTAAACGGATCTCCATTAGCATTGAGTGTTGTTAACAGATCATTGTAATTCCTGTTGATCTCTAACCACTTCAACAGTTGTAAAATCCCCTAACAGGGTAGCCTTAATTGGCTTGATTCAAAATCCCTTAAATCGGGTGGTCTTAACCGACTTCATTCAAATCCCTTAACCGAGTAACTTGAGGCTAATGAGTTCTGAGAAGCTAGAGAGCTCAGGAGATCCTTTCAGCTATTGAGTTCTTGAAATCCTTTAACAAGGTGACCCTACCAGGTTTAACCCTTAACCGGGTATCCCTTAACCGAGTGATCCCTAACAAGATTGGTTCCTACTAGAACCTATTGTAATGTCCTTAACTGGACAGGGCTCCTAATAGAGCGGACTTCTAAAGAGTTCAAAAAGTAGCTTATGGGTATTCATCCCCACCGTGGTTTTTCGTAGTTAGGTTTCCACGTGAAAAATATCTGTGTCATGTGAAATGCTTTTGTCTTGTGATGCTTTGTTTTACCTGTTAAGCACATGAAGGTTCTATGTTTTATGTCTGTCTATAAAACATATTGAACTCACTGTTGTGAAGATCTAATGGTCAGGTTTACCTATTTATGCATGAGAATATAATGATACTGTAGTATTGAGCTAAGAGGAAAGCTTATTGAGTGACCGGTTCATGACTGATTGAGCTGTACTAGATGTTACCGGTTGCACTATGTTTTACCGGTATCCCTGTTTTTCAGTCATTTGGAGTATCTGTTGTCAAACCGGTTTTGGACTGTATTTGTGCTTGTACTGATTCAACCCCCCTCTCAGTACCGGTTTGGTACTAGTGGTTCATCATTGAGTTATCAAATAGTGCTTTCACCTTCTGAAGTACTTTGTTTTTCTTTTGAATAGCCATTTGCTTCTCCTATTCTGCTTTGGCTTTGCATAGTTCACCGAATTCAATGAGTGCTTGCCCTTTTAATTTAGAAATGTCTACATTTGGCAACACTATTGGTTTTGACAAATCTAATTTGGAACTATGCTTTTTCATCTTCTTTTCTTTACCTTTCACTGGTTGAACTAATACAATGGCTTGTGAGGCTTGTTGACCCTCAGTAGGTTGCTCGGTGGAGGCAACAATTTGGTCGATTTCTTTAGCTTCTGTAGTGTCCTTCGGTGCTTCTGTGCTTGGGGTCTCGGTTGTAACATTTTCAGTGCTAGCAGGAGCTTGAGAAGCAGTTTCTCCTTTTGTAGACTTGTGACCTTCTGTTCCTTGTTCAGTATCCTAAGGGGCCTCAGTTGAAATAGGCTGAGTGACTGGAAGATAGGGCTGAACTTGTTCCAAAACTGATTCACTTGAAACCAGTTGAGCATAAGTATTCCCTTCTATCATTTCCTATTCTGGTGCCTCAGTGTCCATGATATCCTCATCAATTTGTATAGTGTCAGCAGGGTCTTGCTTGGTGCTATTAGGATCTTGCTCGGTGACATCAACTATTTCAACTTTAGCTTGCTCACCAACATTCTTGATTTGAAATATTTCCTGCCACTTTTCCTTGGTCTCATTCTCTACATCCAAATAAAAACCATTCATCAATTTTAAGGCTCTTTGCTTGACTAGAAAGTTTGAGTGGTAGTTTTTCAGATGTTCACTTATTTCATCTACCGACATGTTTGGAAAGAGATGTACCAGACTTCTTTCTCTCATCTTCTTTTCCAAGTCCATGGCATATTTCCACCTATTATCAATATTCAAATACAATTCTTTTGGAAGAGAATTAGTTACTTCCAATGGGACCAATCGGAATTTCAGAAGTGTGCAGATGACAACTTCTTCTATTTGTCTCTTTTCTACATCAGATCTGGATTCATATTTAACATATCCAAATGATCCAAATCCACCATATTGCTTCAGATTAGCACAAAAGTTATCAACACTATGTACTTCTTCCTTTTTGCTCTTAACAATCTGAAATTTGCTTGCATCTTCAGATTCGGTGTCACTAGACTCTTTAGTCAAAATGAGCCTCTGAGTGGATTTCTTATATGTTTTTGTTACGTTGGGTGCGGCAACATTCTTTGGTTTCTTACTCGGTGACACTACAGATGATCTAGTGTTTGGGCGCTTGACTGAAGGAGTCGGTAATACCTTTGATGTATCTTGTTTCTTCCTTTTTAGAACTTTTCCTTTAGGCAACTCAGTGCTCAGTGTAATAGCTGCCTCTTGAGCTTCAGATTCCTCCTCGGTGATGACTATAGTGCCCTTGACAGGTGTGGAGGAAGAACCTTCACCAAATTTCTCCGTTAATGCCTTGATCATTTTTTTTGCTTTCCTTGCAGCCTTTAGTACTACAATGCTCATCTTAACTTTCTCTTTCACTTCTTCATATGTACCATATCTCAGCTCGGTAGCATGCTTTGGTAATGTAAGAAAAGCATCTATCTACTATTGTGTGATGTGAAAATCAATCTCATAACCCATAGGTGGCAAAGATTGAGTTCTTGGTTCCACAACATTAACATAGCAGTAATCGGTGTCCATTTCAAAGCATATGTCATCCTTGTATTTTTCTACTAACTGGGGTGGAATTCTATACCTGTTGTGCATCTTTTCTTGAAACTTGTTGAAATAATCATCCATAATATCATTAAAGTTATCACCTAGCTTTTTGATGAAGTCATTGATTTGATGGGTGATTGGTTGGTGTAGCTCCCAAACTATATTACTGACTGATGGAAAGAATTTCTCAAAATAGAAAAACATGCATACCAAAAGTGATCCAAACTTCAGTGTGTTAGCCAAGTTGTTCTTCTTCGGCTTCCTTATGGTGTTTAGATTCTCAAACAGGTTTTTCAACAATACTTCACAAAGATCAATTTTCATTCCTTTCTTTACAATTTTATATGCTAAATCGACTGTTGCATAGGGTACACTATTTTCCCTTGTTGATTGGAAGAAACAATAACCTATTACTCTAATGGCAAACTTTAGCTCTGCATCTATCACATTGTTCAGTTTCAATCCTCTGTAATCTAATTCAACTCCGGTTAAAGTGATCAATTCCTTTTGTGATATCATTTTCTGAGCTCAGGCATGATCAAAAAATAGGGTAACCGGTGATCAAATGAATGATTTCCTTGGTGATTTTAAATGGTTGCTCCTCTCACCACATGAAATCATCATGAACTCTGCTCAGAACAAACTTGACCCATTGGGGTTTGAAGACACGGGGATAGGTTAGGGCTTCAGTCAATCCCTTGATTTTGATGTGTTCATACTTGCTATCCAATTTCCCATCAGTACACAATTCATCATATGTGTCCTTGATTTCAACATGACCTAGTTCCTCAACATGACACTTAGTGAAGAATCTGACATCCTCAACTAGTAAAACCTTATCTGGAATGAGTGAAAATGTAGTTTTATCATTCGGTTCAGATGCTACTTTGGGAGTTAGAGAATATTTCAGTGAGGGCTTTTCTATGTTCTCAACAACAACGGGCTTCTGGATCTTAGGTGCCATTGCAAATTTTGGATAATCTCTTAACAAAAGATTATTAGGGTTTGAACACTTTCAAACGGTAAACAAATATAAAATAGATAATCACAATTGATATTTCCGGATAGCTAGCTCTAAGAAATGCTTGAGATCGATGTGTAAATACCTTGAAATTTGCTCGAGAGGTGGTTTGATTGCCTTTGAACCGCTTTGCTCTGCTTTCTGAAAACTTGGTAAGTGAAAAATGATTGTGCAAAGTGCTTTAAGTACACAATATACCTTATCAGGCTTCGTGCAGTTAGGTCAAAAGACGTTAAATGCACTCGATACCACTTCCTTTTTATGCTTTTATCGAGTAGACATTCTTCCTGTATTTACCGACTAGACAGGCTTCCAAAAGACTTGATAAAATTTCAAATTTCCTAATGCATCTTTAGCTATGCAGATTTTGAATTAAATGCATGATAAAATAGGAATTGTTAAGATTTAACCTTTGAGAGAATGTAGTCCCTTCATACCTTTACCTATTAGTTTGGAATAGGTACACCTAACTCAGTAGGTAAGGTGCTTTCTTCATTTGACACAATTTCCTTCTTTTTCCAAATCATTTGTAATTTGCCTTTTATTTCTTCAGTGTCTGCTCTAGGTTGATCTCTGTAATCTCTAGCCAAGTGTCCAACTTTGTGACAATGAAAACATGCCATACCAGGATTTGTCCATGATCTTCGGTTGTTCATTCCAAACCTTATAAAGCAGTTGGCACTTATATGTCCATATCTTCCACAACATTCACACCATATTCTTGTATTGTAATCCCATGGTACTGTAGAATACTGTCAGTTAGGATCTGTGTGAGTTCGACAGCCTCTAGTATTTGCTCGGTTTGCATACCACATATAGTTCTTTTGCTTAAAACAACACTTCTCGGTACTATGTCCATATCTATAGCAGTTTTTACAAAATCCTTTGAATTTTGCCTTCTAATAATTGCTAACAGACTTTGTCCTACATTGGTTAGATGTGTGACCATATTTGTTGCAATTGTAACAATAACCATTAGACCTAATGACATTCGGTTGCTTACCTTTTCTGATTTGGCACAAGTTGGCAGTATGACCTTGATTTCCACAATAGTTGCAAATAGGTTTCTTTCCTTTGATGTTCTTCTTGTTTCCATCTTGCTTTGATGATTCTCCTCTCTCGGTAGTGTGGATTCCCTTCTCGGTGGAGTCTTTTCCTTTGTAACCAAGTCCTGCATCTTTGTTGGGTCTTCTTGTATTCAGTTGCTCATCCAACATCTTTGATGCTTCATAACTCTTCTTCAGTGTTTCTTTGGATTTCTTCTCTATCTCAAGTTCATCGGTCAACCTTAATAATTCAAGTTTCAATGCTTGATTCTCATTATCCTTCAGATTTGCTTCATGATGTGCATAACCCAATTGATCTGACAAATTACTTTGTATTCCAGTCATCCTAGTGATTTCATCATTCTTTTCAGATACTAATGCTTCAAGCTGTTGTTTTTCTCTTTCTAGATCTCTTAATTTATCCTCAGTTGTCCTCAATGCATCAAGATTTTCAGTCATCTGTGTGCTGAAATGTTCATGTCCTCTTTTCATTGCTTTTAGTTGATCAGTTAGTGCTTTGTTCTTTTCTTTCAATTCTCCAATCATCTCTTCAGTCTCTTCAGATATACTGTTCTCAGATGATGTCTCAATCTGTTCCACCAGTTCTTGAGAGTCCTACAAATCATCAGAGAATCTTCTTCTAACTTTCAATGATTTTTGCATTTGTCTTTACATGTCTGCAATCACTTGATTAGCATGGTCTAGCTCTTCTTGCAAATACACAATTCTCCGAGATTGTTTATAGCCTTCCATTGATAATATCTTTTTCTTTAGGTTGTTAAACCCTTTTCCTAGATTCAAGCTCTGATACCAATTGTTAGGCCCAATATGGAAAGCTAATGTACTGAGAGGGGGGGGGGGGGGGTGAATCAATACTTCAAATCCTTTTCCTTTCAATAACCTTACTATTATGCATAAACCAAAAACTGATGTAACATAACATAAAGCTAAAACAAATGAATAACAATCATACATGATTCACTCCATAACACATATATTTTGGTTACGCAGAAACTCTTGGTTAGAGAGAAAAACTGCGGTAGGGATGGCACCCACAACTTCACTACTGCAATAATAAAGAGTGCTCAGTTAGAGCTACATGTTTATCTATTTATGATAGCTTACCTTGTTAGGAGTATCAAGATCGTTAGATCTACCTTGCTAAAGGATTTTACAACACTTATTCTAAATGTTGCACCTGGTTAAAGGCTTTACAATTTATAGACTTTGTTAGAGTCTTTTACCCTGTTAAAGGTTTCTCTTACAACTCAAAATATTACAATAAAATCTTTATAAATATCTGCAACTTTACTTCTAGAATGTTATAGCAGATTCTATGTGCTCAAAGTGAGATTACCTTGTTTATAGCATACCTTAGTAACCCATAGAATAACTTGGTAAACCCTTCTATTTACTCTGTTCCTTGACTGTTCTTTGAAATCCTTCTCGGTGACCTCTGTGTCTCTGATAGTCAGAATACTCAGTGCTTTCCCATGATTTTGCTTTTCACATGTTTTTGTCTTCACACTCATACACACACACCTCTATATCTCTATCTGATCCCAATCCATGTTGTATCAATAGATCTCTTATGTCGGTGATCTGGTTCATTGCTTCGATCTTACAAACATGATTTATCGAATGAATAACTATACAAAATATTTCATTGGATAGATGACCTCAAAATCATACACAATCTTTAAGTGCAATTTCCAATGTGATAACGGTTCTTTGTTCCTCGATCTTGTAACACGTTTCCACATGTGTGTCTAGGTTCAATGAATTTGGTAACATGTTTCACTCGGTGTATATCAACTCAGTGTATCATTATTGTTGCTTGGTAGACATACAATGTTACTTAGTAGACAACTTGGTGTATACTAGGCTCTATGACTACTTTCTTCTATAACCGACTGCTCTGTGCTTATCGACTGAATATTTCGGTAGTAGTAACCGACTAGAGTATATAGAATGACTTTGGACATAAAACTAATGGCAACTTAATAAGTAGTAAAACTATAATCCCTTAGAACACCATATGACCCCTTAGGACTCCATATGGTGTCGTTATGGGTCATATGGTATTCTATGACCCCTTAGGATACCATATGATTCCTTACATGTCATTAGAGGTCATATTGTTTCCTAAGAGGTCATATGGTGTCCTATGACCCCTTAGGACACCATATGACCCCTTAACACACCATACGACCCATAACGACACCATATGGTGTCCTAAGGGGTCAAAGGATGCCATATGATCCCTTAGGACACCACAAAACCCATAACAACACCATATGGTGTCCTAAAGGGTCATTTGGTGTTTTATGACCCCTTAGGACACTATTTGGCATCATTATAGGTCCTATGGTGTGCTAAGGGATCATATAGTGTCCTATGACCCCTTAGTATACCATATGACCCCTTAGATGTTGTTAGGGGTTAGATTTTGTTCTAAGGGTCATATGGTGTTCTATGACCCATTAGGACACCATATGGTATCGTTATATGTCTTATGTTGTTGTATGACCCCTAAGACACCTTATGACCACTTAGGACACCATATGGTGTCATTAGGGGTCATATGGTGTCTTAAGGGGTCATATGGTCTCCTACGACCCCTTAGGACAATATTTGACCCCTTAGGACTCCATACGGTGTCATTATGGGTCGTATGGTGTCCTAAGAGGTCATATAGTGTTTTATGACCCCTTAGGACACCATTTGGTGTCATTATGGGCTGTATGGTGTGCTAAGGGGTCATATGGTGTCTTATGACCCCTTAGGACTCCATATGACCTCTTACGTGTTGTTATGGGTAATATGGTGTTCTATGATCCCTTAGGACACCATATGATCCCTTAGGACTCCACATGGTGTCATTATGGGTTGTATGGTGTCCTAAAGGGTCGTATTGTATTCTATGACCTCTTAGGACACCATATTGTTTCCTAAGAGGTCATATGGTGTCATATGACCCCTTAGGATACCATATGATCCCTTAAGACACCATACGACCCATAACGACATCATATGGTGTCCTAAGGGGTCATAGGATGCCATATGACCACTCAAGATACCATACGACCCATAACAACACCATATGATGCCCTAAAGGGTCATATGGTGTTCTATGACCCCTTAGGATACTATTTCGCATCATTATAGGTCCTATGGTGTTCTAATAGATCATATAGTGTCATATGACCCCTTAGATGTTGTTAGGGGTTGTATTGTGTTCTAAGGGTCATATGGTGTCCTATGAGCCATTATGATATCATATGGTATCGTTATGTGTCTTATGTTGTCGTATGACCCCTAGGACACCTTATGACCACTTAGGACACCATATGGTGGCATTAGGGGTCATATGGTGTCCTAAGGGGTCATATGGTCTCTTACGACCCCTTAGGACACTATTTGACCCCTGAGGACTCCATATGGTGTTATTATGGCTCGTATGGTGTCCTAAGAGGTCATATAGTGTTTTATGACCCCTTAGGACACCATTTGGTGTCATTCTAGGTTGTATGGTGTGCTAAGGGGTCATATGGTATCTTATAACCCCTTAGGACTCCATATGACCTCTTACATGTCGTTATGGGTCATATGGTGCTCTATGATCCCTTAGGACACCATATGATCCCTTAGGACTCCATATGGTGTCATTATGGGTCATATGGTGTCCTAAAGGGTCATATGGTATTCTATGACCTCCTAGGACACCATATGATCCCTTAGGTGTCATTAGAGGTTACATTGTTTCCTAAGAAGTCATATGGTTTCCTATGACCCCTTAGGACACTATATGACCCCTTAAGACACCATACGACCCATAACAACATCATATGGTGTCCTAAGGGGTCATAGGATGCCATATGACCCCTCAGGATACCATACGACCCATAACACCACCATATGGTGCCCAAAAGGGTCATATGGTGTTCTATGACCCCTTAGGACACTATTTGGCATCATTATAGGTCATCATTATAGGTCCTATGGTATTCTAAGGGATCATATAGTGTCCTATGACCCATTTGATGTTGTTAGGGGTCGTATTGTGTTCTAAGGGTCATATGGTGTCCAATGACCCATTAGAAAACATATGGTATCGTTATGTGTCTTATGGTGCCGTATGACCCCTAGGAAACCTTATGACCACTTAGGACATCATATGGTGTCATTAGGGGTCATATGGTGTCCTAAGGGGTCATATGGTCTCCTACAACCCCTTAGGACACTATTTGACCCCTTAGGACTCCATATGGTGTCGTTATCAGTCGTATGGTGTCCTAAGAGGTCATATGGTGTTTTATGACCCCTTAGGACACCATTTGGTGTCATTATGGGTTATATGGTGTGCTAAGGGGTCATATGGTGTCTAATGACCCCTTAGGACTCCATATGACCTCTTATGTGTCGTTATGGGTCATATGGTGTCCTAAGGAGTCATATGGTGTCCTATGACCCCTTAGGACACATGCATGGATCCCTAGGATACCATATGACCCCTGAGAATACCTTTTGACCCTAGAGAGGGAGAGAGGGGGAGGAGATGGAGGCAATGGGAGAGAGATACACCTAAGAGAGGACGAGAGTGAGATAGGGAGATAGAGACTGAGAGGGAGAGATAAGAGATAAATGAGAGAGAGAGAGAGAGGAAAATAGAGGGAGAGATAGAGATAGAGAGCGACACAGAGAAGGGGACCCAGAGAGAGAGAGAGGAAAATAGAGGGAGAGATAGAGATAGAGAGCGACACAGAGAAGGGGACCTAGAGAGAGAGAGAGAGAGAGAGAGAGAGAGAGAGAGAGAGAGAGAGAGAGAGAGAGAGAGAGAGAGAGAGAGAGAGAGAGAGAGAGATGGGGGGGAGGTATAGAGATATCTAAGAGGTGGATAGAGGGATTGGGAGAGAAAGAGAGACCTAAGAGGTGAAGGGAGGAAAGGTGAGAGAGAGAAAGAGAGGGTGAGAGATAGAGAGAGTCTGAGTGAGAGGGAGGAAGGGATGGAAGGATATTAAAAAAGACTAGAGAGAGAGAGGTGTGAAGAGAGGGAGAGAGGGAGAGAGTGAGAAAGAGAGGTAATGAGAAAGGGAGAGAGGGAGGGAGAGGGGAGAGGGAGAGAATGAGAGAGAGAGACCTGAGAGAAGGAGAGAGTAAGATAGAGAGAATGAGGATGAGAGGGAGATACTTCAGAGATAAAGAATGAGAGAGAGAGAGAGAGAGAGAGAGAGAGAGAGAGAGAGACTTAAGCAAAAAAAAGAAAGGGAGGTGGGGAGGTAGAGAGAGAGTGGGAAAGAGATACACTTGACAAAGGAGGAGAGTGAGATAGAGAGATAGAGGCAGATAGGGAGAGAGACTTAAGAGAGAGATAATGAGAGAGAGAGAGAGAGAGAGAGAGAGAGAGAGAGAGAGAGAGGTTGATAGCTAGAGATGTGATAGAGAGAAGGAGAGAGACTTGAGAGAAAGAGAAATGGAGTGAGAGGGGGAGAGAGAAAGAGAGTTAGAGGGAAAGAAATACTTGACAAAGGAAGAGAAAGGGAGGGGGAGGGAGAGGGAGAGAATGAGAGAGAGATACACTTAAGAGAGGGGGAGAGAGTGAGAGGTAGAGATATTTGAGAGAGGGAGAGAAAGAGAGGGATATATGAAAGAGAGAAAGAGGGTGAGGGAGATGAGAAAGAGATGGAGAGATACCCGAGAGAGGGAAGAAAGTAGAGAGGGAGATGCCTAAGAGACAAAAAGGCAGGGGTTAAGGAAGAGAGAGGGGGAATGTAGGGAAGAGATGAGAGACATAATGCTGATATCAACATGCTGATTACTAAAATTTGACTAAGTCTGAAATTTATAAGAATACTCAAAAAACTAGAATCTTTAAATGAGCCTAAACGCATACAGGGTTCTTTAAATTTGAAATACCCCATGCGCGTTTTGGTGTTTTTCATGTTTTTTTTTTGTGTGTCCACTTTTCTGACCACCATCTTTGTGCACTTACCCTACTAATGGTGTTCATTTTCATGCATGTGATTATTACTTGGCTTTTCCTATGTCACTCTATGTCTTTGATCCCTTTTGTAAATATTTTTCTATCTCAAAATATATTTTGTTGCAAGAGGATGAAATCATTGATACCTTTCTTATCATGTTACTCTACCTTCTCTTCATTCCAATGCACTCTCTTCAAGAGTTGATGCATTAGTGGATGATGAATCCCGTGTTACATCTGATCCACCACAGGTTCATGTCAAGCAAGTTCCTTCAACTAATTCTTCTACAAGTTGCATTGATTTTGTAAATGTTATTGTTGTCTCTATTGCCCCTAGTAGACCTAAGAGACCAATCATTTGTGTGACTGCAGCTAGTCCTTCTCCAAAGAAGGTAATTTCTATTTGTGGTGTTCCTTTTAAAAGTGACTCATCAAATCTTTTTATGAGATACAAATAGTCTAAGGCTCCTTCTCATAGAATGGTAGCCCACACTTATAACACCCATAAAAATAAGAAAAATGTTGATCAATAGAATATTTCTTTACCACCTTCTCAACCAGATTTTCCTCAAGCACCTAAGTCTTCAGTTAAGAAATCTAGTGATTACGATCTTATTGAGAAACTTTGTGTTACTCTTGATAAGATCTCACTTTGGGATTTTCTTTCGACTGCTCTAGTTTATCAAGGTATTCTAGAGGAAGCTCTTTAGAATATCTCATTTCTTTATTCTACTAGGCCTTCAGATATAAATGCATTGATGGATCATATTCGTGCAGATTCATTGAATATTACAATCTATCCACATGAACTCCCACTTCCAAAAGTAAGGAATCAAGCAGATCCATTAATGATAGTCATTTATGTTAATGGTGTCAATATTAGATGAACTCTTATTGATACTGGTTCAACACTCAATGTTTGTAGTCTAAGATATTTTTCCCAAAATCAAAGTGGATTCTATGTCTCTTGCTGCATCTTCTATGTTCATTCGTGGTTTTGATAATACTGGTAAAATCACTTTGGGCATTGTTACTTTGACTATAAAGATTGGACCAGTTACTATTCCAACCTTGGTGCATGTTATGACAAGACCTTTATCGTATAATCTTCTCTTGGGTAGACCTTGGATTCATGCTTTAGGACCAATCAGTTTGACCCTTCATGGTTCTATTAAGTTTGTTGCTAACAATTAGGTAGTGACAATCAAGGCTGATCTTAAAGATATGCACTTATGTCAAATTGTAGTAGCTGGTCATGCCTCGGTTACACCTACCTTTCAAAATTAAATTCCATCTTTAGCTTCTAATATGCCAACAACTATTACCATGGACCCTCCTAAAGAAGATCCTCCTAAAGTAGAGAGTCCTAAGTCTACTCCTACTCCATCTCCTTCCTCTCAGTCAAATACATTTATTGGTGATTATTGGGGTTCCTTAGACTTTACACGATACTTCATTGGAGAATATAAAGTCAACCCTATCCACCTTAACTTTCTAAAAGTATCATTCAAACCCTGTATCAAAGATGATTATTCTTTTGTATTGTAGGATCATGTGAACACCATTGGTTGTACCCATTAAAGGTGATCCTCCCCCTTTGGAGGAGTTGCAATCACGTTATGGTCTAGGATTCAATATTGTTTCTAAGTATGGATACAAAGGAAATGGTCTTGGGCATATGGGTCAAGGAGTTAAGGTCCCTTTGGAATCAAAATTACACTCTTTTACAGTGGGTTTAGAAACTTCTCCTTTGTCTTCATCCCCTTTATTCTCTAATGTTCCTCTGTCTTCTTCTTGTGAGCAGTCAAACTCTTCTCCCCAAGAGAAAGGGTTGCTTCCTACTCCTCATCCTTTATCTGATCAAGAGCTTATTTTGTTGCATCTTCTTAAAAGCCCGCTTGATTTCTCTTCCCCCTCCTACACATAAAAAGTATCATAAGAATAACAAAGCATACCATCAACTACTTGGCCATTCCACAAATGATTGTAAGGCCTTGGCGGACAAGATACAACAACTTCATCAATCGAGTGTCATTAACTCTTCATCTATTGATTCACTTTCTTATTCTTTGCACAACAAGTGATATTGAGGTTTACCTCTATCCTGTTCTTTTACACATTCCATTTATTTATGCATTCTTAGATCATATCTCTTTTTCACCCATAGAGATGTATGTCTATCTCTCACCCGCTCTGATGACTATCTTTTTGTCACCAAATGTGGTGAGTATCTATCTTTTCTCTTTGTGGCTCTTATCAAAATTGATCTTATCTATAGTGGCCTTCCTCCATAGTGAGGTTGGTCCTATATATCATCTTTTTATCTCTATCAGTAGTGGCTTTCCTTCCTAGAAAGGTTGGTTCTACTTATCTCTATTAGTAGTGGCTTTCCTTTGTAGCAAGGTTGGTTTTACTTATCTGTATTAGTAGTGGCTTTCCTTCATAGAAAGGTTGGTTCTACTTATCTTTTATTAGTGGCTTTCCTTCATAGCGAGGTTGATGATACTAATCTTTGATCACCTACCATAACACAACTTGCTATATTGTGATTAATATTTTTAATCATTACCATCTGCATGATTGCTAGCTACAGAGCAAGCTAGTGTCTAGGTCATATACTATCTATTTGACATTGATTTCTTCTTTGACTTCTGGGTGCATTCTTCCTTGAGGCAATTGATCCTTGCATTATTCTCTCCTTTTTAGAATTCCTCTATGTGTGGTTTCTTGTATTTTGGGGATGATGCATAGTATTGAGACCACCTTTTATATCAAGGTATCTTTCACTTTGATGACTCAAAAATTTTAGTTTTCTTGTCATGTGCTTTCATGTGTGTGCTATCCATGTTCTTATCTATATATGTATATGTTTATCATGATCTAGCCCCTTTGTCTTGGGAATTTTCACTTTCTAACCTTGTCTTGTGCAAATTTTTCTTTCGAATGCAATTATTTTGTAGGTTTTAAACTTGGGGGCATGCTTCTTTGGCTTGAAGATTTGTCTACTTCCTCTACAATATCCTTTTGGCATCATGATGTTATTTTATGTTTAGTAGATTTCCTTGAGCACACATATTTATATTGATTCATAAGCCCGCTAAAATGGGGATAAAATGTAGAGTCAAAACTTGCATACCCCTTTGTAATGTTGGCATTTTTGATGTTTATGTTGTGATTGTCATTGATGGAGACACACTTGCATTGTGATCCCCTTTATATGTATGAGTTAGAGCACAACTAGTATTTGTTCCAACTGGTATGTTGTATTATAGTCTTTAGACTATTGGTGTTTTGCAGAATGTGATTCTCGATCTGAAGCGACATGTTGACCCCAAGTGGTTTATGGATCCCAAGCGGTATGAGGGATTAAAGCGGCATAACACATTTTTACTAGTCTTCATTTTTGTCAAACCAACAACCAGCATTTTATATAAACCGGTAATACTCTGTGATGAGTTACCAACCGACATTTTGTGATGAGTTACCATCCATCGATTGTTTGACAGTGCCGACACCAAAATGGTGTTTTTTGTGTCATGGTACCAAGTATGTCCAGGTTCATTGAACCTAGGAAATTGTTATGTAATCCTAGTGGTCCAACATGAAATCAGATTCCTTTATAAGGACATCATGTCTAGGGTTTTAGGTTCTTGATGTGGTTGTAGCAAAAGTTTATGTTGTTGCTAGGGTTTAAGGTGGTTGAGGAGTTTGAGAGAATATGAATGTGTAGAAGACTAAAGTAATGCTGGAGTGCATTAGGAATGAGCTATCAAGGATCTAACCGAGCAGTCTGTGCTACTAGCTAGATCAAACACTTGTTGATTACTCACATCTTTGACAAGTCTGTAGCCCTTAACCGGGTAGGCCCAAAAGCCTTTTGTAAATCCTCTAACAAGGTGGTTCACATCTATGGATCTAAAATCCTCTAGGAAGGTAGTCTTTAATCGGACTTATCTCCTAACAGAGATTGAGATTCCTAACAGGATCTGTTCTAGTAAAGAACATTGTAAGACCTTAAATGGTCTGGTTCCTATTCTGCAGATAGTTACTTGTGAGTTCCATCTCACCGTGGTTTTTCCCATTTGGGTTTCCACGTCAAAATCTCTTGTGTTATGGTGTTTTTGCTTCTGTGGGTGAATGCATTATTAGCTATTTGGTTTGCATGTGTGTTAACTGGTTTGTCTGCTAAACTGTTTTACTGGTTTACTATTAGTCTTGCAAAGTGTTTAAGTGCAGAGATTTTTGGCATACTAATTCATCCCCCCCTCTTAGTATTCATCAATTGGTATCAGAGCCTACCTTTCTATAAGTTTAACAACTTGGAAAGAGATACGGGGGAATATTCTATAAGGGAACTTACACATCGGCTCACTTAGTCTGAGCAAGCCTATGATGATCTTATAGTCAAATACAAAGCATCTCAAGAAAAAAGGAGAGAACATACTGAAAAGTTGATGGAGCTATCTGAAAAATAGTTCTTCAGATGAAGCAGACATGAAAGCCCTAATTGTAGAAGTAAATAAGTTGAATGAATCAAACTCCAACCTAAGAAAGGAGTTGGAAGGTTTGATTATCCGGATGTGTCAAGAGCTTGAGAACCAGAGGAAAGATGAAGATCTGGGGAAAGAAAGAGATCATGATATATCCAAGTTGAAATAAGAGATTAGTGCCCTAACTACTCAACTCCATGAAAGCAAAGTGAAAAAGGAAGACATGCAAGGAGAACTGAACATTTCCATCTCTAAGAATGAAAACCTATTGGAAACAAATGCTGCTATTTCCAAAGAACTCTCTGAGTCAAAGGAAATACTTGCTAAGTTCAACAAGTGTACTGCCAAGCTAGAGTAAAAGCTTGAATCTACCAAACCAGTCAAGAATACTAATGGACTTGGTTATTCCGGTCATGAGGAAGGTGAGACCTCTGGTACAAATGCTAAAATGTCAAAGAAACAACCGACATCAAAGGATAAAGGTAAGAAAAAGTTTAAACCTATTTGCTTCAACTGTCTTAAAGAAGGACATACAACAAATGTGTGTAGGAGTAAGGCTTACAACAATTTTCCTTATTTCCTAAATGATAGGCCTAGATCCTATAGATTCAATGGTAACTATTATGAATGCAACAAGTATGGGCATAGAGCATATGAATGCAGGTCAGTTATAAACAACATTGATAGAAATCCTCAGAGGACCCAAGGAGCTGGTTCTGAACCTTTTGTGAACCAGAATCACAACCGGTTTAATGCTTTCAATCATCAGCAAAGAAGTGGTGGGTATCAAGCGACAACCGGATGGAGAGAAAATTTTATGGTCTATCATAGTCATGGTCATACTGCTACAACATGTAAAAGGAAGAATGGAAACATGAACAATGGACCTTGGAGAACACCCAAATTGGTCTGCTATCACTGCAACAAACTGGGTCACATTGCCAGATTCTGTAGATCAAGAAAGAACATATCTGATGATATAATGGTCACTCCGAAAGGAAACATTGATGCTAACACTGTTCAAGTGGACATGAACAAAACTTGGAAGAAGAAACCAGCGGTGCTACAAGAGGAACCGGTTTTTGCACCTAGTGTGGAAATCACAGAACCGACAAACTAAGCTTCAGAAAAGCTTAGAGGGAGCAAACGGCGAAATGTTTCGAACCCCCGGTTTACATTGATAAAAGACCTTAACCGGTATGTGATACCTGTCGTTTGGCAGAAGACCGGAAATAGTAAAAAAAAAAGGGGAAATTAGGGTTTATGCCCTAATGGAGGAGCATTAATGACGGTAGGTGAGGAATATGTTTAAAAGCATTTTTCAAATCATTTCTCACTATCAGTTTTCAAGTGAAGAAGTTTTTTTCAAAGAGAAGAGTGACGAAAAGACGATTTGAGCTGAGATTTTTGAGAAATTGAGAAACCGCGAAGAAGATTCAAATCCAAACTGCAAACGATCAAGTGGAGAACGCAAAGCGGTGATTAAACAACCGACAGAGTGTGAAGTGAAGGAGAATTTGTAAGCCCTAAATTCACGTATCTCAAAAGGTATTTCTCAAGTTCTTAAAATTTCTATCATGGCTTCCACATCTCATACCAGTTCTAGTGCATATGTCGAGTCTGCAAGTTTTATTCAATGAAAGTCTAAGTATAATGCCCTATCACAAGTTCTGGCTGGTGTGATAGTAGAAGAGGGAATTTATAACTACATAGATTGCAAGATTGAAGACCTAGGGTCTCTAGCTATCCACTCCGAGTTAGGTTTATTTTGTGGAAAGGATAAGAAGATCAAACCAGAGTATAATATTTTGGAGAAGAAGAAGCTCCACAATGTTGTTTACTTCTTGGAGGATTTCACAGAGGATCATATAAGGATCATTCTGAGCAGAGTCCATGGTGACAAGATGTACCTGGAGAGAACACATGATATCACACCACATCCAATTCATACAGTCACCGAATTCTACAACATAGGGGAAGTGCTAGCCCTAAGGATGGTAAGCAAAACTGAAATGTCCAAGCTCACCGGTTCAGTGAGTGACTCACGAGGCATGATAGTCAATTCTATCAAGGATGATCTAGATAAGTATGCCTTCATGGTGATAGGCTATTGGACATTCTCTACGAGTATAATTAACTCTATATTTGCTACAGTGGTAAATGCCACTTACCGGATGATAAAGGAGGATGCATCATTTGACCTGTGCACCGGTATGCAGAGACAACTCTTGTTGAATCTGCAGTCGATAAAATAGGATAATGCACAAAGGTTCAAGTTTGGACAACTACTGGTTGGGTTGTTTTTCTATTTCCAAGGCTACTTTCCAAGAGTAGGAGATGTATAGTGGTCTGTTGACGAACCGGTGACCAAGAAAATTAAGGAAAGCATTCAAGCAATTGGAACCGGTTACCCTGATGTTCTGAACAAGTATTTTGATGAGTTCAGATGGAAAATGAACCAAAGAATGAGGATATCAGGTGACATCGTCAAGAAATATGAAGACGATATCTATTTCACCATCCAAGTGGATAAATGCATAATGGAGGCCGTTGAGCCCAGACAAGAAGAAGTGGAGCCAATGGGCTATGAGGTGATGTATGATATGCTGGAAGGGTATGCCTCTACCCTTATTGCCTCACCTCTTGGTCCTAAGGCAAAGAGGACCGGAATCTATCTGCAAAGGGTTACACCGGTTGAGGAACCCTCTGCAAAGAAAGGAAAAGAACCTGTAGTGAAGAAGGCAAAGGTAGTGCCTTTAGTATCAGCACCGGTTACTACTGCAACTCCAAAAGTGACCAAGTGGTCACTAGCCAAGAAGAAGCCGGAAGCAGCACCAACTAAAGTCTTTGAAAGGAAAAGGAAGACAAAAAGCAATACACCGGACTAAGAGGAAACTGTGTCTGAGGAGCAGCCCAAGAAGGCAAGATAGACAAGAAAGAAGACAAAGAATGAACCGACACCATTTGCACCAGTAAATATTGATATCTCCTCCTATAAACTTTTGACATATTGTCAAAGAACAATAAAGAATATTAGGAGAAAATTGCTACATGATTTAATTGAGTATTTTGATGACTTTAATGATGATGAAGAGGAAGTGATTGAAAAGGAAATAATTCCGTATTTATGTGTTAATGACCGGTCACCTTCAGAAATTAGATCTGAAACATTAGATTCTTTGTATAAGTCCTTAGACAATAAATGGTGCATTTCCATAGAGCAGGAACAGGAAATGAGAGAAAAAGTTTTTACTGAACATTTTCCTGATGTATCAAATTCAGAACTATTCAATGTCATGAATAAATACAAAGGTCTTTTCTTCATGAGAAGAAGACTCCTATTACTGGAAGGGAATGCTAAGGAAGTGCTCAAGGATACACACACTCGTGCTCTACAAGCTCTGAAGATGCATCGAGTGGCTAAAGCCAACCGACAAGTTGAGAAAGAACTGGTTATAACAAAACTGGATGAAGCATTTGATGATGAAGGAAACCCGATTGATGAACCGGTCGCCACTATTGATGTCGATGCCCTGGACGTAGAAGATGTTACTCAGGAAACACCATCTGAGGCAACAGGATAGGAGCAACAGGTTGACCAGGTTGATAAGTGAGCCGAGGATAGATAGGAAGCAGCAAATAAATAGGTCAAGCAGAGGAAAAAGGATGAAGAAGAGAAGAAGAAAAATGATGAAGCAGAGAAGAAGAAAAAGGATGAAGAAGAGAAAAAGAAGCAAGAAGATGAAAAGAAAAAGAAAGAAGAGGAAGACAAGGAAGAGGAGAAGAGGAAGGAAGTAGAGAAGAAGAAGAAGGAAGAGGAAGAAAAATAAGAGAAGAGGAGAGAAGTAGAAAAAAGGAAGAAGGAAGAGGAGGACAAAGAAGAGGAGAAAAGGAAAGAAGCTGAGAAGAAAAAAGAAGAGGAGGATAAGGAAGCGAAGAAGAGGAGAGAAGTGGAGAAGAAGAAAGCGGAAGAGGATAAGGTAGGAGAAGCAGAAAAGAGAACCCAGATGGAGACTCCGAAGGCAACTGGGAGTCAAGCCAAACTAGTTGATCTCACCAGTCCTATCAATCTCTAGTCTGCAAGTGAAACGAAGCTAATGCAGAGCATCAAGGTTGCTAAAGAGCACCTTGAAATTATTCAAAGGAAGGAGCAGGATGTAATTCAAGCAGCTGTGGACACTCTTACCGGTTTGATACCTGGTACAAATCTTCCCAACACTGATTCATCACTAGCTAAACTTAAGCTCCTATGCACAATAGTGGATGATCAGGTGCAGAGCCTAGAAGAGGCAGCAGAGGCAAATGTCAAGAAGGAGCATCAAAAATCTCTTAACATAGCTCTGGTGAAGAAGTTGAATGAGCTCCGGTCTGAACTGAAGAAAGAACAAAAGGATATAAGGGACGCTCTAGATGAGGGGAATCTGCTACTCAACAAGATTTGCCAACCCCATCTATTCTATGATGATCTGCTAGATCAGAAGCAAAAGCTTCAAACAGACTTGTAGTCCTACATGAGCACATTCAAGCCCCCTTATGATTCCTTTACAACCTATGGGAAAACCGTTCACCGGTTTCACATCTAGTCAGCAAAAATAGAGTAAGAGATCAACACTCGGTCTAGAGATTTGTAGGAGCTACAACTAGTTCTACTCCCACGATTGCAAATTCTTTAGAAGTGCTATCTGAACCTGGATGCCTTAACAACTATACAAGAGATGAGCACAATTGATGCCATGGAAGAACAGGTCTCTCAGATGCAGACAGAAAAAGAAGTAGCCACCTCCCTACTTGAGTCTTGGTCTTTGTCGATGAAACAATTCTTGCAGGACTTTAAATTTGTTTTTGACAAGTATTATTCCTTATTGTCATAAACTTTTATTATTTTAATATCAAATGAAAATAGGGTTGTTCAGCTATACTTTGTCATTGTTGGCAAAGGGGGAGAATAATTCTATTTGGGAGAAGTATCTGGTAATCAAAATTTTGATATATGCTCTGAATATCTCAATGTTTATGCTCTATATGCAAAAGTGTTATACATTGTATTGTTAAAGGGATAGTGTATATGCTTAGGGGGAGCAATTTTGTTAATGGCATGATTTTGTTGTAAAACACTTAGATGTCAAAAATTTATTTTCCTAAGTGTTGCCATCAATGCCAAAAGGGGAGATTGTTGGCATTTTTGATGTTTATGTTGTGATTGTCATTGATGTACACACACTTGCATTGAGATCGCTTTTATATGTATGAGTTAGAGCACAACCGGTATTTGTTGCAATGGATATGTTGTATTATAGTCTTTAGACTATTGGTGTTTTGCAGAATGTGTTTCCCTGTCTGAAGCGACATGTTGACTGTTGACTCTAAATTTTGCTTCGGGGATGAACAACCTTATAAGAAATTCAGTGTTGGGGGACTGACTCATGCAAAGAAACACTGAATGACCTTCGGAGTTGAGAAGCCAACTCTTCCTTGAGTTTTGAGGAAAGGGAGAGGAAACAAATACTTTTTAAGAAAATGAGATGCTAAACACTTAGGCGATGTGCCATATCATTACTATGAAATGAACCAACAAAAATCAAAGAACACTTGCAATCTCTATAAGCATCTGAGCCAAAGACATAATCAAAACAACAACCAAATTTGCCTCAAAACATAAGCGACACATTCATCACGCATTCACTAGATAACAAGTATAGAAAAACATAGTTTAATCAGTGAAGTCTTAGACAAAATATTCCCAAAGTCTGTTAGAATTTTCAACAAAAATAGCACAAAAAACACTATAAACAGTAAGCCAAGAAAGACATCACAAAGGTCATAGGCACAATTTGAATAATCTTCTTATAGCAAATCCCAAATAGTTTTTTAAGGCTGGAAATGAAAGAAAACCCCTACTTAACAAATTAGACTGTTCTTCTTCTTCTCTAAAATAAATCCTCCTTTGCCACAGAAAAAATCCCCCCTTAAATATACCACTGCTTCTAAAAATAGTTCCCCTGAAAATCCAAAACTGGTACAACCTCCTCGGAATAGAAAAACATGGCGTGTCATAGCGAAGGTCGCACCCAGCAAAATAAACTCTTTAAATGGCTTGGAGGTTACCCAGAACTGAATTGATTCTGTCAGAAGGGAAAGGACTGCAGAAAAGGGGATCACTGCGAGGAAACTGCTTGCAAACCGTACACACGAGTGGGCCTGCCCAGAAGAAAAGTAAATGAGCATTGTCATTTGCCACCCCCACGCTGCTTCAAAAATGAGACACCAAAGAAGAACCGAGGGAGCAATGCCAGGCCACCAAGTGTCGCACACGCTCATCCCTACTGGCTAAAGAGAAAAACAACAATCATAACTGGGCCCGCCAAGAACCTACATCGGAGAGAATAAAGGTGAACATTTCCTGGAGACTATCAAGGGCATTTCTGCCTGTGGAATAAAAGAACCCAAAATTACTAGTTCGAAGACCAGACCTCAATCCACAATGGGGTGAAAAAGGTCAAAAACTTGCTTCGAGGGCAGCGATTCATTCTCTGAGAGCACAACTTGCACTTCCAACTCTTGGAAATATTGCTCGAGGCAAATTATTTCATCCAGAGATAGAGGTACAGGTTCATCTTGGACCTGGTTCAGGAGAGCAGAGAGCTAGGCTAAAGGATGCAAAAGACCTTCCACTTCATTCACTGAAATAGGGCTTCCCAACCATTGCAGAAAAACTCTATCCTGCTATAAAATCTCAATCTGCTACAATACTTGCTCAATCCACAGCACAGAACCATCTGTAGGAAAAGGAGAAGGTAATCCTAGAGAAACAAATTTCTCTACACACCGCTTAATGTCAAGTACAAAAAATTGCAAAGGCGTCAAAGAAGCTGGCACTTGCATAATTATCCTGTGGCGATTTATGAAGACATTAGTCCTTTTGATCAATTATCGGTGATCTGCAATCCCTTTCTCCCTAAGTTCCTCTTCTAGAGTGGAATAAAGTAACTAAATAAGAGTCTGGGCTATTAGAAATTTTGGACTGATGATAAGCATAGAATTATTTATAAGGTGCTCGGCCTCAGCATAGAGGGATTGCACATCACTAAGAAATCTTAACACTGGTTGCAAAGATGGGCAGAATTGCTTTACCTTTTTTCAATGAGAAACATACAGCTCCATCAGCATGATGGAGAAGTCTGGGACAATCGGTTGAGGGGGTGGGAGGCTCATCAATTGAGATATCTCATTATCTTTCTCAACTATTTCTTGCTGGAACTATTGGATTTTGCTTTGTTCAATAGCCACCTGATTTTCCAAAGATAAGATTTTTGCTTCTCTAGTCCTGACGGTCTGTTTCAACTGCAATGTATGGTTCTGCTCCTTCTGTAAAAGAGTTTCCAATTCTGAAACACGTTTACCGGATTGCTCGAGACCTGCTTCTTTTGCTTTCACTTCAGCTTCGAAAGTCATCCTCTCATCCGTCTGTGACACCCAGGCTTCACTCAGTTGACGAGCATAACCTTCTTTGAGAAGGATTTCTTCGCGCAATTGCATCTGAACTCGGGCGACATCCCTAGAAGCGGTCTTAAGTCATTGTATCTCAGAACCTTTATCTTGCACTTCCTTTAGGGCTACATTCCTTGTCACTTCCTGACCTTTTAGTTGGGAACCAACACTATTGAGGGACGACTACAACTTTCCTTTTTCTGTGTTTGCTTGAGCTAGCAGGCTTTGCAGACGATTGATTTTTGATACCCGAGCCTTATCTTCCTTCCTTTGCTGGGAAAGAGAATCGCGAAGATTAGCGTTTTCTGCTTGGAGCTTTTCTAAATGGTGGCTCTTCTTAATAAAGTTCATGGACACTGCTTTAGAAGTTTCTTCTGTTAAGGTTTCAAGCAGATCTGAAGCAAATATGAACTAACAATTATATGCAGATTTAAATACAAAAGATAAAGAAATAAAACAGGACACAGATAACACAAAGATTTAACGTGGTTCACCCAGAATGGGTTATGTCCACCATACACAGCCGTCCAATCTTTCTTATTATCCAGCAAAAATAGTACATCAACCTTACAATGACTTAAGCATCCCAGCCGCTTATAACATGCATTTTTAGGGCAACAAAAAAAGCCGACCTTTTTAGGGTTTTATTACAATGCCGGTTTTCATCAACAAAAAAATGGCAAAATTTTTTTTTCTCAGGGGCTGCCGCCCCCGAACCCCTGCCCAAGGCCCAACCCGGCCCCGGACCCTAGCAAGGATACATGCTGAGTGTATAGTACTTTGCTGATTAGTCACCACATTTCAACAATCTTCCACTTGGAGACTGATCAAGCTCCACACTAAACAATCTCCCACTTGGAGACTGATACTACATGACACCACTGTACATGTAACATCCGCTGGATAAAACACTAGGACTTGACTGGTATAAATTCCACAATTATCAATCAAGAAGAACAACTGAAACTGATGAAGAAATCAGCTTCTCTTGTGGTACTGCCTTTGTGAACATATCGGCAGGATTCTCACTTGTGTGAATCTTCTCAAGTCATAACTGACCCTCCTCCAAAATAGTCTGGATGAAGTGGTACCTGAGCTGAATGTGCTTTATCCTTGAATGAAAGGCAGAGTTCTTCGTAAGATGAATGACACTCTCGCTATCAGTATACAATGGGCTATTCTCTTGTGTCTGACCCAATTCCTTCAGAAAACATTGCAACCAAATCATCTCCTTGCTGATTTCTGTAGCAGCAACATACTTAGCTTCAATGGTTGAAAGTGCAACAACCTTTTGTAGCCTAGAAATCCAACTGACTGCAGTTCCCCCTATAGTAAAAACATACCTTATAGTACTCCTCCGTGAATCAATATCACCCGCTAGATTAGAGTCAACAAATCCACTTAGAGCAGCATTAGATCCTTTGAAACATAATGCCTTCGTAGTAGTTCCTTTCAAATACCAAAGAATCCATTTCATAGCATTCCAATGTTTCATATTCGGATTACTCATAAACCTGCTCACAACTCCCACTGCATGTGCAATATCTGGCCTTGTGCATACCATTGCATACATCAAATTACCAACAGCTGATGAATATGAGATATTAGACATTTTATTAACCTCTTCCTATGCTTTTGGGCACATCTCCTTAGTCAATTTGAAATGACTAGCCAAAGGTGTACTAACTGCTTTTGCATCCTGCATGTTAAATCTTTTCAACACCTTCTTTATATACTCACTTTGGGACAAATTCAAAGTTCTATTTTTCCTGTCCCGTGTAATCCTCATACCGAGAATTTGCTTAGCTGCACCCAAATCTTTCATAGCAAATGACTTGGCTAATTTCTATTTAAGATCATTTATATGTTGCATGTTAGACCCAGCAACAAGCATGTCATCAACATAAAGCAACAGGATAATATAACTGCCATTATTAAATCTCTTAAAATATACACAATGATCAAAATGACATCTATGATAACCGTGTTCAGCCATGAAACTATCAAATTTTAAATACCATTGTCGGGGTGCTTGCTTTAGGCCATACAGACTTTTCTTCAACCTGCACACCAAATTCTCCTTACCTTTGACCTCATATCCCTGTGGTTGCAACATGTAAATTTCCTCCTCCAAATCTCCGTGGAGAAAAGTTGTTTTGACATCTAATTGTTCAAGATGTAAATCATCTGCAGCCACAAGACTAAGTACAGTTCTAATTGAAGTCATTTTTACAACAAGAGAAAATATTTCATTATAATCTATACCCTTTTTCTGTGCAAAACCTTTTACCACAAGTCTGGCCTTATATCTTTTCTGACCTCCTTCCTCCTCCTTCAGCCGATAAATCCATTTGTTAGGTAAGGCTCATTTTTCTGCAAGTAAAGGGACTAAGTCCCAAGTCTTATTTTTTATCAAGGAGTCCATCTCCTCTTTCATGCCTAGTTCCCACTGTTGTTTGGCATCTACCTGCATTACTTCTTCATATTCTTCTGGTTCACCAGAATTCGTTAATAAAATAGAATACAAAGAAGGAGAAAATCTTTCAGGGGGTCTACTTGTCCTTGTAGAACGTCTAACACTTGCAGGAGTTTGTGAGACAATCTGTTGTTGCTGAGCATCAGGTACCTGTGGCATTTCATTTTTCAGGAATCTCATCCAACACCACATATTCTTGTTTGTCTTGTTCATGCTTCTTTTCCTGCATCTGTTCTTTATACATAATTTTCTCATTGAATATAACATCTCTACTTCTAATTATTTTCTTATTTTCAAAATCCTATAACCGATAGCCATATTCATCTATCCCATATCCAATGAAGGTACATTTATGAGATTTAGCATCAAGCTTGGTTTTGTTTTCTTTATCAACATGGACAAAAGTTTCACAACCAAAAGTTTTTAGAAAAGAATAATTTACCTTTTTATCAGTCCATGCCTCCTCTGGAATACCACCATTTAAAGGGGTTGAAGGTCCTCTATTTATCAAATAGACAGTAGTATGTACAACATCTGCCCAAAAATGTAAGGACAATCTAGCATGCAATCTCATGCTCCTCGCGTGTTCCATGATAGTCCTATTCATTCTGTCTGACACACCATTTTCCTGTGGAGTACCTAGAATTGTCTTCTGCTTTCGAATCCCATTTAAGGAGCAGTAATCTTCAAATGCTTTGCTGCAATACTCACCTCCATTATCTGATCTGAGACACTTCAACCTTTTTCCTGTCTCATTCTCAACCAAAGCTTTCCATTTCTTAAAAGTTTCAAAAACATCTGATTTTTGTTTTAGGAAATATACCCATGTTTTTCTGGTTGAGTCATCAATAAAAATAACATAATAACAAGAGCCACCAAGAGATGATACCTGAGCCGGTCCCCATACATCTGAACGTACAAGCTCTAACTTCTCACTCTTCTTCTCTTTCCCAACCTTAAGAAATCTGACTCTTTTCTGTTTACCATAAACACAGTTTTCATAGAACTCTAAATCAATCTTCTTTAGTCTTAGTAATAGATTTTTGGAGTGAAGGATTTTCATCCCTTTCTCACTCATGTGCCCAAGCCTATGGTGCCACATTATTGAATCTGTTCTTGCAACATTTATTGTTGTTGTCCCTGCAGTAACTTTATCTGTAGTAGCTAAGGTAGAGTAAGTGTTACCAGTACACAGATATAATGTACCTACCTTTGCACCTTTAGCTACTACTAATGATCCTTTAGTGACCTTCCACATACTGTCTAAGAAGGTAACTATGCAACTTTCACTACTTAGTTGCCCTGCAGAAATTAAATTTCTTCTTAAATTAGGAACATGTCTTACCTCCTGCAGAAACCAATCATTACCATTCTGCAACTTGATCTTTATCTTTCTTTTTCCAACAATTTGACAGGGCTCATCATCACACAAATATACCTGTCCAAAACCACCTTGAACATAATCTAAAAAATATTTTCTATGGGATGTAGCATGAAATGAAGTCCCAAAATCTATTACCTAGGAATCATTAACATTATCGAAACATAAGATTAAAGCATCTTGTAAAGTATTACTTGCAATATTAGTTTCCTTACTGTCATTTTCATTTTTGTTTCCTTCTTTGTTTTTCTGAGACCAACAGTCTTTCTTTAGATGACCAAGCTTTCCGCAGTACCAGCAATCTTTCTTTCCTCTAGATTGAGAACGTCCTTTCTTTGACTTCCCTCATGACTTCTCATTCCTAGGGCCTTTTCCTTTTTCCTTTGATCTTCCTCTGTTCTCCGCATTCAAAACATTACCTGATGATGTTGAAGTCTCACCTGTGCTTTTCCTTCGCATTTCCTCGCTTAGGATAACACCAACAATATCATCAAATACCAAAGTATTTTTACCAGAGACAGAGTTACTTACAGCCATAATCAAGCTATTCCAGCTTTCTAGCAAAGAACATAAAATCAAGAGAGCTCTAACCTCTTCTGCAAAGGCTATTTTTACTGAAGACAATTGACTGGTAATTGTATTAAATTCATTTAAGTGCTCCGCTACAGATCCTCCCTCACTCATTTTCAAATTAAACAAACGCTTTATAAAAAATACCTTATTTGAAGCCGAGGGTTTCTCATACAACTTAGCCAATGTTGCCATTAAATCTACAGACGTTTTTGCTTTTGTTATATTGAATGCTACAGACGACGCAAGACACAATCAAATGGATCCCAGTGCCTTTCTATCTAAAATATCCCACTCTTCATCTGATATTGTGGTCGGTTTCTTTGCCTTTCCTTCCAATGGCCGCCACAAATCCTTTTGATACAGGTAATCGTCCATCTGCATTTTTCATAACTGATAATTCTGGCCGTTAAACTTTTTGACCTTGAATTTGGAATCTTCCATTGCTCCCACTCAAATCTAAAAGTCTTGCCATTTTATAGAAAACCTCGCTCTGATACTAATTGTTAGGGTTTCAAGCAGATCTGAAGCAAATATGAACTAACAATTATATGCAGATTTAAATACAAAAGATAAAGAAATAAAACAGGATACAGATAACACAGAGATTTAATGTGGTTCACCCAGAATGGGTTACGTCCACCATACACAGCTGTCCAATCTTTCTTATTATCCAGCAAAAATAGTACATCAACCTTACAATGCCTTAAGCATCCCAACCGCTTATAACATGCATTTTTAGGGCAACAAACAAAGTCGGCCTTTTTAGGGTTTTATTACAATGTCGGTTTTCATCAATGAAAAAGTGGCAAAAAAAAAATTTCTCAGGGGCTACTGCCCCCGAACCCCCACTTTCCTTGGGGGCTGCCACCCTTAAACCCCTGCCTGGGGCCCAGCCCAGCCCCGGACCTCGGCAAGGATACGTGCTGAGTGTACAATACTTTGCTGATTAGTCGCCACATTTCAACATCTTCTATCATCCCAACCTTGTCAGATGCTGTGGCGCTTAGGAGACTAACGCTCATTGCTTGTAACTCATAATCATCGGCCCTCATCTAAGATTCTGACTTGTCAACCTTGGGAACTAGATTTGCAAAGTAAAGGCAGTCTCTTTACTCATTGAAATGGGTTTGCAGGCGAGGACAAGCGCGATGGGCACTTTCCTTCTCCTTCCTCTTATTTGTCTTATTCAAACCAATGGTTCGATCGTAAACAACCTGCTGCTGGAAACTATCTGGGTGATCGATGGCTTGACTTGCAAAAACTGCACTAGGAGGGACAGCGAAAAGGAAATGCAAAAAAGGGGCAGCAAAGGAGAATTGGACTGGGTGAGTCACTGCCAGTGGGAAAAATAACAGGACAAAAGGGGAACTCACCAATGGGAAGGAACTGGCAGACACTGCAGCCATACTCTAGGGGGAAAACTCTTTGAAACCTAGCCTGCGCGACACAGGGAACACTTCTGATGTGGGCAACTGGAAAGTTGTGGGTATGGGGGTTCTGGCCAGGAGAGGAGTGAAAGTCTATGCGAACACATCTTGGGGATTAATTGTCATACCCGCAGAGGCCAACGTAAGAGCAGTAGGGACTGAGGTTTGCATGATAGGCATGAGAGCAGCTACAAGAACATTCAGAGAATGGGAAGAAGGGAAAAAGGGGCATACCTGATCGGCCGAAGGCTGCAGCAACTGAAGATCTGTTGATGCTGCTGTTGATGTATCTGGTGCAATCTCTTCAGACCCACTGAAATATGGCTTCTTCTTTGGGGGGACTTTAGAGGACTGTTTCTCAGACTGCCTCTTACTAGACTACGAACGAGGTCTGCGAGTTGCACTGTCTAGAGAAAGAGAGATTTCTAGCTCTAGCTCCTACCCTTCGGTATTTGTAATCCCAACTTCTTGCTGAGCAACCATCTCGAGAGATGAGTCCCTGTGCGAGGAACTGTCACCTGTCTCATCATCAGATTTATTTACTTTACTCCATTCCTGCTCGAAACGCTCGTCCAGGTGTGCGTTTCCAAGGCTAGCTCTAAGCTAATTCACTTCCCGACGATAGACCCAAAAATTTTCCCTTTTCTTTCTAGGCTAGGATAAAACTTTCATGCTTTCTAACAACACCCGAGGAATTGGCTTCGCGGGATTGACTCTTTGCACTGGGGAATAAAATTTTAACCACAAGGGGCGATCCAAAATAAGAAAATCATCAGGATCCACATATTTTCTTGGGTCGTCAACTCGGGGGTTGGTACGTTCCGCCCATGAGTCTCGAGGCTCATGCTTCATAGCATTTTTTCTTTTGCTTAAGTAGCCATCAGGATTGTAACTCCACAGGTCATCAATTACCATGAAACCCAGCTGCACCAGCTTTGACATCAAGGTTTCCTCAGCTACCTTTCTTCTTACTAGGGTAATTGGGCCAATGGCCTTATTGTCCTTGGTGATGCAAGTCTCGTGCTTTCCAGCACCAATTGCTTGCTCGACCCTTGCCAGCTACCTCACCATTTCTAGAGCTAGGGTTCTGTCGGTCATGTGAGTAGGTAGCCAGAATGGTTTTTGAGAGAAACCATGTATGCGGATGAAAGAGAAATCTGGGTCCACAAACCAGTTGCAAGGAGGGCATTCACTTTGCATCCAGTTCATTTGAAACCATGAAAAATAGGTGAGAGGCTCATTGGGAATCACTCCAAAATCCTTGAGTACAAGAGCCAAGAACAAGTCAGAAAACTGATAGGAGTCATAAGAGGCCAGCAAGAGAGGCATCCAACAAGATACCGACAATACAGTTCCCATCTCATCGAAAGTGGACAAGCGCATGAAGTGTGCGAAAAATGATTCATTCTGATGCAGAAGAAGGTGCACTAATACTGAGGAGAACCTGAAACGCTACAACTGTTGGAATTTAGATAACTGCTTGACCATGGCCTTAGCGATAGTCGTGGAGAAGTTGAAGTGAAAAGGTTCCCTTTGCTTCCTACGTTTGAAAAGAAAGCCCATCATGGAAGCTATAATATTCCGGTCACTATCATGACCACACAGCCAAGCCAGGGTAGATGAAATATCTCTAAGGTCCTCTTGTTTCAGATCGCTATATGACAAAGGGAACTTCGGAGGCCCTGCTGATAAACTCTGGTTGAGGGCGTTCTGACAGAAAGTTAATGCGTCCCATCTGGTGCTTCAGAATTCCTCCATGGATCTCTTTGAGAAAACCTTAGTATTCTCCAAGATTGGGGAGCAGAGAATTTCCCTAATGGCTTCTGGAGATATGATCAGTTTCAAGTGCGAGCCGCTAAAAGAAAATGAGGTAGGATCAAAAGCCTCTGCACGGACAGCTATAAGTTCAGGACAGTAGGGAACTGCGGGGACCAAGGATTGGGGAGCACCACTCTTCCAGAAATGCACCGCGACGGAATGAGAGTCATTTCTATGATGCAACATCTTTGAACAGGTGGTCTCTCTAAGGTTTTTGGGCTGCTTTTGGATCTCAGGCTCGTAGATATTTTCTAAGGAATCTAGCACAACCGACGGATTGCGGGTCGTCACTTTCTTTTTGGCCTTTGTCTTTGGATAATCCTTCTTTGGTGGGATGGCGTGGGAAGAGTAAAATACTTTCTCGAAAATATCCACCTAGAAACCCCTAGGAGTGGCTTTCATGGATGAAGCCTTTGAATCCATCAAGGTGACAATTGGCCTTTCCTGGACTGCTATCAGACTGGAGGTTGAGAATGGAAACCTGCACGTCGTCTTCTGGCCTAACTCTTTGGCAACAAAATGAACAAATTGATGACCAGGAGAAGCTTTGAGCTTTTAAATGCATGACATGCCTTATTTTTTGTGAAAGTTAGGGCTCGGCTGACACGCACGCCAACTAAACTGCTACTGTGATCAACTTCCACCAATGAGGGGAGCCATCATTCCCACTTTCCCAAAAATTACTTGATTGTGATGGCATTTCTCAGGAATAATACCTTGGGGCCAAATCTTTCTTTAATCAAGGAGAATAGCTAGGGATAATGGTCGCATGAGTCGAAACGAGCTGGCGGAGCTGGTTCATTTAAGGGGGGGCCTACCTGAAAATATGTATGGCTCTTTGTTTCCATTCATTCCTTTTTTGAAGTGACTGACTAGACACCGATATCTATGAAATAACCCCATTCGCATATGCATATTAATAGAGGTGTAGTAGAGGCATTAAAATGGGGCAAGGGTGGGCTCAAGTTGCCAATTGCTTATCTACCAAGAATTTTGCTATATATATGTCCTTTCAGACATTCTTTCATCACAATGCGAGCTATAACGGTGGAGTTTCTGAAGAAATGGATACTCCAGTTCGGCTCGTCGGCAGAAGGGTGTAAGTCACTTTCCTAGGGAATATATCAGATCGGAGACTACAAGGGAGGACAAGAAGGAAAAATCCATTAATAATTGTTGCCATCAAATGGGTACTTGGGGAAGATTTCATTGGCAATCCAGACCAATACCGGGTGAATACAAATATCTGCTTGCGCTTCGTGTCTTTTCTGTTGGACTGCGGCCAATCTGGGCTACTGACCACGCAGCTGACGCAGGTCCTCTTTCCTTTAGACTATTTGGGGGGCCCTGAAGATGTAGTTGCGTATCATGTACCTTTCCTCGGACTTCTTGTGACGTTTGACTTAGAGTGCTTCATCCTTCAGAATAAAGAAGTGAGGTGGCGTCCACTTATTCATGGCCTGAAAACCATGTCACTATTCTCCCATAGGTACCGTGTTGAGCTAGCTGTCAATTTTCTTCTGCAAGTGCGTATGATGGTCCCTATTCCAGAAGGCACAGAATGGTATACTGGTTTCAGGGACTATATCTTCCCAAGAGTTCTATTGCCTGATCAGCCTCCTAACTTGGTGGTTATATCCATGCACGGGGAGCCTGAGAGTTCTTCTGGTTCTGAATGGTTAAGAGAAGAAGGGGACTCCGATACTGAGGAGGAGGATACTGAGACTAGCCTCTGAGTCCTTGGCAAGGCATGACTTGTGCTGGAACTGATAGATGTAAACAAGATAGAGGCCAAGAGCCTGCACATTTTGTAATAGTACGAGAAAGACTTAATATAATGATTTTTCTTTTTCTTTATCTAGTCTCTCTTTCCTTTTAGCTATCTGAGCTAAAAATAATTAAAATAAATACACACCACACATATGCACATAATGTACACTATTTACATGAAAAAGGGAAGGACCCTTAATAATAAGGCTTAAGATGAAAACCGTTAACCGGGATGGAGAGGGAGTTTCCATTCATGTCCTCTAACTCAAAGGCATTGAAACCTTTACATCCTATGATGCGGAAAGGGCCCTCCCATAGGCAGTCGAACTTGGTGTGTTGACCTTGCTTTTCTACTCTCTCATTGTACTTTAGAACAAGGTCTTTGAGGGCGAATATAATATCAAAGCTCTTTTTATTATTGAACCATCTTTTTACGACCTCTTGTCTATCCTGGAGAGCTGTGAAGGTGGCCTCCCTCGCTTCTTCTAACTCCATAATCTCCGCTAGCCTTACAACCATCAGACCATTTTCGGCGATATCCATAGATTTTAGCAACTGTAACACTGGGATTTCCAGTGACAAAGGAAAAAACGTGTCTTTCCCGTATACCAGCTTGTATGAGGAACTCTTGAGAATCTGCTTGAGTGTTATGTGGTCAGCCCATAATGCACTCCTTAGGTGATGGTGCCACTCCCTCTTATATTTTGCGCCTACCCTCTTGATAAGTCGGATCACATTCTTGTTAGTAGATTCTGCCAGATCGTTCCCTTGGGGATAATAGTTAGAGGAGGTTTTGAGATAAATACCTCTGCTAAGAGCGAACTGCGTGATCTGTGAGCTAGTGAAAGCGCGTTATCAGAAATAACAGTTTTTGGGGGACTGTACCGGCAAGTCAGTTCTTCTAGGAAAGATAACACCTCGTATTCAGATGAATTCCGCAAGGGAACGACTTCAGACCATCTGGTGAAATAGTCTATGGTGGTCAAGATCTATTTATGTCTGGCTGAGCTTGGGGGATTGATCATTCCGACAAAATCGAGTCCCCATTGAGCAAAAGGTTCTTCAACTGACACAGGCCTGAGTGGCATGGCTACTTTTTCACCTCTCCTCATGTAATACTAGCATTCTTTACATCCTCTTACTAGAGCATGTATATCTTTGAACATGGATGGCCAAAAGTATCCAACTTGAGTAATTTTGATCGCAGTTGTTGGGGTAGAGAAATGACCTCCCGAGGGGCTGCAGTGAAATTTTTGGAGAATTTTATCAGCTTGGCCTTGATCTACGCATCGGAGTAGGACTCCATCAAAATTCCTTTTGAAAAGAATTTCATTTATGAGGTGGAAACCGCTGTTTTGGAGTCGGTAGAATCTCCTCTTGGCCGGAGGGAGATCTTCGGGAAAGGTCCCTATCTTCATGAAATTTTTCCTTTTGTCAATCCAGTTTCTGCTGGGGGTGTCGGGCATAAACATAACCGTCTCTTCTGGGATGGTTTCGAAGACACGGGATTCACCATCTTGCACTATATACTCACATAAACCTCTCCCGTAGACTAGCTTTGTGGGCCTGATGTCAACATCATATTCTAGGATCTTAGTGATCCAATTCATTCTTTTTCTATGATGTCGCCCTCCATAATGTATTTTCTTACTGCAGGGTGAGCTACATACACTGTGGTCTTGTTGCAGGCAATGAAATGCCAGAATTTTTTCAGTCCTTTTATGGCAGCTAAGGCTTGTTTTTCCACAAAGTTATAGAGGAGCTCATAATCCTTGAGAGTTTTTGAATGGAAGGTGATAGGGTGCTCTTCTCCTTTTTGGGTGTTTTTTTGAGTTAAGACCATGGCAATACTATGCTGACTGGAATAGACATGCATTATGAAATCTTTTGACATGTCCGGATTAGATAATACTGGGGCTGAATAGATGACATGCTTTATTTGGTCGAAGGCATTTTTGGCTTCGGCGGTCCATTTGAAATGTACATCCTTCTTAAGCATAAGGGTGATAGGTCTTATTATCCCAGCGAAGTTGGAAATGAAATGACTGACAAAATTAACTTTTCCCAAAAATGACTGCACTCCCTTTTTGTTGACCAGAAGGGGGAGCTCTTTGATAGCCTTGACCTAGTCAGGGTCGATAGAGATGCCTTCTTTAGAAACTATATGTCCCAGCAACTTCCCTTGGGGGACCTCAAAAATACACTTTTTTGGGTTCAAGGAGATCCCAAATTCCAGACGTTTTTGCAGGACTAACTCGAGATGATCGAAATGATCCTCTTGGTGTTTAGAAAACACAGTTAGGTCATCTAAATATATTAAGATAATCTTATTTATTAGCTCTTTGAAAGCCAGATCCATGGCCCTTTGGAAAGTGGCCTCAGCGTTTGACAAGCCGAAAGGCATCTTTTGATATGCAAATGTCCCCCACTTGGTGGTAAAAGTGGTCTTGTGTTGATCCTCCATTTTAACACTTACCTGATTGTATCCTGAGAAACCATAGAGCATAGAAAACATTTCTAATCCAGCTACTGTACTTAATAATGCCTCCATTGATGGCAGGGGATAATAATCCTTGAGTGATGCACGATTCAGGTCTCAAAAGTCCACACAGAGCCGAATGTCTCCATTCTTTTTTCTCACTGGGACTAGATTGGATACCCATGTACTATGTTTTATTGGATAAATAATCCTTGACTCGATCAGCTTCTTCAACTCCTGAGCCATGAGGGATTCGATCTTAGGATTGATAGACCTTTGTTTTTGTCGGACTGGCTTAGCTTCATTTGTGAGTTCGATGGTGTGCTGAATGATGTTGGGATTGTAACCTTTTAGATCATCATAAGAGCAAGCCATGATGCCTTCATATTCATCATAGTATCGAGCCAATTTCTCCCTGTCTTCAACGGAAACACCTTTGCCTACTTTGAGGATTCTTCTGCGGCCCACTGACATTTCGGTGTAATCTCCTTTGTCTGCAATGAGCTTCCGCTTATCTTTCTTAACGTCCTCATGATCAAACAAATTCTCCAAAGTGATCAGACCATTGGGGAGCTTGTTGGATTTTAGCTGGATAATCTGGTCTCCGTAAGCCTCTTTAATTCTAGGTTGTAGGTGATCGGCAAATTCTCCTGAGCTTTGAATAAACAGAGCAATCTGCTCATCGCTTTCAAATGCTTGCCAATATGTATTATTATCAGGAATAGCTGGGTAGACCACCATATTGACTGCTGAATTGCCGGCCAAGAGATCTACATTTGGATTAAAATGACCCCCTGTGGTTGCCATGTGATCAGCTTCAGTATTTAGTGTTCGGGGAATGCTGGTGATATTGAAAACATCAAAACTTTCTATTAAATTCCAGACTCTAGAGTGGTAGGATCTCATACGGATGTGCTTGGTGCTGGATATCCCTCGGACTTGATGTACTACTAATTCGGAATCACCGAAAAACTTTAAGCTTCTTGATGCCCATTTTTTTTGCCATGTTCAGGCCTTGAATTAGCCCTTCATATTCCGCTTCATTATTCGAACATGCAAACTGTAATCGGAAATACCTTCGGATCAGATCACCCACCAGAGGGGTGAGACAAACTCCGGCCCCGGAGCCCATTTTGCATTTAGCACTGTCAAAGTGTAGGGTCCATAGTGTCGAAGACAGCTGATCTTCGGAGAAAGGATCCTTGGTGAGTTTTGGGGTTGGCTGATCCTCTTAAAAAATGCAATAAGTTCCTAGACCGGTGACATGGTAATTAGAGAAGGGATTAGAGTTTATGAACTCATTTAGGAAGGTTTCTTGGTTGGGCAGGATTTCTCCTATCACTTCTTCATCTTCTAACAGTTCTACCACCTTTCGCTCATCATGGGTTATGGAGGTGTGAGTAGGCTCAAAATTAATCAAGACTTGGTCAGCTATATGCTCGGTGTGAAGAGGTTCTAAAAGGATCTTCATCTTAGCACCGTGTCGGGTATGGAGAATCAAGTGAGACCAATCCAGGGACATATACCCTCCTATTTTGGTGGTGAAGTCTTGGGATAAACAGAGTCCAAAGGCGGGAGGGATGTCGATGACCACTACTTTATAGGAAACTGTTATACTTGGACATGCAAACAAGGTCAAAGGGAGGCTTCTGATGAGACCTATCATCTGGACTTTATTCCCATCGAGCTACATTACCCCTTTACTTAAAGAGTCATACTTAATGTTTAATACTTCAGCAATCTGCTTAGGCATGATCGTGGTGCTAGCACCGAAGTCTATCATGGAGTTTTGCAAAAGTTTGTTTCCAACTATCAGGGTGAGGTAAAAAGGATTTGGTTTAGGTTTACCTTCTCCTTGTGCAGTGGAGGGTGAGCCTTCATTTATCAAAGCAGCAGGGGAGCATGTCTTGTTAACTACTGAGTGGCAATCCATTCCATTCATCTGAGAGGGTGGCGGAGCTACTATGACTGTATCCTTTTGATCATGGGACAATGCCTCCCTTAGTCGGCTTTTCTGCTCCGGTATACTCAGGGGCTCCCAGAGAGAGACATGGGCTGGAGCTTTTTTCAACTGATCTATTACATCCAACTCTGGGGGCATGGAAACTCTAGGCTCTTTCAGTTTGTAAGGGATGAATTCCTTCCTGGGATAGGTGGAAATAATGACTGGTGGTTCTGGAGGTTTATTTATGGGTATTGACCTTATATTACTAGCATCCTCCCTGGTCAAACTCCTTTTAGAATGAAGGTTGTAGTCTGAATGCACCATAGGGGGCCCATTTTTTGAAGCTCTTTCCTCAATAGTTTGTACTGTATCGTCCTCCTCCATCCATGAAAAAAGTGCGTGATCAGGGGTGATTTCTGCTTCTTGTTGTAATTACATTCCTTGCATCTAAGCAACAAAAGCCGCATTATCCATGCCCGAGGATGTATATGCGGATTCATCTGGTAGTATACCTGAGTTCCTTTGTTCCGTGACCTTTTGTTGCAGATTACCTCTTGGGCAATTCTTTGGGGTGTGAGCATTGTTGCATGGAAAACACCAAGAATTGGCATCATCTGCCAAATTATTCTGACCCACAGTCAATTCTCTACTGCCATTCGGGTGGATGGCCTGTAATGGATTAGGGACAGGGACTATTTGGCCATTCGGCGAGGTATTTTTCTCAGCCTGATAATGAGGATGTTGATAGGGGGGTTTGTTTCCTTGGAAATTTTGTTGAAAAGGAGGTTTGGTAGGAGAGACCTGATCCCTTTTTAGGTTGACGATTTCATTAGAGAAAGATCTTAAGAGATTTTTCATATCATTAACCTCAGCAGCCAGAGAGGCAAAATGGACGTTATTTTGAGGAGTGGGGAACGAATACATAGACTGTGGAGCAGAAGTGCTCGGGACCACTTACTCTATTACTTGGGTAGACATTTCGAGGAATATTGGCATTGTAGGGTGAAGTGCGAGATTTCCAGTGTCGATAAGGTTATTTTCAGCTTGAACCGCTAAGTCAAAAGCTTGCGGAAGAGTGGTACCCCCTAAGGATTGGATCATTACTGATATATTGGAATTGAAAACTTTTAGATAAAATACAAAGGCCATATCTACCAGAGGGCAGACAGACAACGGTATCCTTTGCCAGGTTTGCTGTAATCTCAAGTTGAAATCAGTTAAAGCCTCCATAGGAGTTCTTTTGATCGTAATGAGTTGGTGCATGAGGGATGATCTGTTGGCTTTGTCTGAGAATCTCTGAAAGAAGCGATCTCCCAACTGATCCCAGTCCCCTATGGTACTAGGGCCTAGAGATCTAAACTAGTCTAGAGCTTTTCTTTTGAAAGAAGCTACGAGCAACCGCAAAGCCACGTTTTGCCCAGTGATGCCGTGTACGATACAAATAGTAGCCATGTCCTGCAGATGTTCTCCAGGGGTTTTGTGACATTCTCCTATGAATTTGGGAACAACTTTCATCGTGGCTGCCGGAATGGCTTCCCAAACTACGGGTGGAACTGGAGGGATGAGAGGGCTACCATTGTCCCAGGTCATAAAATTTTGGGGGGGAATTTGGGCCATTGTAGGGTATATGATGGTGGGGGAACCCTGTGGAAGTGAAACGGAGGCGGAATGGACGGTCACCAATGGAGGGAAAAGAAGATAGGGATTTATGGCCGTTTGACTGCTGGTGACGGGCCTATGACTCATAAACTAGCTGGGATGTGTTTTTTTTTTTAAAGGTAATGGTCCCACCGGGCGTGCCAAAAAAAGAACTGTTGACTCTAAATTTTGCTTCGAGGATGAATAACCTTATGGGAAATTCAGTGTTGGGGGACCGACTCGTGCAAAGAAACACTGAATGACCTCCAGAGTTGAGAAGCCGACTCCTCCTTGAGTTTTAAGGAAAGGGAGAGGAAACAAATACTTTTTAAGAAAATGAGATGCTAAACACTTAGGCGATGCGCCATATCATTACTATGAAATGAACCAACATAAATCAAAGAACACTTGCAATCTTTGTAAGCATCTGAGCCAAAGACGTAATAAAAACAACAACAAATTTGCCTGAAAACATAAGGGACACATTCATCACGCATTCACTAGATAACAAGTATAGAAAAGCATAGTTTAATCAGTGAAGTCTTAGACAAAATATTCCCAAAGTCTGTTGGAATTTTCAACAAAAATAGCATAGAAAACACTATAAACAGTAAGCCAAGAAAGATATCACAAAGGCCACAGGAACAATCTGAATAATCTTCTTATAGCAAATCCCAAATAGTTTTTTAAGGCTGGAAATGAAAGAAAACCCCTACTTAACAAATTAGACTGTTCTTCTTCTTCTCTAAAATAAATCCTCCTTTGCCACAGAAAAAATCCCCCCTTAAATACACCACTGCTTCTAAAAATAGTTCCCCTGAAAATCCAAAACTGGCACAACCTCCTCGGAATAAAAAAACATGGTGTGTCACAACAGAGGCTGCACCCAACAAAACAAACTCCTTTAATGGCCTGGAGGTTACCCAGAACTGAATTGATGCTATCAGAAGGGAAAGGACTACGGAAAAGGGGACCACTGTGAGGAAACCACTTGCAAACCGTGCACAAAAGTGGGCCCACCCAGAAGAAAAGTAAATGAGCATTGCCATTTGTCACCCCTGCACTACTTAAAAAATGAGACACCAAAGAAGAACGGAGGGAGCAATGCCTGGCCACCAAGTGTCGCGCACGCTCATCCCTGCTGGCTAAAGAGAAAAACAACAATCACAACCAAGCCTGCCAAGAACCTACATCGGGGAAATTAAAGGTGAACGTTGACCCCAAGCGGTTCATGGATCCCAAGTGGTACGAGGGATTAAAGCGGCATAACACATTTTTACTAGTCTTCATTTTTGTCAAACCGACATTTTATATGAATTGGTAATACTCTGTGATGAGTTACCAACCGACATTTTGTGATGAGTTACCATCCACCGATTGTTTGACGGTGCCGACACCTAAACGGTGCTTTTTGTGTCATGGTACCAAGTATGTCCAGGTTCATTGAACCTAGGAAATTGTTATGTAATCCTATTGGACCAACATGAAATCAGATTCCTTTATAAGGACATCATGTCTAGGGTTTTAGGTTGTTGATGTGGTTGTAGAAAAAGTTTATGTTGTTGCTAGGGTTTAAAGTGGTTGAGGAGTTGGAGAGAATATGAATGTGTAGAAGACTGAAGTAATGCTAGAGTGCATTAGGAATGAGCTATCAAGGATCTAACCGAGCAGTCTATGCTACTAGCTAGATCAAACACTTGTTGATTACTCACATCTTTGACAAGTTTGTAGCCCTTATCCGGGTAGGCCCAAAAGCCTTTTGTAAATCCTCTAACAAGGTGGTTCACATCTATGGATCTAAAATCCTCTAGCAAGGTAGTCTTTAATCGGACTTATCTCCTAACAAAGATTGAGATTCCTAACAGGATCTATTCTGGTAAAGAACATTGTAAGACCTTAACTAGTCTGGTGCCTATTCTGCAGATAGTTACTTGTGAGTTCCATCTCACCGTGGTTTTTCCCATTTGGGTTTTCACGTCAAAATCTCTTGTGTTATGGTGTTTTTGCTTCTATGGGTGAATGCATTATTAGCTATTTGGTTTGTATGTGTGTTAACCGGTTTGTCTGCTAAACTATTTTACCGGTTTACTATTAGTCTTGCAAAGTGTTTAAGTGCAGAGATTTTTGGCATACTAATTCACCCCCCCCTCTTAGTATTCATCATGTAATTCCACCTACACTTTTGCAACCTCTTTAGTGTCCATTTCTCTAGCATTTGAGTAGGCTCATTTTAGCCCTTGCATTAGCCTTTTCCCTCTCATGATGCTCAAGACACCTTTCAGCAATGATCCTTCAGCTTCTGTTTCATGTTAGTTGCATGTTTCTCTTGCCACTTGTCATTTTTTAGCGTGATTTGTCTGGACACTAGCACACCGCACTGACTTCCACATGCCTCTCATTCATCCTGCGACATCTTAACATTAAATTTTGGTTCTATGCAAAACAAACCTCGTCACCTATCTTTGTTGGTGGAAACGACTTAGAATATTCTAAACATCTCGCTAGCCTCTTCTTTCCCTCCTATTCTCTCATTTAAATCTCTCTTTCATTCATGCAAGCTCTCTGGTCTCTAGTTCCTCCATACAATCTCTTTGGTTCTCTTGGCTCTCACAACTTTTCCTTGCTCGCTCTCTCACTTGCTACAACAGTATCTAGTCTACTACAACATTCTTAAGCTCTCACAATAATCTTTTGCAACTCTCTTGGGTTTCTCAAGCCTCTTCGATAATATCTTTCTATCATTCTATCTATCTCATCTTTGAGAATCTTGGGATTTATCGCATCACCTATCTATTTGATCATTTGATCATTCTATCTATTTATCTTTTGGTCTATCTATCAATCTAGGTTGTTCGTGGAGGTGGAAACACCAAAATGGGGGTCTGACTGAGGCAGGTCTCTAAACACAACCCCCAACATTTTTCCTCTTCTTCATGTGTGTAGGTTTATTAAAGACATTATAATGCACAAGTGTTTTCTTTTTCTCTATTTATTTCATTTATATTCATTTCTATTTATATTGATTATCTAAACTATTCATTATCAGGTTTCTAACTTTTGGGTTTTGTATGTTATCTAAAGAACACAGAGTCGAGTTTTCATGTTTCTAAGTATTTTCTATTCATGGTCCATACGAGACTACAACACATCACACAGATGTCTGTGCACTGCATTGGTGTCCTTGACCGAGACATACAGATAGACTGAATATTCTCTATGTCTTCCCTTTCAATTTCTTTAATTAGATATCTTCACTGGTCTCACTAGTAGGAGATATTAAATGTATGTTGTGAAATTGTCTCTCAATGGAACATAGTTCTTCCCTTTGCAGGGTCACTTTTTCACCATTACAACATATAGTTCACATTTAGTGAATGAAATACTTTGATTGGTACAATAAAATTAATCTACAATCTACACAAGCATTATAGGGGATATAAAAATTTGAAAAGTTCTTTCCCCTTTATAACACAACTTTTTACTAGGCAACATAAGAGTATGTGTACTCTAGTGACACAACATTAGCTCTATAGAGATATTTTTGAATGATAATATTTTTTAAATATTAGAAATGAGTAAAACAAGAACAAATAATATAGATTTGTTGAATCACTAATAAAAAATTGACATTGTGTAGGGTCAAGTCTAAACTTACAGGATTCTTCCATAACAATGAACTTGACCCAAAATTAAAGATTTGACCTTATATGGAGCATTGTTCCAACATGGTTTAAATACATTTCACTAATAAATAGACACAATTTTATGAGTAGATACTAGTCTAGTATCATAAAATTTAACAATAGTAATCATTCATTGGTCAGAGAGCTAAGTACCAATCCACTTAACACTTACATTCCTAAAATATTTGTTATAATTTTTTAATTTTACATATTACTTTCAAATTTGATCCTTCTTTTGTATATGCTTGTGCTTCATTGGTCTATCATTTCCTAGGTTTTGATGTTCTTATTCATATACTGTTGAACATATTGTCATTCATGTCAAAGGTAAGATCATTAATGGTCACTAATGTCAAATGACAAGTCATTATTTTTAAAGGGTGTTTGATGTTTGCATGAGTGCCCTAGGGTGGTGTTAAAGGGTGAACATTTATGTAGAGTTTCCTCCTTTTGGAACTGTGGAATTGGTTGATGAAATTGACCCTATAGGAGATAGTATTAAATGAAATCTGGAAGGTGAAGGAAAAATGTGTATTTTATGCAAGTCTATCATACACCCACCAACCACTTGTGAGTGAAGAAGAGAAATAAAAGAAGGATATTCAAAGAAGATCTAGTGAAGAGGTTTTTGCAAAATAAAAAAAGAGTAATAAAAAAATTGTAAGAAGAATTACAAAGAAACTTGGAGTAGATTTGCACAAGAATTTAGTTTTTATTTATTAAGGAATTTAGAGTACGAGTGTGAGTAATAAAAGAAGCTCATAAAAACACATTTAGATAGGTATACGAGGAATTAGAAAGAAATATCTATTAGTTAAGGGCAAGTGCACCACGATGGTGAACAAAAAAGTGGCTGCCATATAAAAAAACCAAAAATGTGTTGGTATTATGGATGTGTTGCATTGGTTTTGTCATTTATGTCAGCCCTTATCAACACTTATCCTTTTGGAGATCTTTGGTTATGTTCACCGGCAAGTTCAGTGACTTATGCACAGTTACCATTATTTGGTTCACCGATAGGTTATATTGTTCACCAGCACCGAGGATGACTTAATATCATTTGGAGATCACTTGGTTATGTCAAAGACATGGTTTGGACACTTGATTTTTGTATTTTGGTTATTGGTCTAAACAGGTTGATATATTTGCTATTACCGGCAAATTGGTCTAGGTTATGGACTGACATGCATTATCTATTACAGATCAGCACGACATGTTATGGAGATGATCTAATCAATTGGATATTGTTGTAATTGTATCAAACGGATATGATGCATCACATCTTGACTTATTTGTAATTGATTTTATTGTAATATTCTTTATTATGTGACCTACACATTTGGTCTTAGGTCTTGGTATATATGTAAGATCTCATTTGTGAGATGATAAAATTAAGGAAGAAAAAGATAGAGAGATAGTATATGGTTATGGCATTGTAACATGGTATGTGCGAATATTGAAGATCATATGAGAAGACCATAGAGAAGGTGATTATCAGAGCTTAACTGGTATTGAATCCAGCATTGGAGATGCTACTTTGAGCAGTACATTATCATTGGATTTAATCATCCAATTGTAGTCAGTGTGACTCCTATTTTGTGATTGAGTGGTGAGCTCTAGGCAGTTGGCCTTTATGCATGAGTAGACCCCATTTGTATAAACATACTATCTGCAATAGTATCATCTGATTGTGGGTAAGGTTTCCCACTATGGTTTTTCCTCTTATAGGGTTTCCACATATAAATCTTTGTGTTATGTGTTGTGGATGTTGTTTCTTTTTTTGTTATATGCATTGAGTTTCACCGGTATTAATATTAACTGCTAATTTGTCAACCGACATTAAGTTTGGTTTATTGGTATTAAGTATCAAGTTTGATTAAGTTATATTTGGGTTGAAATTAATTGATAACTGATTCACCCCCACTCTTAGTTTCCTCTGGGTCCTAACAATTGGTATCAGAGCTAAGTCCTCTTTTTGTAGAAGTTTAACAACTTGAGGAGATTCTATGACAACTAACTTTTTCAGGAAGGACAGTCTGAAACTTGATGGAACTAACTATGGTATATGGAAGATCAGAATGGAGACACATCTTAACTGCATTAGAAAAGACATATTGGATGTTACAAAGAATGACAATGCTGGTCCTACACCGAATCAACCTAATCCACCAACATTGGGTAAGGATTAAGAGAATGATTGCAAAGCAAGAGAAGCACTCTTGAGCGCCTTGTCAGATCAGCAAATCATGGGATTATCAGACTGATCTACTACTAAAGATATTTGGGATAAATTGGAGACATTGAATGAAGGAGATACCACTATCAAAAATGCAAAACTAGAATGCTTCCAGGTCAGGTATGAAAATCTGAAAATGGAAGAAGATGAAAGAATTTTTTCTTTTATGGAAAGGGTTAATGAAATTGTTTTAGGAATGCAATGCTGTGGAGGTTCCTTAAGTGAAGATGAGATTGTTTCTAAAGTTTTCAGAGCATTGCCACCAACATACAAAATGAAAGTAACTGCTATTAATGAGTTGAGAACAATGCCTAATACATCAGTATCTAGAGATACCTTGGTTGGAAAATTTTCAGCATTTGAGCTATAGGAATTTGGTCCTGTTGCTACAATTAAGATAGATTTGGCCTTCAAAGCATCATCATTATCATCATCTAATAAATCTGATTGGAAAGCACTTTATGCAAGAGAACTTGAAGATATCAGGAAGGAAAATGAAGACTGGAAGAACTTGAAGCACTATTTGCAAGGAAAATGCCTAAAGGTCCTATTGGTAGTAAGTATCAAGGTAAAACACCATTTAAATGTTTTAACTACAATAAAGTTGGTCATATGGCATCTAGATGTCCTGATAGACATGCAAGATTAAGAGAAGAAGCTAAAAGAACATATAAGCCTAACCCTGAATATCAGAGGTACAAATTTAAGAAGAATACAGACAAATCATGTTACTATGCTGATGAAGGAGTTATTGATGATTTTGATGAAGAACCGACAGACAATGGATGGGATTTTGTTGCAATAAAAGAAGATCAACCGACACCTAGTGTTCCACAAGTAGAGTAGGCCTTGGCAGCTAAAATTGAAGAAAAGGATGAATGGATTATAGATTCCGGATGTTCACATCATATGACTAGTGATAAAAGTAAATTCTTATCTTTTCAAGAATATAATGGAGGTCTAGTAAGATTTGGGGATGACAAAGCTTGTTTGATCTGAGGAAAAGGCACTATATCTTTTGATGGTAAGCACAATACTAACAACGTTTATTATGTTGAAGGTTTGAAGCATAATCTTTTGAGTGTTGGTCAATTAGTTGAAAAGGGATTTCAGTTACAATTCAAGAATGGTAAATGCAAAATCATGAATAGAATTAGTTTGGAGATTGCAACCCGTAATTAGACTAGAGGTAATATCTTTCATTTGAATAACAATGAAAAGAATGCTTGATTGCACATATTGATGAAAGTTGGTTATGGCATAAAAGACTCCGTCATGTGAATTTTGATTGCATTATAAAGATTAGTTCATCTAAGGTAGTAAGGGATTTACCTAAGATTGTAAAACCTCATAATCCGGTATGTAAGGAATGTCAAATGGGAAACCAAGTTAGAACAACTTTTAAGAGTATTTATGAAAAATCCAATAATGTTCTTGATTTAATTCATACTGACTTGTGTGGTCCGGAAAGAACAAGAAGTCTACAGGGAGATAGATACTTTATGCTAGTCATTGATGATTATTCTAGAATGTGTTGAGTTACTTTTCTCGGGGAGAAATTAGAAGATTTTGGGAAATTCAAATTATCCAAGGCACTGGTAGAGAATGAAATTGTTAAGAAAATCAAATGTTTAAGATCAGATCAAGGAGGTGAATTTACATCTAAGGAGTTCAATACATTTTGTGGAGTGAATGGAATTAGAAGACAACTATCAGCACCCCAGACACCTCAGCAAAATGGAGTTGTGGAAGGAAGAATATAAAGATTTTGGATGCAACTAGAAGCATGATATCAAAAGAAACTCTACCTCATGTGTATTGGAGAGAAGCAATGAATACAACGGTTTACACTTTCAACAGAGTTCACATTAAAGGTGAAATCGGTAAGACACATTATGAATTATGGTTTGGTAATATTCCTACTCTTAAATACTTCAAAATATTTGGAAGCAAATGCTACATTAGGAGAGATGAGTATATTGGTAAATTTGATCCTATAAGTGATGAAGGAATATTTATTGGTTATTCATCTAAGAGAAAAGAATATATATGTTTTAATAAGAGATTGCAGAAAATCATTGAGAGTGCAAATGTGAAGATAGATGAACAATTTAGAGGAAATTCAAAGTCTACGGATTCTGAACCGATAGTTGAGATGATCATAAATGAACCTATACAAAGTGCACCGATAGAGAATGTGGATCTAGTCACATCGGCATCATCAGAGAATTCCACAGTGATTGAAGAACAACAACAAGTGAACACACTCAGGTATGCAAGACTGAATCACTTTGAAAGTCAGATAATTGGGAATAAGTATCAAGGAGTTATGACAAGAGGAAGACTGGCAAATGAAGAGGTATGTTTAATTTACCAAATTGAACCAGCATATGTTATTGAGGCATGTGAAGATAAACATTGAATTAAAGATATGGAAGATGAATTAGAACAAATTGAAAAGAACAATACATGGACATTGGTTCCCTAACCTAAAGATAAAAATGTAATTGGAACTAAATGGGTATTTTGAAACAAACTTAATGAAGATGGTAAGGTAATTAGAAACAAAGAAAGATTAGTATGTAAAGGATATTCACAGAAAGAGGTAATTGATTACAATGAAACCTTTGAACTGGTAGCTAGAATGGATTATTTCTGAATAGAATTGAGGCAGTTAGATTATTTCTTGCATTTGCTGCACACAAGAACTATAAAGTATATCAAATGGATGTAAAATGTGCATTTCTGAATTGTGATCATGAAGAGGAAGTTTACATTGAACAACCTGATGGATTTTCATTGACAAATGATAAAGACATGGTTTGCAGATTAAGGAAAGCTTTATATGGATTGAAGCAAGCTCCTAGAGCTTGGTATGCTAGATTGGACAAATATCTTTTGAAGCTTGGTTACACTAAAGGTAATGCTGACAACAACTTATATTTCAAAGTGACTAATGAAGACATCTTGGTTATTGAATTTTTTTTTGATGACATCATTTTTGGAGGAGAAGATGGATTGTGTAAAGACTTTGCTAATAAGATGCAGGAAGAATTTGAAATGTCTATGATTGGGGAGATAAAATTATTTTTAGGATTGCAGATTTCACAAACTGATAAAGGTATATTCATATGTCAAACAAAGTACTTGAAGGAACTATTGAAGAAATTTGGTATGGAAAACTCTAAACCGAGTGTACTCCTATGACTATAACTGATAAATTGACATCGAAGGATGATTCAGCTCCTGTTAATCCAACAAGATACAAATCTCTGACTGGAGGTTTACTGTATTTGACACAAACAAGACTTGATTTAATGAATGCGGTGTGTATTGTTTCAAGATTTCAGAGTAATCCTAGAGAAAATCATGAATCAGCAGTGAAAAGGATTTTCTGGTATTTACAAGGCACAACAAATCTTGGTTTATGGTATCTTAAAGATGAAAATTTTGATTTATGTGCATACATTGATGCAAATTGGGTAGGAGATGTAGATGAGAGAAAGAGCACCACCAGTGGGGCATTCTTTCTTGGTAGCAGATTGATTTCATGGTTGAGCAAGAAGCAGAGTTGTACATCATTATCAACAATAGAATCAGAATATGTTGCAACAACAATTAATTATACTCAGGTATTATGGATTAAGAAAATGTTGAAGGACATAAAGGTAAAATGCAAAGAGCTTATAATCACTTACTATGATAATTTAGGAGCAATTGATATATCTAAGAATCTGATATTTCACTCTAAAACTAAACATGTTTCTATTAAATATAGTTTTCTGAAAGAGAATGTTGAAGCAAAAGAAGTGAGATTGGTTTATGTGAATACTAAAGAGCAGATTGCAGATATCTTTACTAATCCTTTGCCTAAGGAAACTTTTGAATATCTCAGAGAGCAGCTTGGGGTTATACACTCACAGGTAGAGACTTAGACAGCTAATGATTGGCATCAAACCAACAGAATTAACAAAGAAACCTCTTTTTTGGCTTTGATGGAGGAGAGCTACTTCTCAGGGGGAGTAGTTGGTTATAACAATTGGTTATTGTAATTGGTTCTATGAATTGGTTTTATCTAGTATTTGTATTGCTTTGGCATTTGATGTCAAAGGGGGAGAGATATCTATGGAAAAACATACATTATCCTTTGTGGTGAGATTATTCATTGGGGGAGAGATATATACTCTCTGCATTTGTATTTTGATTTGTGGTATTGATCTATTATGGAGGTTGTTGGTTTTTGGTTTTTGGTTTTTGGCATTCTGTTTTGGCACTTAGATGTTTTTCCATCTTATGTTGCCATCAATGCCAAAGGGGGAGATTGTTGGTATTATGGATGTGTTGCATTGGTTTTGTCATTGATGTCAACACTTATCAACACTTATCCTTCTGGAGATCTTTGGTTATGTTCACCGACAAGTTCAATGACTTATGCACAATCACCATTATTTGGTTCATTGGTAGGTTATATTGTTCACCGACAAGTTTAGTGACTTATGCACAATCACCGTTATTTGGTTCATTGGTAGGTTATATTGTTCACCGACATTGAGGATGACTTGTTATCATTTGGAGATCACTTGGTTATGTTGAAGACATGGTTTGGACACTTGGTTTTGGTATTTTGGTTATTGGTCTAATCGGGTTGACATATTTGCTGTTACCGGCAAATTGGTCTAGGTTATGGACTGACATGCATTATCTATTCTAGATCAATATGACACGTTATAGAGATGATTTAATCAATTGAATATTGTTGTAATTGTATCAAGCCAACATGATGCATCGCATCTTGACTTATCTATAATTTATTTTATTGTAATATTCTTTATTAGCCGACCTACACATTTGGTCTTAAAGGTCTTGATATATGTAAGATCTCATTTGTGAGATGATAAAAGTAAGGAAGAAAAAGATAGAGAGACAATATATGGTTATGGTATTGTAACATGGTATGTGCGAATATTGAAGATCATATGAGCAGACCATAGAGAAGGTGATTATCGGAGCTTAACAAGTACTAAATCCAACATTGGAGATGCTACTTTGAGTAGTACATTATCATTGGATTTAATCATCCAATTGTAGTCAGTGTGACTCCTATTTTTTGATTGAGTAGTGAGCTCTAGGTGGTTGGCCTTTTTACATGTGCAGACCCTATTTGTATACACATACTATATGCAGTAGTGTCATCTGATTGTGGGTAAGGTTTCCCACCATGGTTTTTCCCCTTACAGGGTTTCCATGTACAAATCTTTGTGTTATGTGTTGTGGATGTTGTTTCTTTTTTTGTTATATGCATTGAGTTTCACTAGTATCTATATTAATTGCTAATCTGTCAACCGATATTAAGTCTGGTTTATCGGTATTAAGTATCAAGTTTTATTAAGTTATATTTGGGTTGAAATTAATTGACAACTGATTCACCCCCCCTCTTAGTTGCCTCTAGGTCCTAACAAAATGAACATATCCCAATCGAGTTATGATTAGGAAAATCCGAACCATAACCCGATCGAGTTCTTTTATTTTTAGAAACCTGACTAGGTTATTTTAGTTTTAAGAACCTGGTCACATTTTTTTTATTATAATTTTATTTGAAAAGAAGAATGAGACCATTCAGCCCACAACCTCCACCAAAAATGCTAAAAAACTAACCTATACTACGCAAAGCCCAATCACGATTTTAGCTCTATCAGGAAAATCAAGATGCCACGTCATCATAGAGGTGAGTTTATGATTCATTTGTTCATTTTTATTTTTTTTATTTAAAATTTTGTTGTACTACAAGTTTTTTAAGTTTTTGATTACTTTGATTTTATTTTTAAATTTGATATCAGATGCTCAACAAAACAATCCCCCTCAACGAAATAACCCCCCTTAGAAAAATATGCCCCACAATCCTCCTTATCCTCTGATAAACCCTTCCCAATCTACATAGGACGAATTACTAGGTCATCTGGCACAAAATAGAGTAACCATTTGTAGCCTAGTGTCTAGACTAAAGGCATCAGAACACCAATTTAGCCCTAGAAACAATGGTGGATAGTGTTGACAAAGTTTCAAAACAACTGACTAAATGGGATGCATATAGAAATTCATGTTGCAACTATTATGCACAAGGTCTCTCATATGATGTAGTAAAAAATAAAGAAATAAGAAAAACACAAATATGTGCTCTTTTCATTGATCCCCAAACCTAGGAGACCCTACTTCTTAATTCAAAGAGGTTTCTTATACATTGGTGCACTCACATGGCCATGAAAATAGGATAGGTGGTGGATGGTCTTTGACCAAGCTCCTTGCAATAACCCTGAGGTGCCTTTATATTTTTTGAAAAAAATATACTACGAATTCATCCTTAATGATATCCTTAATTATTTTGATATGAGGGAGTTCTAGGGTAGAGGTAGAGGCTCTGCTCAAGATAGAACATGGGCTTGGTAGGTACAAAACCCCCAGAATCGGGTTCTAGTAGCTATAAAACCCTTTGTGCATGTGACAGTCCCTGTAGCCATGAATGGGTCTATAGAGATGGAGACTCTTCAGGTAGCTACCACATTAACTAATACCATCATCTAGCATGTGACATAGTTATCACATCCTCTTGGCCCAAACAATGGTGAAACAAAATATGATGGTGCTACAACATACGATGGTGCTACAACTAGATCATCTACTTCTAGCATGCCTAGTGGTCACTAGTGTATCATTTGTTCTAATGTATTCTATGGGGTAGATACCATTGCATGTGTAAATAGATTGATCTACCATGAGTACACACATTGTGGGGCTAGTTGTCAAGCTAGTGGACCAGATGATGTGGTGCTCACAGATGACCTAATACAACAAGTCTTTGCTAGTCAAGTATGTTGATTGAAATTTATTATGTTTTATTTATTAAACACTTTAAATTTCCGAATGTCATTAGATTTTCAATTATAGTTGATGCACATGAAAGGGGAACAAGCCAAAAATAAAGCTCAAATGGTCAATATGTTAGTCTCAACCCAAAACCAAAAAAAAATGAACTTTAAACCTTCACATACATATGAAAAGAGATTAAAAATCACACATATGGAAACCAAACAAATGAAAATAAGGGAGAAGAGACTCCCTAAGATGATCCCATGATGCTCCTTGTTGTCTCTCCCTTGTTCTTATCCTCTCCGAGATCCAAAGATTGCTTGAGTGTAGCCCTCAATTTTTAGCATGAAGCCATGGATGCCAAATGAAGGATTGAATGTGGTTGAAAGAGTAGTTTTATTGCTATGCAAATGCACAAACTAGAATTGTTATGAGAAAGCTAAGTGAAATGCTTATGCAACTATAGTAACAATGCTCACAAAATGCTCTCCTCCTTTTCTTGAGGATGAGGGTTCCTTTTATAGGCAAAATGGTTGATTGAATGGTCAAGATTGATCTAGCTTAGCAAGGGCTAGGATTGCATTATCCTCAATCCATGTTTGCAATTTCCACCAATGCAATGGTCACAAGTGGCATCATAAGAGGGCTTGAGAGGAGAGGGAAGATAAATTAAATGCTTGAGAAGACATGAGGGTAACCTCATGTGGTTGAGTTATTGGATAGATCTATTATCTAATGGGTAAACTCTTATGCACGATTTACCCATAGTTAGGCCTTGACTAAAGGGAAATGACCCATGTGGGTTAGTGTGTTGAAGAAGGGAATCATTTAAGACTTTGTAAGAGTCTTAAATGGGTGAGATGATGGGTTGAGGGTTAACTTGGGGTTAAGATTGTGAAAGTGATTAGAAGGGGGGTTAGGAGAATTTGGAAGAGATTAGAAGAATCTAGAAGAAGGGTTAGTGAGCAAGTGGGTGAGGATAAATAGGCTTTTAATTAAATAATTTACTTAATTAAAATAGTGGTACAACTTGCATTTGTAGGAGAATGTAAGTGTATGCACATTTTTAAATAAATGCACAGGTATGAGTTGATGACATGGCCCAACTACTTATTGTAAGAGACATTACAATGCTGGCTAAATTGACTTGCACTATTGTTCTTGCCATTGTATGTACGAGATCTCTTGTGGCTTTAGTAATTGTTTATGGTGAAAATAGATAAAACAATATTGAAAGGCTAAATGAATTCAACCACAAAACCCTATCCTAACAACAACAAAGATCCACCATAATATATGAAGATTACCTAAGACAATGCAAATCAAATGAAATCACAAAGATTATACCATCACATGTCCAATAGGGTTTGGATCTCCATTCTTCCTATCTCCATTGATCTTGCTTGATATATTTGCTCTCAGATTTTTATATGTGCACAAGAGCTCAACAAAGAATGAAAATGTGGTTGCAAGTAGGCTTGATCGCATATGAAAGTTCGAAAGTGTAGTTGGGTAGTCAATTGATCAGGGTTGATAATAAAGGAAGTATCTCCTTATATAGAAGACACTATAAGAAATGGAGGGATAAGATTAAGAGGTGTAAAAGATAAATGGTTGGCTAAGATTAGAGGGTAGGTAGAGAAAATAAGAAAATAATAAGAGGGTAGGTAGTGTAGGAATTAAGAGATGAATGACGTGTCATAGGTAGAAAAGGCTAATGAATTAATTAAATAAATAAAGATTCATTTAATTAATAGAAGAAGTGGGATCAATTAAATAAATAGGATATTTATTTAATTTAAGAGAAAAGGATAATTTAAATAAATAAAGGTATTTATTTAAATGAGAAATAAGACTAGAAGAGGATAAATGAATTAATTAAATAAATAAAGATTTATTTAATTAATAGAAGAATTAGGCTAAATTAATTAAATAAATAAGGATATTTATTTAATTAGATAGGACAATTTTAGGTGTCTACAGTAATAAATCTTTCAAAACCAAATTCAACTGTGACAATTTTGTCAACAACATTGTCGAATACATCAAGATCAATCTCCTCATTTGAATCAACAAATGAAAGAATTCTGGGGACCAATAAAGAAAGATATGATCTCCATTGGTCATAATATTTTATTTATTTCCTTGAATCATAAATTATAGGAACAATTATGTGTTGGATGCCTTCAAATAATTTTAATTTTAATTTTATTTGTTGCTCTTTATGCTACAAGAAGACACTCTCCTCTATCATTATTGCTAGCATCTTTGTTATAGCCTGTTAAGCCCTGGAGGAAACTTTTGATCATATTGACAATCCTTCTCATTAATACCAATGTGTTGCTATTAGATCCCCATCTTTCAACTATTGACTTAATAAATGGTGCATGTTGTTAACATTTTTCTCGAGCTTTACATAATGCTTATAAATTGCTATATGTGTTCTCAAGCCTATTAGTTGATATTTTAATTCTATGCATGAGTACATCTTCAAGAGAAACTAGAGTCTATATTTTACTCTCTTTTTTGGTCCTTTGCACTTCTTCTTCCAAGTCTTTAATTTTTCTTGCCATTTATTCAGTTATGCCTATTGAGGGAGGTAGTGAGGGAGGAAAATGCACCAAAAGACTAAGAGGCCTTGGAGGTGAAGTTGAAGCAACATTTTTTATCAGTTCTTTATTGTAAACATCAATCAACTTGATATGGTCTTCCAAAAAAATATCGTGTTTTTCTTGTAGGCTCTTGGTGGCAGACTGACTAAATATAGCAATGTGGATAAATATTGTTGTTCCTTGGGAGGCTAAGGTGTCAAAAAATATTTTTACTACTAAGCTTTCCTCATTTCTTGAGTGACCCCTATCATTTATGGTTTATTAGTACTAGGGTCCATTTCCTCTTAGAGGTCAAGTTGAAGCAACATTTTTTATCAGTTCTTTATTGTAACCATTAATCAACTTGATATGGTCTTGCAAAAAAAATCATGTTTTTCTTGTAGGCTCTTGGTGGCGGACTGACTAAATAGAGCAATGTGGATAGATATTGTTGTTCCTTGGGAGGCTAAGGTGTCAAAAAATATTTTTACTACTAAGCTTTCCTCATTTCTTGAGTGACCCCTATCATTTATGGTTTATCAGTACTAGGTTCCATTGCCCAAATAACTAAAGTTTCATATTTTGCGTTGAAGCCAAACCCAAATATTTCTTTTATTGGTTCTCCTTTTGATCTCTGTGTACGATAATATTGCCTTGAGTGTCTTTCATCTTGTCCTCGTTGGTCCCTACATTTTTATTGAGATTATTCTTTATCTTTGTCTGATCAAACATCGTGCCCATCATCGCCTTGCGCATAATACCATCAATGATAATGGTAAGAGTGTTTAAAGAATTTTCCAAATTCTTTTTTTTGGCTTTGGACTCCTTAGCTCTTGTTTCCACTTCCTTCATTTTGACTTGCAGATCTGCTACTTGAACTTTTAGGTTGGCAACCAAGTCAGCATCCTTCTCATTATCACTTGCTATCTCTTGGGGATCCTCACAAGTGTTTTGATGCCTTCACCCTTTTCACCTAAGATTTGAATGTCTTGTTCCACTTGGTCCTCATTAGCTTCATTCACATCTCTGAGAACAACATTATCCCCACTAAAATCCTTCGTCTCTAATCTTTCACCTAAGAAATCATCACAAGTCATTCTAATGCCTTCACCCTTTTCACCGAAGATATAAATGTCTTATTGCACCTAGTCCTCTTCATCTTCATTCACATCTTCAAGAACAACATTGACCTCATGTTGTTACTGTGTAAATAAAAACCAATTATAACCAATATATATTAAGAAAAGAAACTAAAATATAAAATAGAGTTTTTAAAAGTAACATAAATATTCAATATTTATTACAATTTATAAACTAAAAACAAAATAAAAGAACTACCAAATCAATAAATAGTAACATTTTCAAATGTAAAATTCAATTTTAAAATAAAAAATTTCTATAAAAAAAATATAAATACAATATTTTTAATATAAATTAAAATAATTTTTAATATCTCTCCATATCTTTCAAATAGATACATTTGAAACATCTATTCCAATATTAAAATACCTAGAATCACCTATATTATCTTGAAAAATACTCTCCCACATCATTTACAAACTATATTCATTAACATAAATTTTTAATTCGATAAATTGATTCTCCTATTAAAAATCAAGAGAATCCTCTCTTAAAAGACAATAGGTGATCTAAGTGAAAAGTCAATACAATATTCTCAATCTTAATCAAAATATAAAAAATGATTTCCCACATTTTAATTATATCAATTTGACATTGTTATTCTTTCTAACTAATATTCAAAATGAGAAGGAACATTTTATATACGAAAATTTAATGATTTTTTGAAGTCCCTTCATGTACATTCAATAGTTGATGTGATACCAATCCGAATTTAGGCTTGACAAAAACATTTTTTCATTTTTGGCCTAAAAAATTCAACACACGATTTGTAGCCCTCGGACTTTAATTGTTTATTATTTATTAATATATTTGACTTTGGTATTCTTTTCTTTTGTCGGCAGCTACCGAAAGGATTACGAATATTCGCACTAGTCGAACTTGTTATTTTTATAAACAAACAAAAGAGAATAATTATAATAGTATTTTATTTTGTTTGCACTTTTAAATAAAAGTATAAAAATACAAAATAGTACTTATGTCTAATATTATCATAATGAAAAGAGAAAAATATTTAGAATTGATATTTTTTATTTAGAATTGATATTTTTTATTAAATGTAAAAAATATCATAATTTTAAAATAAATAAAATATGCAATAAATAAAATAGTTTTATAATAAAATTAAAAAATATATCAATGGTTAAATATATAGTAAATTAAATAGTTATAAAATATATTGAAGTAATTTATCAAACAGTAAAAATAAAATGTTCTTTTTAGTCACAAATAATTTTAATATCAAATAATATTTTTTCAAAACATACAATCAAAAGAGATAAATCATAGGAAAAATAAGACAATCATTTAAAAAGAAAAAGTCAATAATATAGATAAAATAAAACAATTGTTTAACACTATATACACACAAAATAGCAAATTCAATAATTACATTAAGAGTGATATCTTTTGACATTTTATATAGGTGTATTAAATTTTATTGAACAAAAAACTTTATGCACTAATTTAGAATCTGTTACACTGATAACTTGGCTCAAATCTAAATGTAGAGCTATAATTAATTTTGAATCACATATTCTTGATGTTTGATTGTTGTAACGTTCCTCTGAAAAAAATTAATAAAATATGTAATTTTCTTGTTCGAATTTTGATATAATAAATAATAAGACAAGTATAAAACAATAAATGTCAACTCAAAAAATATTGATCACTAATAACTAACAATAGAAATAAATAAAGGAAACTCTTGTACATCAAAACATATTGTATATTATAGTATATCTACAATGAATAATAATATTATAAATATGGAAACCCTCATATACCAATTATAACTATTTATGTCAAAATATTAAACTAATAAATATTGACATAATAATGACAACATGACATCTATATACTTGTATAACAACAACAATAAACTTCATAAAATATTAATTATCACAAATACAAAATAAATATTTATCACAATGATCACTCTATATCAAAAATTGAAATGTTGAGATAAATAAATGTATCTCTCTTTCCTTTTAGTTGGTAATCAATGAAAGCCATTATGAGCTCTTAACATACCTCTTGGAGGCTAAATGTATTTTAATATTATGATTTCAATATCATTTTTATTTATAGTTTTAATAATTCTATTTATTGCATTAGATTATAGGATATAGATCTATTTATAGATTGTAATAATAATTACTTGGCATTTAATTAGATATATATTTTGTGAATGAATTTAAGTTATAAATATAATATAATTAATGTATTTGTTAAAAAAATTCTTATCATTCTTTTAGATTAATTAAAATATATATATTAATGAACATAATTAGATTAAATAACAAAATTTGGTAAATATCAAATAGATAAATATTTTTGTAGGAAATTAAACATGAATGAAAGATTTATATAGTTTAATAAAATATACATTTTGATTTCTAATAATTTACAAAATTTGTTTACATTCAAAAAGTAGTCTTGGAGTGTAGATTTTCCTTGAACTCTATGTAGAATTATAATTTTTGGAAGGTTAATATTGTAGGTTGGAAACAATTATGTCATACAAATTCAATCTATATTATAGATCGCACTTGTCAAACTCTATGCTCCCATGACCCAATAGATCTTGATTCATACTCTCTACATACAAGGACTAACATGGTAAACTTAGAAATACAATGGAGAAATTAAAGAATTATAATGGCGAATTTATCCTTTGTCAATCCTTTTGAGAGATCAAATTTACATAGTGTTAGCAAAAACTAATCCAACACGCAAGTAGCATAAGATATAATCGCTCCTTGATGCTCTTGGATTTTGATGTAGAAGCATATATAGTGTCAGAGTGATGTTGTATCATTTTTCTTTTTACATGTTTGTTTGACTATAAGTTTGTGATAATTTATTTTCATCATTCGATCATCACAACATGTGGTTATCACTATAAAGAAATATAATTAGTTCTAGATCGTATCAACCATATGAAACTTTAGTAAAGAATTTTATTTCTTTTTATTATGATGATCACATAAGAATCTTATTTATCCTAAAAAAACTTATGGTATGAACTACAATGAGATCAATTACATAATTTTCACCACATTCATTGTAGAATGTTGTCTTCTGCATATTTCAAGCTTCCATGTGTTCTTGGATTAATCTTTCCACCATCTTGAAAGTACACATATTATTCTTGGGGCTATATAAATACTATATAGGTTCCACATATGATCATTTGAAGAAAACAAAGTAGTTAGAGATGAAGAATTAAGTGTAGATTAGAATGTTTGATGGTAGAAAAAAATATCCATAATTATGAAAACAAGTTACACAATCAATAGTATTTTTCCCCACCCATGGAAACACTATTTCAAGTCTACATGGGTGTGTGTGGAGAAGGGACAAGTCGTTACCTTCATCATTGATCCCGCTGTAACTGCGTCCTTGACTGAGTGACTTGTTTAAAGTTTTCTTTTATCTTAATATTTTTTTTGTTTGTTCTTCTTGGTAAATTGGTCGACACTCATGGCAAGCGACAAAAAGGACATAACAAAGGAAATAACCAAAGACGGGCGACCGCCACTAGTCAGATAGGAAGTGGGGCTCGAACCTGCTACCTCTAGAGGTCAATGCCTTCCACTACAAAGTAGTGAAAGAGAGCAAAGTAAAGATTCCTTTCATGCATATTGTTTGGTATATAGTAGAGATTCATGCCTTCTATGCCTAAAGTCGTCCTAAAGTCGTCCTTAGGGTTTCTCTTGACCTTATTGTTCTTCCTAGTGTGAGTATGCATTTCTATTTATCCCTCTATAGGTTTCTTTTCTATATTTATAATTTTATTTCTTAAATCTCCTTGACTTTTTGGTAGAGGTATTCTAAATGAAGGGTTTAATACCATAGTCAATTTATAGAGAGTTGATACTTGTCAGGTCAACTCTCTCACACATCGATATTGTAATAAGGATATTCATTTATTGATATTTATTTTACTTATTGAACTATTGCATTCTCATCTTAAGTGCTTCTGTTAATATTTCTTCAAATTCATTGCATAAAAACTTTCAAAATATAGACAACCTACTTCATGTTCAATTAAATTTAGATGATTATTACTCATAAATGTTATACTTCAAACCCAATTCCCACAAAACATTGAGCTACCTAGTTTTGAGAAGTACAATGGAAAAGGTGATAGCCACACTCATTGAAAAACATTTACCACTTTATGCAGCAACTTTTTCTTTCAACAAAAGATTCTTGCAAATTTTTTCCTTAGATCCTTAAAAGAAACAACTTTGGAAGGGTTTTTCTCCTTACCTGGTTATTCAATTGTTACTTTTCATAAATTAGTGGATAATTTTTTGCAACATTTTTTTTATGAATAATAGCCATTTTCATTAATTTAAGATAAACGTACACTATTCACAAAGTAAAGTAGGCGGATACTAGATCACCCCTTAGGATTCAAACAAGAAGAGCCCAAAGAATAGAAAAACATAAAACATGGGCCAATCTCAGAAAGCAAAAAAAGTGAAGGAAAAGCTACTAAGTGGCTAAAGAAGTGGCCAAGGGAAGGAGAATTATGTCATCCTTGGGACCCCATACATTAGTGGGGTTAGAGTTGTCATCCAAGAGGGATCACCCTTATTTAGTAGTAGCATCCTTCTTTTCCTTGTCCTAATACTCGTGAGAGGGTGAGTTTCCTAGAGCTAGACATGAGAGCTATTTGGATGAGATAGGCCATCGACTGTCGCCAACATAAGCCAACCAACTACTATCACCATTGGAAGTTGACCATCCGTCGTCACCACCTATGGTTGAGCTCACACCTCCTGGACACCAGTCAAAGGCAAAACCCCAACGTGATACAAAGGTGGAGCACCACCTATTAACATCACTATTACCACCAAACTAATGATGAGGAGCTTGAGACTGTGGGGTTTGGGAGCAACAAGCAAAAGAGCTATGTGAGGCCCTACCCCAAACCCATCATAGCACTCCTTTATTTATAACTATGGACTTATCATTCAATACATTACTTTGATGCATTATGGATTTTGAGACTATTTGATAGGTGATTTGATAACATTGGATATGATATATCCCATATTATGTTTAATTTCAGTACTTATGTTGATGTTATGATGAATCATGTATGCATGCCTAATTAATGATTTCTTTATATGAACTCAATGAATGTTACAATTTAGCAAATGGTTACCTATGGATTGTTAGGAAAGGAAATTTGATTCTATCCTTATTGTTCTTGATTAAGAGATCAAATCATGATATGATGTGAAATTGGATGCTATGTGTTTTAAAGTGTTTTCTTTCATATATGTATGTATATTGTTTTGGACCTACTGATGTGTGGATTGAGATGTGCAGGATATTAATCCATGTGACCACATAAATACATAGGAGAACTAGAACCAAACCCATGTGTGATTGTGAAGCCATTTTTTGTCTATTTGGAGAGACAATAACTCATTTGTAAAGTGTTTATTTTGTATAAGTGAATGCATGTGTGTGTGTTCAATTTGTTTAATTTTAATTTAAATTCACCTTGAAAAGACATGTCCAAGTGTATGTTGATGTGTTGCATTTTATGGTGTCACTTGACACTTGTAATGTGTTGTGATTTGTCATGTGACTTGCCTTTGAGAGGGAAACATGAAAACCAATGCATTTTAAAATCCCATTTAGTGGTCCCAAAAGACAACTTGGTTAGGGAGCCCTTGGAATGGTCAAATCAAGTTTGACCCGTAGGTAAACTTTAGGTGGGTTTTTGGAGGGGTCAAACTAGCTCCTATAGTTGAGGTTAAGTCATTTTTGAATGCCCACTTGATATACCTATGGGTAAGGGACCTTTTGGAGCTCATAACCACTCACATGTGATTGCCAAGTCACTTCAAACATGATCTTTTCTTGATGGACGAAAATCAACTTCTAGAAGATTGAGTCTTGGTTAGACAACCTTCCATTCTTGTGTTGGATGCACTTCCCCACCTTACACTTACCTTTTCAGTTTCCTCTTTTATAAACGTTGTGAGAAGGTTGGGAAGACCAACCTATGAGCTCTCACATTCTCTTCCAAGGAAGTTGGAAAGTGTGAAGAGAGAGTCTACTTAGGAGAAAAATTGAGACTTAGAATTTTTATCACCCACTCTCCAATCTTGGGGATCAAGAGTAGTTGTAGAAATTGAATTTTGGAAGAAGAAAATTTAGAAAGGAAGCTTGTAGTTGGTGGATTTTGTTGGCTTGGTCAGAGGCTCTTCATCAAATCTCTCATCTTTCCATTGCCAGAGTTAAGGTTGGTGCATTGTCACCCTTAGGATTAAATGCACTTTGCTTGTTTTGTGAAAAAATGTATGTGTTAAAATGTTGAGTGGTAATTTGAGTGTTGTGTTATTTTGAATATTGGTAGAGTTGTTGTTTTTGTTTTTGATAAAGATAAACGGGTTTTACATGGACTTGAAACCAAATTTTTTACAACAACCGGTCATCAACCAAACATACATGAACCAACATCAAAACAAGGGAGTACCCCCGAGCAATCGAGACCAAACTCACCCTTGGGAAGGTAGAGTAGTCTTCAGGTGAGGGGATTTTGACATTCATAGGGTGTAGAGTCTATCTTTCGAGAAGAGAGGGAAACAAGGATCCAAGATCCTTGTTGCATTTTTATTGTTAAATTTGGGGGCCATAAGGGAAGAATTGGCTTAAAAGCTTTAGGGGGCCATAAGGGGTTTATTTTTGTGGTCATGAGAGAGAAAGTTTTGAAAGGGATGTTCATCTTGTGATGGATTTTGGTTATTGATTTATATTTATAGATCTCCCCATGTTTAGTCCACCTTCACCCCACTCATAAAATGTCATCCCTAGTGGCTATGTGTTGAGCTTGGGAAGGGAGTTTTGTGTTGAATGTGTTTTCTTGAAATCTAAATTATATGTGTGTATTGCTTGCTTGCAACCTTCTTGTCACCTAGTTCTCCCAAGCTTGGGGGTGGCCTCTTGTAGGCCTAGGTTGGGAGGTGAGCCTTCATGGTCACAACCAAAGAAATTTGTATTTGCAGGTTTACTTAATGGATGTAAGAGAAGAAAGAAAGAAAGATATCTAGGTGGCTGATTGAAGAATGTTTCAAGTTGCAACTTTAGATCTATTCTAGTTGATGCTTATTATTGAAAGAATGTAAAAGAAAGTTACCTTTGTATTTCTCTTCCTACTATTGTGTTACAAAAGAAAGTGCATGTGAAAAGAAAATAAAGGTCTTGTTTCATTAATTTCTTGTATTAGGATTAAAGGGAAAAAAAAGACAAGAAAAGAGTTGTATTAATCTTGTATTTCCTTATTGTTATATTTTTTATTTTGAATAAATACAAAATAGGAAAATATTCACATTATATTTATTGACAACAAAATGATGAGTTTCAGATTTAAGTTATTGTGAATCAAAGAAAACTTAGCAAAGCTGTAAATTTGTATTGCATTTATTTACAATCTGTTTAAACTCTAGGATGGTGTCATTCTTGAAAGTTCATTTGTAAAAGTAAAAAATAGGAAAAGATAGTATCTATTTAGAACATTTGCATTGTTTCATCATAAGAAAAATAACTTATTTAGAAAAGTAAATAGATCGAGTTCCATTTCTATTATGTTTATGTGTTTTAATGCGCATATTAGTTAATCTAAAAGTTCAGTTTTAAGCACTACAAATGTATTTCATTTATTCTCATGAAATTAGTAATATTTAAATCTGAAAGTAAATTTATTAAAGCATTTCCATTATTTATCTTGCAAATAGTAAATCTAGAAATAAAAACAACATGGAAGATATATATTTCACTATAGGGTTTTTGAATGAAAAATTATATATATATATATATGTGTGTGTGTGTGTGTGTGTGTGTGTGTGTTTTAATCCTTCATCATTAGAAAACTAGAAATAACTATTTTATGTCTCAAAAAACAATAAGTCGGAGTGTATATATGGTTATCATTGTTGAAATCCAAGAACACTAAGAGCCTAGGGGGGTGAATCAGTGCTCTACTAGTAATGTTAGTTTTGAACTTATCACTTATTAACCGGTTAATAGTAAATTAAATAAAGTGCATATACCAAATAACACATAGAAATACAACACCATAAAACCAGTATTTGTACGTGTTAAACTCTACAAAGGGAAAAACCACGATGGGGATGATACCCACAATATCTATATACTTGATCAAGGTATACAAATATTACATGAGAGGGTTTGCACATGCAGAAAGGACAACTACCTAGAGCTCACTTCTCAAACACAAAATAAGAAGTCTCACTAACTTACAAAATATTACAAAGTATTTACAACTGAAAATGAACTTATACCTTGCATCTGATCATGCTGGATAAGTTCCGGTGAATGCTCTGATATCATTCTTTGTATATTGGTTGTTTGATGCTCTGTTCTACTACCAGTTATGTTGTGCACATGAAACTCCACACAGACGCTTCTAATCACTGACCAAAATACTCACTACAAATATTCACAACCAATAATTTTCATTGCATCACATATATGATCTATCGGTGAAAGGATCTTCTTAAATATCCTTCTAACTTTACCATGTTGGATTCAATGAGCAATATAAAAATGTCGGCCGCTAGAACAAAATGAAATCCAATGATAATCCTAATGACCATGTTGGCCATCACATGTTACCACAAATCCATAAAAGAAATAATCGGGACCAAAAGATTTCCTAACTGGGTCCTAACCATTATCGGGTTCCATATACACGTTACTGGGATCAAAATATCTTATCGGGATCAGGACTTAGCCAGGTATGAAGTGAATGTCAGTGCTAGTGTAAAGCAATGTGAATACCAATACCGGTTAAGTGCGATGAATGTCAGTTAACCAAACAATGAAACCATTGACCCTGAGATAGTTAGTTGCCATCAATGACAACCCAAAATGCCATTAACTCTTACCAGATGAGTGTCAATTGCCAACAATCTCCCCCTTTGGCATTGATGGCAACACTCATGTGAAAAAAATGATACCATCCATGAAATTGCCACTGAATCACCATGACCTTCCGACCTTCAGACTAGTACATGAATCTGCTATATACATCCGATGATCCCCCTAAGAAATATATACATTTTTCACCTAATCCTCCCCCTTTGGCATCAATGACAAAGTGGGGTGCCCACACAGAATTTTGTAAAGTTGTAAACATGAGCCGATTCTATACAAAATTCAAAATATCTGCATATATATTCTTCAGAAATGAAAAGTAGTTATCCCACCATGCTTAAGAGATTCAAGAATGGAGATGAATCCATTCAAGATACTAGCATAATACTCTATTTCTTCTGAGGTAGTGGGATCCTCCTTCTGCAAGTTAGAAGTACACTTTGTTTTATGAAACAACAAATTATCAAGTCAGGGACCAATCAGATTCTGGAGCTCAGTTGCTCTCCTTATTATTTTATCCCTATCCTTCTCCAATTCTAAAATTTGATCCATAATCACAAAAATTGGACCATCCAAAGAGTTTGTTAGATTGACTGCTGGGGTGTAGGAGTTAGAAATTTGAATTAAGTTTTTCCTACAGTCAGACAGTTGCTTGTCTATGGATCCGTTGAGCTTATCAAAATCTAGACAAGTCTTATATACACTACCTCCTTCAACTAAAGATGCATCAATAGACTACAAGTAGGTCTAGAGTTTCTCCTTATCAATCTCAATCATTTGCAAAAATTTGAACTTTCGGGCCGCTACAAAATTTTCTTTAGACTTTGTTAGTGAAATTTTCAATAAAGAATCAAAGTTCTTAGGGATAAAATCAATAATTGAACTTCTAGTTTACCCGAAGAACTTGCACCTTCCTAAGCTTGAAATCCCAAGACTAATTGGTTCAAAACCTCAAAATTGAGTTCAATCAATTTTTTGTCCTTTGACTTTGCTTGTGCCAATTCCTGAGTGGCCTGTGCCTGAAGAGCTTCCTCTACCAAAATATTGTTTGCCAGTGACATTTGGTTTTAGGGTTTGTCAAAACTGATAGAAAGTTGTGGTAAATTACCTTTAGCTATGACAGATGTGTCAATTACCAATCCAGAGGAGAGATCCACCATAGTCTGCTTACCCTTATCATCTGGTGAGATAACCTTATAATATTTTAGCTCATGTGCACAGGTGACTTTACCACTTGGTGCCCCATCCAAAACTTGAGTATCCTCTACACCTTTATTCTCTGAATCCTTATTTACATTTGCCTTTGTTTCCTTTGCAATATGTAGATTTTCTATCGGGATGTCATCTGAGAAAAAAATTGACTCAGTAACCAGTACAATGGTATCTGGTGGAGTGGTTGCCAATTTCTCTATACCTTTACTTTATTGATCTGTTGGTTGCTTGTCCTTAGCCAACTGAATATTCTAGGATTGCACAAAACTGGAACTCAACTCATAGCCTAAACCCAAAATAATTCTTATCTAGATCTCACTTGTTTCCTTCCTAATCTCTTGAAATATTTCCAACATAAGGTTGTTTATCCTGTACTTGGGGTTAAATTATGATGATCCAATTTTATTAATCAAGTCATCCATTTCCGGAGGAGTTATTGTGGGACAAAGATTGACCAATTCTATCTCCTTATTCTTCCTATCTAGAGACTGAGTGTGTAGTTTTCTGATCTCTAACTTATCATATAACTCCTTAGGCAAAATTTTCTCTAGTTCTATCAATGCCCTACTAAAAGAATCAAGATACAAGAGAATAGCCTCTTCTATTTGCTTCTTTTCCTTTTCCTCAAAATCATCAAAGAATTAAGAAATATTATCTAAATTACCATCATTTATTATCTAATCAATCAAATCTTGACTGTTCATCTTCTTCTTACCAATTCTTCTTTTTGGTTTAGGTTTGAATTGCTCATTTGTTTTAGGTTTCCTCTTATGTATGTTAGGATTCCCAAAGATACTGAGAGGGGGGGTGAATTAGTATCTAACCGATAATTAAATTTTGTGAACTTATTAAGTAAATTGCATTCCAAAACTGTGTACCAGTAAACAAGAACTCATGCAGTAAATAAGAACAATAAACACAACATAGAAAGCACACCATAACACAATACTTTTGCTGAGGAAACCCGGTGTGGGAAAAACCTTGGTGGGATTTGTTACCCACAATATTCACTCACTGGCCAATAAATGAATATTACTTACAATAGGTGGTGTCTGCACATGCAGGAAGACTCACTACCTAGAGCTCACTACTCAGTTACAAAAGGAAGTCTCACTGAATTACAAAAGTGGATTATAGAAATCCAAGGTGATGTACTGCTACAAAAAGAATTTGCTATGCTAGGTTCAGTACTAGTTTAAGCTCTTACAACAACCATAAACCTTACTCAAAATCTGCCTTATTATTCGCTCATCATATCCATCAATCATATATCCTCCCAAATGTTCTACAAGATCTCATACTTATATATGAGTCTTATTACAATATGCCATGTTGGCTTACAAAAAGATATTACAATTAAATACAATATGCAATAAACAAAATCATGTCGGCCAGGGTGTCGGTAATCATCTTTATCGCTGTTGGTGAACTATCTGCCAATGCAGGGTTTGTCGGTGCCGGTGCCATAGGATTGCAAGGTTTCCATCAATGACAATACCTTAAATCACCTACAATTTCTCATTGGAGTGTGCATTTTCCAACAATCTCCCCCTTTGGCATTGATGACAACACTCATGAGAAAAATTCAAAAATGTATCCAAAATGTGTTGTCCAAAAATCTTACCAAAAAATGTGTGCTCCCCCTGAGCAGATGATCTCTTCTGTCATTATTTTTCTCATCTCTACTACTCCCCCTTTGACATCAATGACAAAAGTTGTCAGAAATGTCAACTGAGTGTAGTTCTCAGCTAGATCCCTATAACCGACTGGTTACAATCTGAAATAGATCTACCAATACAAAATTTAGGTTGTTAGTGAGCCTTTCACTGTCCTTCAATGTTGCTTCTATCCTTTGTATTGTACTACTGAGTATGTGCATTTTCTCTTCCAGTGTCTTAAGTCCAAGAACAAGTGCCTCTGATATCTCTTTTCTCAAAGAGATGAGGATGTCGAGTTTTAGACCAAGTCTACATTTTAGTTCTTTATCCTTGAAATTTATTCTCTCCTTATCTTTTTCAAATTTTTCAATTTTCTCTTCAAAGCCTGCTATTTCTTGCTCTATTACCGATATGGGTTCTGATGAACCAATGAGATTATCAGCAATGTCATTTATTTCTTTCTATGCTCTATTGATTTCCTTATCTATGTCAATTGTCAAAATGCTAGACTTACATGAATCCATGTACAACTCCTTAAATTCCATTATTGTTTTTCATAGTTCCGGTAATAAGGTATCAATGTGTTCCTTGCATCTCTTTATTCTTTCATCAAAGAATATTTCTTTCTCTTTATTCATTTTCTCACTGAATGTTTCCTCATTAATCTGATCAATTGTTAAAGGATTACCGGTGATATACTTAGACAATGTGTCTAATTGGCTTAAAGAATCTTTATTGTCCACATTGCACTTGGGTGCAATCAATTTCAAAATAGAGATGGTATCATCAATTGCCTTCTATGCAAGTGCATAGCAATCTGTTATTTTCTTGATTGAATCCAACAATACCTCTGTTACATTGGTCGGTTTGACATCTGTTAAGGAGGAACCAGATGATTGTCCAACTGCCTTAACAATATGCATTTCACCGATGTGAGTAACCTCTTTGCTTGAGTTGACCTTTGGTAGGTTAGTTTGAGTTTGCATCTCAACTAGCAAAGGCTTGGGTTTCTTAGCTATTGCCGGTGGCACTGCCTTTGTCTCTACCTTTTTCTCTTCTGGTTTCTCAGAGTATACCTCTATTGATTTATTTGAGCTTTTCACTATCGGTTTCTCTGCATGTACCTCTAAATTGTCTACTGCTAGTATCTCAATAGATTTTACTATGTTATCAGCAGCCGGTTGCTCTAACTCAGTAGGTTTCTCAGTGTGTGCACCAGTGGTATCTGTCACCGTTCCAGTTCCAGGGGGGTCAATTGATTGTTTAGTATGTGTTTCAGCCCCAATCTCAACATTTCCAACTGTATCCTCAACATGTGTTTCTACTGCAATGTTCTCAGCCGGTGGCTCAGTTGCCACATCTTTCTTCTCAATGGTTTCCTTATCAACCACAATGTTAACCTCTTGTGTATCAATGTTAATTGTATATAACACCTCTGAATCAAGATTGGTGTCTTCATGTGTTGTCTCCATACTATCAGTATTATCAGTTACCGGTGGTGTATCAACAGTCTCAATTGGTGGAGTATCAGAAGGAGGTGGGGGCAAATTATCTCTTACCTTTATGCTTGGAGGACCACCTACCTTGCCTTTACCTTTATCCTTATCCTTTTGATAGACTCTAAAAGTTTTGGGCCTTTTAAGTTCTTCTTGTTTTTCCTTCTCCACAAAGAAAATATCCCATTTGTCTGCTATCTCTTCGGAGATCTCATTCACTCTACCATCCATTAAAGCTACATGTCGATGACCGGTGGAAAATACAGTCCTATTTGCCTCACTTATCAGTTCATCAATTTCTTCGGCTGAATTCACTAGGTGAACTGCAAGTAATTTTTCTACCTTTATCTTCTTATCCAATTCCATAATTGTTAATCTTTTTGCATCTAGTCTCCTATACAAATCACTTGGTAAATCATCTACAACTTCTATCAAAAATTTCTTGTAAATGTCTAAGTGTAGAATGACACCGTTTTCTATGCTTTCCTTTTCTTCATTGGTAAAAGTATTATACAACTTGCTGACATTAGACAAGTTTCCTTCTTCTGTTATTTCATTTAGAAGATTATCTAAGGGAGGGATAACTTGTTTTTCCTTCTTCTTCCAGGGTGTCATTTTCTTTGCCAGAGGCCTTACTGCTTGTTGTTTCTTTCTATCTTTCTTGGGTGTAGGAGAGGGTACCGGTGAGGGTTTTCTTTTTCTTTCTACCCTTTTAAACTCTGTTGGTATTTCACTGTTAGAGGATGTTCCAACCGGTGAAAGATGTGCTTCCTATTATATCCCTTCCAAGTCTCTTTCCTTCATACCAGTAATGTTTAACAAGTCTTCCTTGATTTATTTTGCTTGCTTTGTTGCTTTTCTGATTGTTTGTTCTCTTCTCTTCCTTTGTTTCATTGTTTGAACTTTTCTCTCAATGGTTTCAGTATTTCCAAATACTTCTTCTTTAGGTTCTGTAGGAGCTTCGATTAGGGCTTTAGCATATGTTTCTATTATGTTTTCATCTGCCGTATAACCCATTTCAGTAACCCAAATTGTTCTTGGAACCATTGCTTCCATCCAGATTTTATCTTTCTTATAACAAAGCATATCTGTTTTTGGTATTTGTCAACTATGGTTTGAGATAATCTTTCCCTTGTCTTCATTTTAGCCTTAAATGCGTGAAAGTGTTCAACTATGTTCTTTTCCCTGTCATCTCCCATGCCATTAAAGATATCTAAAAGTTGTTTTCCTACCGATATGTCAAAACCAAATTCTTGTCTACCTATACCAGGAACTTCCTTAATGATGTATAGCATTAGACATACAAGTAAGTCCTTAAATCTGAATGTGCCTCTCTTGTCACCCTTAATTTTCTTCAAGTTGTCAATTAGCTCATACTTTAGCCATTCACATATGTCAATCTTAGTGTTACTATTCACCATGTCATAAGAACTCTTGATACATAAACTAGAAACAAAGTTTAATCTGTTGGCATGTGTAGTCTTGTATCCTAGAATCATGCTAATGAATCTAACATTAATATCCTTTACATCATTTACTCTTAAGGATTTGTTGTCATGTGTTGCACTGGTTAGGATCATTTGTTTGGAACCTTTTTAGTTTTATCAGGCCTGCTACAGGTGGAAGGTAAGCCAGTAACTACCCTAACTACTTCCCTTGTAATCTTATGAATGGAATCAAGCCAAAATAATTCCCCATGAACTTTTCTCAGTACAATCCTCACAACTTCCTTGGGGAAATCAGGAATACTAAGTATCTCCACAAAACCCAAGGTTTCAATTATCTTGTGTTCCGGTTTCACATTACCATTTTCATCACAAATTACAGTCATATACATGTTCATTATCTCATCAGCACCAAGTTCTTCAATATGACAATGTATGTAAATCCTAGGGTCTTCAACATATGTAACTCCTTTGGGTATTTTAGAGAATGCACCTAGGGTATCATTCTGCTTTGCAACTTTGGGTATAATCTTAAATACGAGCCTAGGGCATTTAATCACCGCAATTACAGTAGGGCTTGCAATGAATTCAAGTGCAGAGGAGGAAGCCATTATATAAATACCTTAAACTGCCTTTAGGTTTGAATGCTTGAATGATTTTCTTCACTTCTTGTTGTGGATGCCTTCACTTGGGGTTTTCGCACTCTAAGGAAATTTGAATGCCTGGTGAATGAAAAAGGGTGAAAAACACTTGATTTATAATGCCTTTTCCTTCAACTACCATAATAAATGTCTGCCACTTAAGTGAAACTTAACACATTTGCCGGTAAAGAAGCAATTCAACTTCTTACCATCAACCGAGGGTAAACTAGCATGTTTTTCAATTTGTTACCATACCCCCAAAAGGTTTCTTTTCAGTTAGATGAAGAATCTCCTACCACTGGAGTGATACTCTATTCTACCGGTGAAGGAATAACTTCATTGACATTTAGATCTGTCTTTCTAATCCATTGTTTTGAAAATTCTTGCTTTACCTCTTCAACCTTCTCTTTGCCTTTCAAACTGGGTCCTTTGTTATTTGTTGGTGATGCCTTACTTCTAAATTTTTTTGCAATATGTCCAATCTTGTTACAAGCATAACAAGTCACATTGTTTTTCTGAATAGCTTTTCCATATCCTATGCCGCTATGTGTTCTGCATTGATTAGATAAGTGTCCAAATCTTCCACATACATAACATCTTACATTCATTCTACAATTTTATGAGTTATGACCAATTTTGTTGCATTTATAACATTGACCAGTGGGTGCATTAGTGTTCTTATAGTTTCTAGATCTACACTAATTTTCTCTATGGCCATATTTGTTACAGTTAAAGCATTTTCCATTGAATTTGTAAGCATTAGGTTGTCTTACTGGTTTACTGTGATCATGATTGTTTGCAGTACCAAAGCTCTCGCCAACTTCAAAGCCAAGTCCATTTGTATCTCCATCAGGTTTATGATTTTTTAGCACGTTATCAAGTTCCTTAGAACTTTTCTTGAATTTCTCTTTATGTTGATTTGCAGTAGCCAACTCATTTTCCCAGATTCCCTTTTGTCTCATAAGTTCAGTTCTATCATTTTGTGTATGCATCAAATCTATCTTTGATATATCATTTTCATGACTGAGTCATGTGTTTTCATTTCCAACATCATTTAGTCTTCTAACCATGTCATCTTCATTCTTCTTTTTGTCTTCAATGCCCTTACAAAACCTCATAGTCATATCTTGCATCTCATTCCTCATAGCCATGTTTTCCTGTCTTAACTTGTTCACAATGTCATTAAGAGTTTCTTTTTCACCATCATCACTCTACATATTTTTAGAAAGTTCTCTTCTTTTGTTTCTAGCAATAGTGAGATTTTCTTGAAGTCCTTGAATGATTTCCTGTGCAGTCTTCAGATCATCTTCAAGTTTCATATTCTTCAATTTTTCTGCATCATAATCTGAAAGAGCTATTTCCAATTGCTTTCTCAAGTTTTCCATCTATACCAGTGTTAGAATCTCCCTCAAGATGTTAGGCTTTTGAAAATAGAGGACTTGGCTCTGATACCAATTGTTAGGATTCCCAAAGATACTGAGAGAGGAGGGGGGTGAATCAGTATCTAACTGGTAATTAGATTTTGTGAACTTATTAAGTAAATTGCATTCCAAAACTGTGTATCGATAAACAAGAATTAATGCATTAAATAAGAACAATAAATACAACATAGAAAGAACACCATAACACAATATTTTTGGTGAGGAAACCCAGTGTGGGAAAAACCTCGGTGGGATTTGTGACCCGCAATATTCACTCACTGGCCAATAAATGAATATTACTTACAATAGGTGGTGCCTGCACATGCAGGAAGGCTCACCACCTGGAGCTCATTGCTCAGTTACAAAAGGAAGTCTCACTGACTTACAAAAGTGAATTATAGAAATCCAAGGTGATGTACTGCTACAAAAAGAATCTGATATGCCAGGTTCAGTACCGGTTTAAGTTCTTACAACAACCGTAAACCTTACTCAAAATCTACCTTATTATTCGCTCATCATATCCATCTATCATATATCCTATATCTTCTTCTTCTTACCAAAATTTTCTACAAGATCTCATACTTATATATGAGTCTTATTACAATATGCCATTTCGGCTTACAAAAAGATATTACAATTAAATACAATATGCAATAAATAAAATCTTGTCGGCTAGGGTGTCAGTAATCATCTTTATCTCTGTCAGTGAACTATCTATCGGTGTAGGGTCTACCAGTGCCGGTGCCATAGGATTGTAAGGTTGCCATCAATGATAATACCTTAAATCACCTGCAATTTCTTATTGGAGTGTGCATTTGCCAACAATGTACAATTGTAATCTTTGTCTTCTGGGGAGTCTCCTTGACTGGTTCTTGATTTATCTCCTTAATTTCTACATCAGACTGTTTTTCTTCAGAAGAAACAATCATATACTGTTGGGTAGCCTTTGGCTTCTTCTTAGGTGGCTCTGATACCTATTGTTGGAATCCAAGAACATTGAGAGGGGGGGGGGTGAATTAGTGTTTCTACCAGTAATGTTAGTTTTGAACTTATAAATTATCAACCGGTTAACAATAAATAAAATTAAAGTGCCTATACCAAATAACACATAGAAAGTCAACACCATAACACCAGTATTTTTACGTGGAAAACCCTGCAAAGGGAAAATCCACGGTGGGGCTGATACCCACAATATCTATATACTTTATCAAGGTATACAAATATTACATGAGAGGGTCTGCACATGTAGAAAGGCCAACTACATAGAGCTCACTGCTCAAACACAAAATAAGAAGTCTCACTGACTTACAAAATATTACAAACTGCTTACAACTGAAAATGAACTTATAAATTGCATCTGACCATGCTAGATAAGTTTCGATGAATGCTCTGATATCCTTCTTTGTATATTGGTTGTCTGATGCTCTGTTCTACTACCAGTTATGTTGTACACATGAAACTGCACACAAACGCTTCTAATCACTAACCAAAATACTCATTGAAAATATTCGCAACCAATAATTTTCATTGTATCACATATATGATCTCTCACTGAAAAGATCTTCTTAAATATCCTTCTAACTTTACCATGTTGGCTGCCATAACAAATTGAAATCCAATCATAATCCTAATGACCATGTCAGCCATCACATGTTACCACAAATCCATAAAAAAAAAATCGGGACCAATAGATTTCCTAACTAGGTCCTATCCATTACCGAGTTCCATATACACGTTACTAGGATCGGAACATGTTATCGGGATTGAGACTTAGCTAGGTATGAAGTGAATTCCAGTGTTGGTGCAGGTGTAAAGCAAGGTGAATACCAATACCAGTTAAGTGGAATGAATGCCAATTAACCAAACAATGAAACCATGGACCCTGTGATAGTGAGGTGCCATCAATGACAACCCAAAATGCCATTAACTCTTACCAGATGGGTGTCAATTGCCAACAATCATCACACACACATATATATACAAATGTATATATATATATATATAAAGAGACAAACTAATTTATTTTAAACCACAGTAGAAACTGTGAATCTAATATACGTATAAGATTTATAATCATCTATGTCTATATATATATATATATATAATACGAAACTATTTAAATAAGAATAATATTTTAAAACATAAAAAAAAATATCTTATGGGCTATCGAGGTGGGGGAGCATTTCTCTACCCCACCCCGCCGCAGTAGGGAGCGACCCCCAGGGGCTGCGTGACTGCCACTATGGGTCGCGTCCCACAGGGGCGACACGATCGCGACTGTGGGCCACAACCCACAAGGGAGGCGCGACCACCACTGTGGGCCACATCCCACAGGGGAGCTCAGCCCCCTCCCTTTGTCATCCGTCCACACTGTTGCAAAAAAAATAAATGTCATCAATGGGAGTTTAGGCCGTGCAAATAAAGAGAAATAATGGCGGTTCGGGGTAAAGTCCACCCTTCCCTACTTTCAACCCAAACAAAAAATATGTGAATAAAAAAAAGGAACATGCCCTAACTTATTAATAAGTTAGGGCAAAATCTAAAAGGGGTTTAAATGATATAAAATAATAAACTTAGGGTTTTCTTTTAACAAAGTAAACTTTTATAAGAATTATATATGTATGTGTATTTGTATACATATAAAGCTTAAATATGTATATAAGTACATATACATGGGTAAAAGCACACAACTATGTCACATTTTTATAAAGGAAATGGCCAATGCTTATTCAACTTTTTAAATTGAATCAATAAAAAGTGAAATATATGCTTTGAATTTTCAAATGATGTAAACTAATAAAATGTACAATTTTTTGTCTATTTTACGTTTGTAATTTAAAAAAAAAAATTAAAAATTATTTGAATATACTTTCTTATAAAGTAAACAATATAATTTAGTTTTTGATAAAATACTGAAATTGAAGTTACACGAGGAGTCACACTTTATATAGTAAATTTTACTTTTTTTTCTTCAATTTTTTTGTGTGTATTGATAACTTGAAACTTTAGTGCAAAAATATTATTTTAACTATTTTTTTTGTATATATATTTTTCAATAAATTTGAAAATTTATGTGTACTGAAATATAACTCTTTCCTTTTGGCATCACTTTTTTTCTTAATTATTTATCCAAATTAGAAAAGAAATATATCATCTTGACATGGACTCTTTTCTCTAGTGCATTTGTTTTTTTCAAAAAATTTAAATAAATTTGAATATTTTTACTTTACAAGTAATCAACCTTATATTTTAGTGTTGATGACCTACTTTCACTAAAATTAAATATAAAATATTAAAAATTATATATATATATATATATTAGAAAATTTACTTATAGATCTATAAAAGGGTATTTTTACATTTCAAAAAAAAAATTATATATAAGAGTAGGAGTTGTTGAAACATCGAGTTTTTGAAAAAAAAAAAAAAATAGTCATTATCTACCCAAAGTGGTATAAAATATACATTTAGTAGACAATTCTAATTGGAAAAGTTTTTTCCCATATATAAGATAGCTATAATGAATCTCTATAGACAATATGTTTGAATAAAATTAATTTTCACTTAGAAATACTTAAATTCACTTGTGCTGATAAGTTGGCCTGAAACGTGAAACAATTTTGTGCTTTTACCCACATATATATAATAGCTTTAGTTGATATGAATGAGGTGTATTTATGGAGGGTATATACACATGTATATATTCAAAAAAACAATTGGGTATGTGTATATTTCATATACACCTAAATAGAGATTTAAAAGATTATTCTATGGTGTTGGAATAATAAGGTTGGTAGATAAATACTTATGATTTTTAAATCAAGATTAATATAGGGAAATTATATTAATATTAATATAGTTAAAATTGAAGATTTCAATTGAACAATATAATTAACATTAAAGTTGTATTGACATTATTGGAATATTTTAATCGACTTTAATAGAAATGAGGTTATTAGTAATTATAAGAAAATGAAATATAATTTACTAGTAGTTATACTTAAGATGAATTAAATGGTCATCCACACTTGGTTAAAATTTTAAATAATTTAATTATTAAAATGCTTGTAGATTTGGGGTGAATTTTTAATTCCACTTCTAGGGGTTAGTGTCTTTAATCTTACTAAAAGAACTATACACCATTGAAGATATTAAAGTGGGTGGCCTAGGGGGTTAAATTTCCCCACTTATCCAACATGTGTTACATGTTACCCCTTTAGTTAGGAGTTATATAAAACATTTTATCACTCGCATTATAAACCTCATTAAGTTGATGCTTAAGTTATCAAATTAGCGGAACTAAGTAAACAACCACATCTAGACATTACATAAATCACAAGTAATTAAGCGTTTTAAAAAAAAAATTGTTGTTGTGATTTTGCCTAAAAGTTTGGGTGCTAAATTTTTGTATTAGAGCAAGGTTTTTAACACTAGGAACCTTTCTCCATTACATTTCACTTAAAATTATTAGTTTTATTTATTTATTTTATTTACTCATGTAGGATGCCTCCGGCTACGCGAGAATCTCGCAAACGCTGAAGGGGTCCTAGACGTACTTGCATGGCACATGAAGATGTTGAGCAGGAAGAGTCGATTCCTGAAGAGAATCAAGAAGCTCCTCCTCAACAACCTATATACTCAAATTGAGACATTTTGAATGGACTGCAGAATCTGATAGGGATAGTACATGATAGAATACCTTCAACAAGTCACCAGACAGAACAACAGCTTTGAGAGAGTCATAGATCAACAGCTAGAGAATGAAGTAGGAGTCCACCTCCTAGCCGTATTGAAGGATAGGCTGAGCATGAGCCTGAGTCAGTTCACCAACCTGAGCCAACCCTCGTTATAGCACCAATGGCTATAGAGAGAGCACCCCGTGATTTGGAAGATTAGATCAAAGAGCTTCTACGCCTACAACCACCTTCATTTGTAGGATCTACCGATGGGGTAGAAGTTGATTCATGGATTTTGAGCTTAGAGAGGTGCTTCGAATTGCATCCCTATGAGAGAAATCTTAAAGCATGGTTTTCTATTCATCTTATAAGAGGGTCAACTTCCATATGGTGGAGGCAAAAAGAATATAAGAATGACATAGTAGTTGACACCATCACTTGGGGTAGCTTCTTGGAGAGGTTCAAAGATAGATACTTGTTAGAGCACTTTAGGTAGCACCATATTGACGAGTTCCATGATTTTCCATAGAAGGGACTCATAGTGTCACAATATGAGAGAAAGTTCTTTGAGCTACTACCTAATGTGGATTAGATGAAGGATGAGAAACTACTAGTTAAATGTTTTATCAGAGGACTGAATGTTAGGATATCAGGACCTGTATCCATGGCAACTCCAGGAAGCCTTCGGGTTGCCGTGGAGAAGGCCTTAATAGTAGAGGAGATTCGAGGTAAACCATAGGATACGCGAGATTGATTTCAGAATCAAAACCATGCACCACAATCATTGTTAGACAATTCAAATAAATAGAAGACAACTAAGAGTGGGGTGAATCAGATGTCATAGAGTACTAGAACATTTAGCAATTAAAACTTTAATACCCGAACCCAAAACATTAATATCAGAATTCTTTAAGCAAATACCAGAATAGTAGTTAAACCAATTAAGAATAAACAATAATCAAAGAATAAATACCATCCATATGATATCAAGATTTATACGTGGAAAACCTGGTAAAGGGAAAAACCTGATGAATAATGATGAACAACTAATACCCTAATCAATACTGAGAGGGGGGGGTGAATCTGTACAGATAAAAACTTCACAACATTTTATCATATTAAAACACAACTGACTGGTTGTCTTCACCACTGAGCATAACCATGGCTATACTAGTTAAGCACAAATACTTCAAACATCATTCCACAGATCTCAAATCTCGATAGCTACTTTACTAGTTTAGTCATGCATGAGTTGCATCAATAATACCACAATCAGTAGGCATTGCATGCATATTCAACTTTAATAAAAAAACTACTCAATCATCACATGAAAACTCACAACTCATAACACACAAATTTTTCACGTGGAAACCCAAATGGGAAAAACCACAGTGGGGATGAATACCCATGAGCTTGTTTTTAACTCTTTTGAAGTCTACTTTGTTAGGATCCTAGTCCAGTTAAAGACTTTACAATAAGGTTTTGTTAGGAATAGATCTTGTTAGGGATCACCCGGTTAAGGGATGGCTATAAAACCTGTTAAAGGTTACCTCGCTAGAGGATTTAAAGAACTCAATAAACTTGAGTCACTTGGTTAGAGGATTTGCAACAATCCTATTAAAGCTACCCGATCAAGGGATTTTCCTTCTGTTGAAATGGTTATAATTCAACAGGTAAAGCTCTGATCTGATAACAACACTACTTGCTAAGGAAAATCCTTTTCAGCTCCTCTCCTCTGCAATCACACTCTGCAGATTCCACACTCTAGTTTGGCAATTATCGCAACATGCAGACACAAACACAACAATTGACAACACAAACAATAACAAACATCATCTACCTTATATACAATAATTAGGTTGGTAGCATAAACCCTAAACCCTAAACTTTTTAGGTTTATAATTACAAGTAGTCCAATCCCGACCATCCAAACATTTTGCATAGAGTGAAATGATCTAAAACAGATTTCAAGACATTTTGCATCGTCCAATCCTCACCACATCTGGAAATTAGTAACCCATCATGCACACTTCACATATCGCTCATAACATCGCTCATTCCTGAGGTAGGCATTCAATGCATTCAATCTTCACGTGGAACATCCTCGAGGAAATCCTTCACATGCACATAACTGACATGGTATCTTGATCCTTATCCTTATTGTCCATAAAACACCATTGGTTGCACCGCATAAGCTAAACTGGAAACCCTAGAGGTGAACATAGATTACCAACCGGTAGTCACACTTAGTGAACCCTGACTGTGAACCCTGACACTGGTTCACTCCATCCAATTTGACCATGATCACTTCCCATCTTCATACCAGTACATGGGTTCACTTATTGACATCAATGACAACATACACTATCATCGCTTCATCATATGCCAACAATCTCCCCCTTTGGCATTGATGGCAATACTCAGTGTATCATTGCTCAGTAACTTATACCGGTTCTATTTCAAATGATCACCATCACCACCATCTAGACTGGCTAGTGTGCACTCTGTCATATATCTTCTCCCCCATATATCTTCATCATCAGATATCTTCTCCCCCTTTGACAACAATGCCAAAGTGGAGGCACAAGCTTCCAAGCTCCACTATGTTGCTCCCCCTATGGAGTAGCATCCTTCAACACATCAATCCTATAAGATTTGTCACTATAGTACCTGATTGATGTGGAGCACACATTTTTAATTTACTTGATGAAGGGGTAGAACCCCTAATTCACCTCTGAAATAGGTAAATGTAGTCTTCAGTAAGGGCTTAGTGAATATGTCTGCTAGCTGCTCCTTATTGGAAACATGTTCTAATACAACCTCTTTATTCTAAACCTTTTCTCTCAAGAAATGATACTTGAGATCAATGTGCTTTGTCCTAGCATGCAATACTAAATTTTTGGAAATATTGATTGCACTAGTATTATCACAAAAAATACTCATCGGTTCAGATATAGGAACTTTGAAGCCATTTAGTACATGATTCATCCAGATTGCCTGAGTGCAGTTCATAAATGCTACCACATACTCTACTTCAGCTGTAGACTGGGAAATACAACTCTGGTTCTTTGTCATCCATGAGACTAGTCTTCCACCAAGAAAGAATGCTCCACCGGTTGTGCTCTTCCAACCGTCCACATTACCTACCCAATCTGCATCGGTAAATACTTTGAGACCAAAGTCGCCATTATATGGATACCACAGTCCATAATCAACTGTCCCTTTCAGGTATTTAAGAATTCTTTTTACCACTACCAAGTGAGATTCTCTTGGACTCTTCTGGAAATGGGCTACTATGCCCACTACATGAGCAATATCTGGTCTATTGTGCACCACATAGTGCAGCTTATCGGTCATTGACCGGCACTCCTTCTCATCCACCAATGTTGTGTCCTCCTTATTTGTCAGTTTGTAGTCGGTCACCATCGATGTTCCAACTAGTTTTCTCTCCTCCATGCCAAAGGTCTTCAATACCTCTTTGATATACTTGGACTAGGTAATAAAGATACCCTCCTTCATCTGCTGAATCTGTAGACCAAAGAAGAACTTTATCTCTCCAATCAGAGACATCTCAAACTCTTTCTTCATTTCATCTATGAATGCATGGCTCATTTCATCATCTCCTCTAAAGATTATGTCATCTATAAATACTTCATAGATTAGAATCTGATCACCTTCAGATTTCAGGTAGATGTTGTTGTCCTCACTTGTCCTCTGAAATCCTATCTTCACAAGATGAGATTGTAACCGTTCATACCATGTCCTTGGTGCTTGTTTCAATCCATACAAGGCCTTATGTAATCTACACACCATGTCACTATCTTCTAATAAAGCAAACCCATCTGATTGCTCAATATACACTTCTTCTTCTAGGATTCCATTCAAGAATGCAGACTTCGCATCCATCTAGTATACCTTAAATCTCTTGAATGTTGCAAATGCAAGTAGCATTCAAACACCTTCCAGTCTAGCCACTAGGGCAAAGGTTTATCCATAGTCTTCTCCCTCTTCCTGAGCATATCCCTTGCATACAAGTCTTGCCTTGTTCCTTACTACTGTGCCTTCTTCATTTAGCTTATTCCTAAAGACCCATTTGGTACCTATTACATTATTGTGTTTTGGTTTGTGTACCAGGGACCATGTTGCATTCTTTTCTATCTGGTCTAGCTCCTCTTCCATTGCCTTTATCCAGTCTTCATCAGTAAGTGCCTCTCTAGTGGTCTTAAGCTCAAATTCTGAAATCATGCAAGAGTTTTCTTTCACCTTTCTCCTTGTGAGTATCCCTGCATCTTTGTCTCCTATGATTTGCTTCGGATCATGATGTCATTTCACATACCTAGGAATGACCCTAGCTGGTTATGCTTGTTTGTCCTCTTCTTCTTCCACTTCATCTTCTTCTTCACCTGCTGCATCTTCTACCAGTATAAGAACATTGAGGTCTTTTTGGTGTTTGCAACTTGTTTCCTTATTAACCAGTTCCGAAAAGGTTACACCCGGTTCATCTTCCTCTTGTTTTCTACAGGTTTCCTCGAGCTCCTTAGGGGATTTGTCAACCCTGACATTGATACTCTCAATAATTTTCTGAGTCCTGTTTACAAACATTTGAGAGCTTTGCTTTTAGTGGAATATCCCAAAAATATTCCTTCATCACATTTAGCATCAAACTTGCTCAGATGCTCATCTCTCTTGATATAACACTTACTACCAAATACTTTAAAATAACTCAAATTAGGAGTTCTCCCATTCTAGTAATCATAGGGGGTTTTGTCTTTACCTTTCTTGATGAGTACCTGGTTCATAGTATAGACTGCAATGCTCATCGCTTCTCTCCAAAAAGTGTGAGCTACCCTTCCTTGGATCAACATAGTTCTAGCCACTTAAACTATGGTCTTGTTATTCCTTTCTGCTATGCCATTTTGTTGTGGTGTCCTTGGGGTAGACAACTTCCTTTTGATGTCATTCTCTTCATAGTACTTGTTGAATTCATCAGAAGTGAATTCACCTCCCTGGTCAGTTCTTAGGCATTTTATTCTTCTGCCGCTCTCCTTCTCCACTAATGCTCTAAAGGCTTTGAAATTTCCAAATGTCTCAGACTTGTCTTTCAAGAATGTAAACTACATCATTCTTGAGTAGTCATCGGTAAGAATCATGAAATACCGATCTCCCTGAATGCTTCTAGTTTTTATCGGACCACACAAATCGGTGTGCACTAGATCAATTAAGTTCTCTACTGAAAAAGACTTACCTTTGAATGTTGAGGAAGACATCTTTCCAAGTTGACATTCTCTACATAAAGCATTCTCTGGTTTGTTCAGCAAAGGCAATTCTCTTACTGCCTTGATCTTACTAGCCTTTACAATATTATCAAACTCAGATGACAAAGTGTCCTATGCCATATCCAACTGTCATAAAACTTCACCATCAGACATTGACTAATCTTGGCATTTAGCTGAAAGAGGTTTCCTCTGGTCTTCTTACCGATGGTAATAAGTTCACCACTCTTTCCAATTATTCTGCAGACTCCACCTTTGAACTCTAGAATGAGTCCTTTTTTGTTCAGCTGAGCAACACTCAAAAGGTTGTGCTAAGGCTGTTAGGATTCCCAAAGATACTGAGAGGGGGGGGTGAATCAGTATCTGACTGGTATAATAATTTTCTTAACTTATAACATGAAAAGCATATAAAAAATGTGTACCAGTAAAACAAAAATAATGCCGAAAATAAGAATAACAACCACAACATGAAAAGTACACTATAACATAATATTTAACGAGGAAAACCAGTGTGGGAAAAACCTCAATGGGATTTGTGACCCACAATATTTTCTTACTAGCCAATAAGAGAATATTACTGCTTATAATAGGGGCTTGCACATGTAGGAAGGCCAAGTGCCTAGAGCTCACTACTCAGCTACAAAAGAAGTCACACTGACTTACAAAATTGGATTAAACTAATCCAATGTCTTGTATTGCTTCAGATTAGCATCTACTATGCCAGATTCAGTACCGGTTTAAGCTCTTCTACATACATAAACCCTTAACCTAATAATTCGCACATTAGGTCTGCTATAATCCTTTTCATCAATCACCTATTAAATGATCTACAATGATCTCATACATATATGAGTCATATTACAGTCCGCCATGTCGGCTTACAAAATATTTTACAATTAATTACAAAATACATTTATACAAAATTGTTATCGGCCAAGATGCCGGTAATCTTCTTTTTGGTGCCGGTGAACTGTATGCCGGTGTAGAGTCTGCCGGTGTCGGTGCCTGTGTTTGCCTGCCAGTATCACATGATTGTAAGGTTGCCATCAATGACAATACCTTCAGTCACCTACAATTTCTCATTGGAGTGTGCATTTTCCAACAATCTGCCCCTTTGGCATTGATGGCAACACTCATGAGAAAAATAAAAAAGTGTCCAAAATGATGTCCAAAAAGAATCTGCCAAAACATTTTTGTCTTACCAAAACTGTGTGCCCAAAAATGTATGCTCCCCTTGAGCTGATGATGTCATGTTCTGATCATTTTTCTCATCTCACTACTCCCCCTTTGACATCAATGGCAAAGGTTGTCATTCACTATCAGTGGAGTGTGGTTCCTGCCTAGATTTTTGTAACCGATGGGTTACAATCTGGAATATATCTGCCAAAACCAGATTTAAATTGTCGCTGAATCTTTTGCTATCCTATAATGCTTCTTGTGTTCTCTGAACTATACCGGTGAGTATGTTCATTTGCTCTTCCAGTGTCTTAAGTCTGGGAACCAGAGCCTCAAAAATTTATTTTCTCAAAGAAATGAGGTAATCTAGTTTAGGAACAATGTTTACATTTTAAGCTCTTTGCCTTATCCTTTATTCTCTCTTTATCCTTCTCTAACTTCTTAATTTTCTCTTCAAGATCTGCAATTTTCTTTTCTATTTCCAAAAATGAATCGGATGTACCTATTAGATTGTTAGCAATATTGTTTATTTCAGTTTGAGTTTTGCTGATCTCTGAATCTATATCTTGTGTCAAGATGTCTGTTTTGCAAGTATCCTTGTACATTTTCTTAAAATCCAAAATTGTTTTTCCAAGTTCTGGTAATAAGGTGTCCATTTTCTCCTTGTTCTTCTTCAAAATTTCCTCAAAGAATTTCTCTTTCTCCTTATTCATCCTTTCTTTGAATGTGTCTTCATTGATTTGATCAACTATCAAAATATTGCCGGTGATGAACTTAGACAATATGTCTAGTTGACCTAAAAAATCCTTATTATTCACAATGCATTTAGGTGCTACCAATTTGAGAATAGGAATTGTGTCATCAATAGCCTTATAGGCTTGTGCATTACATTCTGTGATTTTCTTTATTGAGTCCAGTTAGAGCTCTGTCACATTTGTAGGCCAGAATTTTGCTATAGAAGTACCAGATGTCTGCCCAACTGTTTTCACAATCTCCATGCTTCCAGTTGTAGTAATAACCTTGCTTGTTTCGACCTCTGGTAGGTCAGTTTGTGTTTGTATTTCTATTAGCAAAGGTTTGGGTTTTTCAGTTTTAGCCGGTGGCACTGTCTCTATCTAAACTTGTGTCTCAACCTGTTTCTATTTCGGTTTCTCCATCTTTGTCTTAGAAGGTTTCTCTGAGCTCTCAATAGCCGGTTTGTCAGATGTAGTCTCTATATGCATTTCCAGTTTCTTAGTTTGTACCTCTGCACTATCCATTTCCAGTTCTCCTGATTGTTTTTTAGTTTGATCTATCAGTTCTTCTAATGTTTTACCAGTGGTGTCCTCTACCAATTGCTCTGTTAGAGTAGGTTTTTCTGTGCGTATGTTTATAGTGTTATTAACCTCAACCTCAACATTTGCAGCCGGTGACTCAGTAGTCACTTCTTCCTTCTTATCCTCAGTGGTTTCTCTGTCAACCACAACATTTGCTTCTTGTGTGTCTATATTTATAGTGTACAAAATTTTGGACTTAGGATTAGTATCCTCTTGATGAGTCTCCATACTCTCTGTAGTTTCTACTTGTGGAGTATCTGAAGGAGGTGGGGTTAAGTTATTAGTTATCTTTAGGCTTGGAGGTCCACCTACCTTACCTTTTCCCTTATCCTTGTCCTTTTGGTATAGCTTGGTGGTTTTAGGTCTTAGTAGCTCTTCTTGTTTCTCTTTTTTGACAAAGAATATGTCCCATTGGTCTGCAGTTTCTTTTGTTACCTCTTTCACTCTTCCTGCCATCAGTTCTACATGCCAGTGAGCAGTGGAAAATACTTTCTGGTTTGCTTCACTGATTAGTTTGTCTATCTCATCAGGTGAGTTTACAGGATGCACTGCAAGTAGTTTTTTAATTTTTATTTTCTTGTCTAGCTCAACAATAGCTACCCTTTTAGCTTCTAGTCTTCTATACAAATCAACTGGTATTTCATCAACAATTTCCATCAAAACTTTCTTGTATATATCCAAGTGTAAAATTACACTGTTCTCTATGCTTTCTTTATCATCAATAGATAGTATGTTGTATAGTTTGCTAATGTTTTTCAACTTTCCATCTTTAGTTATTTCACTTAAGAGTTTATCTAGTGGAGCAATATCTTGTTTTACCTTCTTCTTCTTCTTAGGAGTCAACTTTTTCACTAGAGGCCTCACTGCCTGTTGCTTTGCCTTGTTTTCCTGGGTGTGGGTGAGGGTACCGGTGAGGGTTTTCTTTTCCTTTCTACCTTTTTTAATATCATCGATATATCACTCTCAGAGGAAGTTGCAACCGGTGAAAGATGAGTTTCCGGTTGAAGTCCTTTCAACTCACTTTCTTTGATACCAGTTTGCTTTAATTCCTTAAGTGTTTTTGCTTGTCTAGTGCCTTTCCTTACTGTTTGTTCAACTTTCTTGACTCTTTTCCTAGATTGAATACCACTTTCTATTATTTCAGCACTACCAAAGATTTTCTTAGAGGGTTCCTTAGGTGCTATAAGGAGGGTTTTAGCATAAGTTTCAATAATATTATCATCTATTTCATATCCCATTTCAGTTACCCAGATAGTCCTAGGGACAACTGCCTCCATCCAGATTTCATCCTTTTTAATTACAAAGCAAATTTCCTTCTGATATTTATCTACAATAGCTTGTGACAATCTTATTCTAGTCTTCATTCGAGCCTTCAGTGCTTGAAAATGTTCGTTTATGTTTTTCTCTCTGTTTTCTCCCATATTGTTCAATAGATCCAATAGTTGCTTTCCTACCGGTATATCAAATCCAAATTATTTTCTACCAATACCGAGTACTTGCTTAGTAATGTAAAACATTAAACATACAAGAAAATTTCCAAATCTAAAGGTTCCTTTCTTATCTCCTTTGATCTTTTTCAGATTGTCTAACAATTCATCTTTGAGCCATTCACACACATCTATTCTAGCATTATTGTTAACCATATCATATGCACTCTTAATACATAGGCTAGATACTAATTTTAACATATTTGTTGATGAATACTAAGAGGGGGGGTGAATTAGTATACCAAAAAATACTATACTTAAACACTTAAACAGTCTAGCAGTAAATCGGTAAAATAGTTTCACAAATAAACCAGTTAACACACATGCAAACCAAATAGCAAATAAGGCATTCACCCACAGAAGAACAATCACCATAACACAAGAGATTTTGACATGGAAACCCAAATGGGAAAAAAACCACGGTGAGATGAAACTCACAAGTAACTATCTACAGAATAGTAACCAAACCGGTTAAGGTCATACAATGTTCTTTACCAGAATAGATCCTATTAGGAATCTCAATCTCTGTTAGGAGATAAGTCCGATTAAAGACTACCTTGTGAGAGGATTTCAAATCCACAAATGTGAATCACCTTGTTAAAATATTTACAAAGGCTTTTCTGGGCCTACCCAGTTAAGGGTTTTTGACTTGTCAAAGATGTGAGTAATCACTAAGTAAATGATCTAGCAAATGGCACAGTCTGCTTGATTAGATCCATGGTAGCTCATTGCTAATGCATTTCAACATTACTTCAGTCTTTAGTAAATCCACACTCTATTACAGCACACAGACTTGATCTTCTTAATTAAGATTGCACGTACAAGAACTTTGTCAACCACCAAAAAACCTAACAGCTACACACACTTAAAACCCTAGACATGATGTCCTTAAAAGGAATCTGATTTCATGTCGGTCCAATAGGATTACATTGCAATTTCCTAGGTTTATTGTATCTAGACACATTTGGTAACACGACACAAAATCACTATCAAAGTTTTGGTGGATGGTAACTCATCACAAAAATATACCCATTGGTAACTCATCACAGAGTATTACTGGTTTATACAACTTTACCAGTTATTGGTTGGTAACTCAGAGTAATACCAGTTCAATTATAAAATAGATTACCGGTTGACAAAAATGAAGACTAGGAAAATGATAACTACCGCTTCTAGCTCCTTTTCTCTACTCCGCTTGAGATCCTCAAACTGCTTGAGCTCTTCATGCCACTTGGGTCTTCATACCGCTTGAGATCAGTAAACACTTTCTGCATAACATCGATAGTCTAAAGACTACAACATAATACCAGTTTGGAACAAATACCAGTTGAGCATAATTCATACATTCAAAAAGTGATCTCATAGCAAGTGTGTGTCCATCAATGATAATCACAACATAATCATCAAAAATGCCAACAATCTCCCCCTTTGGCATTGATGGCAACACTTAGGAAAATTTTTGACATCTAAGTGTTTTACAAAAAAATATGCCAGAATAAAAAATACTCCCCCTAAGCATATACACTATCCCTTTGCAGAAAATACAATGTATACTACTCCTTACAGAGATAAACATGAAAGTATACATAACATGCATCAATTTTTTTTTTTAATACTAGAATACTTATCCCCCTTTGCCAACAATGAAAAAATATAGCTGAAAAACCCCTGTTTCTATTAGCTGAAAAAGTGTTTATGACAATAAAGAGTGAAACTTGTCAAAAATAGATTTAAAGTCCTACATAATTTGCTTCATGGATAAGGACCATGACTCAAGCAATGAGGTAGTAACCTCATTCTCCATTTGCATCTGATAGACCTATTTTTCCATGGAATCCAAGGTACTCATCCCTTGAGTGACCGTTAGGGCATCCAGATTGAGATAGAATTTTTGAAGAATTTGCAGTCTTGGCAGTAGGACCAATTGAAGTTCCTGCAAATTCCGTGTCTATTTGCTTATCTCTGCCTCTATTTTTGTAGACTAGAGTTGAAACTGGTGAGTGGTTTGCCCATATGTGGTGAAGGAATCATAGGGCATCTTGAAAGTGCTTATAAATGATTGCATATCAGATTGCAGTTTATCTTTCTGAGAAAGTACATCATCACAGAATAGATGGGGTTGACATATCTTACTGAGTAGTAATTTCCCCTCATCCATTGCGTCTCTGATGTCCTTTTGTGCCTTCTGCAGATCAGACTGGAGCTCATGTAACTTTTTCACCAAGGTAGTGTTCAAAGCCTTTTGATGCTCCTTCTTGGCATTCACTTCAGCAACCTCTTCTAGGCTTTGAACCTGGTCCTCCACAACTGTGCATAAGAGTTTTAGTTGGGCCAGAGAGGAATCAGTACTAGGGAGGTTGGTACTAGGTATCAAACCGGTAAGAGTGTCCACTGCAGCTTGGATCATGTCTTGCTCCTTCTTCCTCCTTATCACCTCTAGGCGTTCTTGAGCAAGCTTAATGCTCTACAACAACTCTGATTCATTTGCAGATTGGAGATCAATGGGACTGGTAATGTCAGCCGACCTGGCTTGACTACCGGTTGCCTTTGGAGTCTCCACTTGAGTGCTCTGTGCTGCTTCCTCATTTTCTTTTGCTCTTACCTTGTCTTCTTCTACCTTCTTTTTCTCCTCTTCCTCTATTTTTCGTTTCTCTTCTTCTTATTTCTGGTTCTCTTCATCCTCATCCTTCTTCTTCTTCTCCTCTTCTTTTCTCTTATCCTCTTCTTTCTTCCTCTTCTCCTCTTCCTTTCTCTTCTCCTTTGCCTATTTCTTTTCTTCTTCCTGCTCTACTTCCTTCTTCTTCTTCTCTTCCTCTTGTCTCTTTTCTTCTTCCTTTCATTTCTTTTCTGCTTCCTTATCTTGTTTCTTATTTTCCTCTTCTTTTCTCCTATCCTGTTCCTGTTTCCTCTTTTCTTCTTCTTTGCTCTTTTCTTCTTCATCTGCCTATTTCTTCTTTTCTTCTTTCTATTGCTTCTTCTCTTCCTCTGCCTATTTTTCTTGTCCTACCACTTCTGTTGATTTACCCGGAGTAACATCTTCATCATTCAAGGCATCAACATCAATGGGTTCGATTTGATCAATGACTGGTACTCCTTCACTGTCATACGCTTCATCTGGTTGATTGATTTCTGGTTCTTGCTCAACTTTCCTATTGGCTTCTGCCACTTGGTGCAACCTTAGAGTGGATTGAGCAAGGGAGTGGGTATCTTTAGTCACTTTAGGAGCTTTTCCTTCTAGCAATAGGAGTCTCCTTCTTTGCATAAAGAAGAGGCCTTTGTATTTGTCCTAAACTTCATAAAATTCTGAATTAGACACATCAGGAAAGTGTTGTGCAAACACTTCCTCTCTTATTTCTTGTTCCTTCTCCATGACAATGCGCCATTTGTTATCTAAGTAATTATACAAAGAATTAGGTACCTCAAATCTAATTTCTGAGGGTGACTGATCATTAATACATAAGTATTGAATGACTTCTTGTTCCACTTCCTCTTTCTCATTGTCATTGAAATCATCAAAATATTCTTTTAAAACACTAAGCAATTTTCTTCTAAGGTTTTTGATAGTCCCTTGACAATGTGACAAAGGTTTATAGGAGGAAACATGGATATTTACCAGTGTAGATGTTGCCGGTTCATTGCTGGTTGCTTTTGTCTTCTTCCTCGTTTGCCTAGTCTTCTTAGGATGTTCTTCAGACATAGTGTCCTTTAAGTCCGGTGTGTTATCTTTTATTTTCCACTTCCTCTCAAAGACTTTGGCGGGTGCATCTTTCGGTTTCTTCTTTGTTGGTGACCGCTTGGTCACTTTTGGACTGGCTGCAGTAACCAATGCCGATGTTGAAGGCACTGCCTTTCCCTTCTCTACTGAGGGTTCTTCAACTGGTGTAACTCTTTCCAAATAGGTGCCAGTTCTCTTTGCCTTTGGATCGAGGGGTGAGGCAAGTAGAGTAGAGGCATACCCATCTAGCATGTCATACATTACCTCATATCCCATGGGTTCCACTTCTTCCTATCTTGGCTCAACCACCTCCATTATGCACTCATCAACTTTGATGGTGAAGCAGATGTCATCTTCATATTTCTTGACAATATCACCTGATATTCTCACTCTTTGGCTCATCTTGCATCTGAACTCATCAGATTATTTGTTCAGAACTTCTGGATAACCGGTTCCAACTGCTTGAAGGCTTTCCTTGATTTGCTTTGTTACCGGTTGGTCAACAGACCACTGAATATCTTTGACTCCTAGGAAGTAACATTAGAAGTAGAAGAACAACCCAACCAATAGTTGTCCAAACTTAAATCTCAAGGCATTGTCCTGTTTAATCGACTTTAGGTTCACAAAAAGTTGCCTTTGCATACAGGTGCATAAGTCAAATGATGCATCTCCCATGATCATCCTGTAGGCAACATTTACCGCTGCAACAAAGACAGAGTTGATCCCACTAGCATAAAATGCCTGGTATCCTATTACCATGCAAGCATATTTAACCAGATCGTCCTTGATGGGATTGATGGTCATTCCCCGTTGGTCGCTCACAAAACCGGTGAGCTTGGTCATTTCCGTCTTGTTGATCTTCCTTAGGGATGGCACTTCACCGATGTTATAGAAACCGGTGATGGCATGAATCGCTTCTGGTGTGATGTCATGCGTCTGCTCTAAGTACATTTTATCACCATGCACTCTGCTCAGAATGATGCGGATGTGATCATCTGAAAACTCTTCAAGGAAATAGACTACATTGTGAAGCTTCTTCTTTTCTAGGATGCTAAATTCTAGTTTAATCTTCGTGTCCTTCCCACAGAACAAAATCAACTGAGAATGGATCATAAGAGATCCTAGGTCTTCAATTTTATAGTCAATGTAATCAGAAATGCCTTCCTCGACTATGACACCAACGGGTATTTGAGATAGGGTATTATATTTTGCCTTCCGTTGAATGAAGTCTACTGAATCAATGGGTGCACTAGAGCTAGAGTGTGATGCAGAAGCCATGATAAACAAAGAAATTTGAAAAGTACCTTCGTAAATCAAAATTTAGGGCTCGCAAATTATACTTCACCACACACTCCTTTGGTTGCTGAAATACTGCTTTGTGTTCTACACTTCACCAACAGATGTTAGCTTTTGATTCTTCTTTAAGATTTTGAAAAATTCTTCGAATCGCAATCCAAATCACTTTTCTTCACTCAGTGCTTAAAAACTTCTTCGCTCAAGAACTGATAAGTGAAAAATGACTTGAAAAATTCTTGTAAACAAGTTCTTCACCTACCATAATAAATGCTCCACTATTAGAGCATAAACCCTAATTTGCCTTTTACCATTTCTGGTCTTCTGCTAACTGATAGGTATCATATATCGGTTAAGGTCTTTTACCAGTGTAAACTGGGGGTTTGAAAGATTTCACCGTTTGCTCCCCCTAAGCTTTTCTGATGCTTAGTTTGCCAGTTCAGTGGCTTCCACAATAGGTGCAGAAATCGGTTCTTCTTGAATCACTTCTTTTTGCTTCTTCTTCCAGGTTTTCTTCATATTTGCTTGAATAGTTTCAACATCAATCTTTCCTTCCGGAGTGACCAGTATATCATCTGATATATTCTTTCTTGTCCTGCAGAATCTTGTTGTATGCCCCGGTTTGTTGCAATGATAGCAAATCATTCCAAGTGATCTCCAAGGTCCATTATTCATGTTTCCATTCTTCCTTCTGCATGTTACAGCAGTGTGACCATGACCATGACAGATCAAACAGGTTGCTCTCCATCCGATTGCCGCTTGATAGCTGCCGCTTCCAGATTGATGATTATAGGTATTAAACTGGTTTGGGTTCTGGTTCCCAGAGGTTTCACAAAAAACTCCTTGACTCCTTTGAGGTTACCTTTCGGTGTTGTGCATGATATACTTGCATTCAAATGCTCTATACCCAAACTTGTTGCATGCATAACAATTACCATTGAATCTATTGGGTCTAGGCTTATCGTTTAGAAAATAAGGAAAATTATTGTAAGCCTTACTTCTACATACATTGGTAGTGTGTCCTTCCTTGAGACAATTAAAGGAAACAGGTTTGAACTTTTGCTTACCTTTATCCTTTGGTGTCGATTGTTTCTTTGATACTCCATATTTTGTTCCAGAGGTCTCACCTTCCTCATAATCAAAGACACAAAGTCCATTGGTATTCTTTACTAGTTTAGTTGATTCAAGCTTCTTCTCTAGCTTGACAGTGCTCTTATTGAATTTGGAAAGTATTTCCTTTGACTTAGTATGTTCTTTGGTAATAGCAGCATTGGATTCCATTAAGGTTGCATTCTCAAAAACAACCATGTGTAGTTCACCTTGCATTTCTTCCTTTTCCATTTTATTTTCATGAAGATGAACAGTAAGTGCACTGATCTCTTGCTTCAGTTTGGAGATCTCATGATCTTTGTCTTTTACTAGATCTTTAGCTTTCCTTCGGTTCTTAAGCTCTTGACTCATTCTGATAGTCAGTCCTTCAAGTTCCCTTCTTAGGTTGGCATTGGACTCATTCATTTTTTCAACTTCTTGAAATAGGGCTTCCATGTCCGCTTCATCAGAAGAACTGTTTTCAGTTAGGTCCATCAATTTTTCAGCATGCTCTCTTCTTTTTGCCATAGAGGCCTTGTACTTGACTTTGAGTTCATCATAGGCTTTCTCAATTTGAGTGAGCCGATGAGTAAGTTTCCTTATAGTATATTCCCCCATATCTCTTTCCAAGTGGTTAGACTTATAGAAAGGTTGGCTCTGATACCAATTGATGAATACTAAGAGGGGGGGTGAATTAGTATACCAACAAATAATGTGCTTAAACACTTAAACAGTCTAGCAGTAAACCAGTAAAATAGTTTCACAAACAAACTGGTTAACACACATGCAAACCAAACAACAAATAAGGCATTCACCCATAGAAGCACAATCACCATAACATAAGATATTTTGACGTGGAAACCCAAATGGGAAAAAAACCATGGTGAGATGAAACTCACAATTAACTATCTACAAAATAGTAACCAGACTGGTTAAGGTCATACAATGTTCTTTACCAGAATAGATCCTATTAGGAATCTCAATCTCTAATAGGAGATAACTCCAATTAAAGACTACCTTGTGAGAGGATTTCAGATCCACAGATGTAAATCACCTTGTTAGATGATTTACAAAGGCTTTTTTGGGCCAACCTGGTTAAGGGTTTCTGACTTGTCAAAGACGTGAGTAATCAACAACTGAATGATCTAGCAAATGGCACAGTCTGCTTGATTAGATCCATGGTAGCTCATTGCTAATGCATTTCAGCATTACTTCAGTCTTCATTAAATCCACACTCTGTTACAACACACAGACTTGATCTTCTCAGTTAAGATCGCACATACAAGAACTTTGTCAACCACCAAAAAACCTAACAGCTACACACACTTAAAACCATAGATATGATGTCCTTAAAAGGAATCTGATTTCATGTTAGTCCAATAGGATTACATTGCAAGTTCTCAGGTTCATTGTATCTAGACACATTTGGTAACATGACACAAAATCACCGTCAAAGTGTCAGTGGATGGTAACTCGTCACAAAAATATACCAGTTGGTAACTCATCATAGAGTATTACTAGTTTATACAACTTTACTGGTTACCGGTTGGTAACTTAGAGTAATATCGGTTCAATTATAAAATAGATTACCAGTTGACAAAAATGAAGATTGGGAAAATGATAACTGCCGCTTCTAGCTCCTTTGCTCTGCTCCGCTTGAGATTCTCAAACTGCTTAAGCTCTTCATGCCACTTGGATCTTCATATCGCTTGAGATCTGTAAACACTTTTTGCATAACATCGATAATCTAAAGACTACAACATAATACTAGTTTGGAACAAATACCGGTTGAGCATAATTCATACATTCAAAAAGTGATCTCATAGCAAGTGTGTGTCCATCAATGACAATCACAACATAATCATCAAAAATGCCAACATTTGCATGTGTAACCTTGTAACCTAAAATCATACTGATAAATTAGACATTGATGTCCTTCACATCATTTACCCTTAGAGATCTTTTGTCAAATGTTTGCACCAATTAGATCCATCACTGTGTCATTTGAGACTTTTAGTTCTGTTAGGTCGACTGCCAATGGAAGGTAACCCTGTTACTGCTTTAACGGCTTCTTTGGTGATCTTATAAATTGAATCTAACCAAAAGAATTCACCATGGACTCTGCTTAGGACTATTCTTATCACATCTTCAGGAAAATCAGGAATGCTAAGAATATCCAGAAAACCTAGGGTTTCTACTACCTTGTGTTCCGGTTTGATATTTCCATTTTTATCACAAATCACAGTACTATACATGTTCTTGATTTCATCAACTCCTAATTCCTCTATATGACAGTGTATGTATATTCTAGGATCTTTAGCATATACTACTCCTTTAGGAATTTGAGAGAATGCACCTATGTTATCATCTTTCTTTGCTATTCTGGGAACAAGCTTAAATATGGGTCTAGGGCACTTGATAACCTCAATAACAGTAGGGTTTTCTATAAATTCAGGAGCAGATGAGGATGCCATGATTATAAATACCTCAATCTTCCTTAGGGATGAGTGCTTGGATGAACTGCTTCGCTTCTTCACTAAGGATGCATTCACTCAAGAATTTTTGCGCTCTCAAAGATTTGAATGCTCGGTGAATGAAAAAGGAGCCAAAACACTTGCTTTATAATGTTATTTTCTCCAACTACCACATTTAATGCTTGCTGATTAAGTCACAACTTAATTCATCTGCCAGTAAAGAAGTAATTCAACTTCTCACCACCAACCGAGGGTATATTAGCATGTTTTTCAGTTCGTTACTAAACCCCCAAAGGATTTTCCTTTAGTTAGATGAAGAGTTTGCTGTCGGTGGAGTGTTACTTTGTTCTACCAGTGGAGGAGTATTCCCATCAACATTCTATTCTGACTTTCGGATCCATTGTTTTGAGAATTCTTTCTTTACCTCTTCAACCTTTTCTTTACCTTTCAAGCTAGGACCTTTGTTGTTTTCCGGTGATGCCTTACTTCTACAAAATTTTGTAATATGTCCAATCTTGTTACAAGCATAACAAGTCACATTGTTTTTTCTGAATAGCTTTCCCATATCCTATGCCAGTATGTATTCTGCATTGATTAGATAGGTGTCCAAATCTTCCACAAACATAACATCTTACATTCATTCTGCAATTTTCTGAATTATGACCAACTTTGTTGCATTTAGAACATTCGCCGGTGGGTGTATTAGTGTTCTGATAATTTCTAGATCTACACTGATTTTCTCTATGACCATACTTGTTACAGTTAAATAATTTCCCATTGAATTTGTAAGCATTAGGTTGTCTTACCGGTTTACTATGATCATGTTTGTTTGTAGTACTGGAGCTTTCACCAACTTCAAAGCCAAGGCCATTTGTATCACCATTAGGTTTTTGATTCTTCAGCATGTCAACCAGTTCTTCTAAACTTTTCTTGAATTTCTCCTTGTGTGTATTTGCAGCAATTAGTTCATTTTCCAAGATTCCTTTTTGTCTCATGAGTTTAGTTCTATCATTTTGTGTGTGCATCAAATCTATCTTCAACATATCATTTTCATGACTAAGTCTTGTGTTTTTATTTCCAACATCATTTAGTCTTCTAGTCAAGTCATCTTCATTCTTCTTTTTGTCTTCAATTTCTTTATAAAATCTCATAGTCATATCTTGCATCTCATTCTTCATTGTACAGTTATCTTGTCTCAGTTGGTTCACCGGATCATTAACCGGATCATTAAGAGTTTCCTTTTCATCTTCCTCATTCTACATCTTCTCATAGAGTTCTCTTCTTTTATTACTTGCTATAGTGAAATTTTCTTGAAGTCCTCGAATAATATCATGTGCAGCCTTCAGATCATCTTCAAGTTTGATATTCTTCACCTTTTCTGCATCATAGTTTGAAAGACCTGTTTCCAATTGCTTTCTCAAATTTTCCATCTCTACCAGTGACAAAATCTTCCTCAAGTTGTTAGGATTTTGAAAATAGAGGACTAGGCTCTGATACCAATTGTTAGGATTCCCAAAGATACTGAGAGGGGCGGGGTGAATCAGTATCTAACCGGTATAATAATTTTCTTAACTTATAACATGAAAAGCATATCAAAACTGTGTACCGGTAAACTAGAAATAATGCATTAAATAAGAATAACAACCACAACATGAAAAGCACACCATAACACAATATTTAACAAGGAAACCCAGTGTGGGAAAAACCTCGGTGGGATTTGTGACCCACAATATTTTCTTACTAGCCAATAAGAGAATATTACTGCTTACAATAGGGGCCTACACATGCAGGAAGGCCAAGTGCCTAGAGCTCACTTCTCAGCTACAAAAGAAGTCACACTGACTTACAAAATTGGATTAAACTAATCCAATGTCTTGTACTGCTTCAGATTAGCATCTACTATGCCAGATTCAGTACCGGTTTAAGCTCCGCTACATACATTAACCCTTAACCTAATAATTCGCACATTAGGTCTACGATATTCCTTTTCATCAATCACCTATTAAATGATCTACAATGATCTCATACATATATGAGTCATATTACAATCCACCATGTCGGCTTATAAAATATTTTACAATTAATTACAAAATATATTTATACAAAATTGTTGTCGGCCAAGGTGTCGGTAATCTTCTTTTTGGTGCTGGTGAACTGTATGTCGGTGTATAGTCTGTCGGTGTCAATGTCTGTGTCTCCTTGCTGGTATCACATGATTGTAAGGTTTCCATCAATGACAATACCTTCAATCACCTACAATTTTTCATTGGAGTGTGCATTTGCCAACAAAGGCCTTCTACCCAGTAGATGTCATCCGCATCGCTCTTTCCATTCAGTGAGATGGATCCTTTTCCTTTCACCATGCAAGGTGAATCATTGCCAAACCGGACAACACCTCCATCATATTCTTCCAGAGATTGAAACTTTCTCCAGTCACCAGTCATATGGTGAGAACACCCACTATCAATGATCCACTCATTAGAGTTGTCAATGCATGAGACAAGGGCTTTCTGATCAGACACCTCTTCATTTACAACTACAAACACTATGTCCTCATTCTCTTCATCCTTAGATTCTTCATTGGTGACACATTCATCCACTGCAACAAGACAATTTCTCCTACCTCCTCCTTTATGCTTTCTAAACCTTTCCAGTTTATCCTTATTGTCATTGTTAGGATAGTTAACAACTATATGTCCTATCTTATTGCAAGAAAAACATTTTAGAGGAAGCTTACCTCTGTATTTTTTGGTGCCTTTTGGAAGTCTCTTTGCAAGAAGAGCTTCAAAATCCATCAGAATCTCCTCATCATCCATATCTTTGCTTGGTCTAAATTCATAACTAGTGCGGAGGAAATAGACGCTCTAAAGGCTAACTTTGTCTTCTAAACACTGCCATCATAGCTATTCAATTCATATGCAGTCAACTTTGCAATGATAGAGTCTAGAGATACCTTTGTCTTGTCGATAGACCTTAACTCCTGAATAGTGGCAACCATGATTACATAGACCGGTAGCAATGATCTCAGAACTTTACTGACAATGGTGGCATCATCAATTGTTCCACTAGTGCTCTTGATAACTCCAACCACAGTCTTGATCCTTATGCCATATTGTTGAATGGTCTCGCCTTCAACCATCCTCATGTCTTCAAATTTTCCTCTGAGGCTTTCTCCCTTAGCCTGCTTGACATGCTCATCACCACCATAAATGGTTTCTAGTGTGTCCCATACATCCTTATGATTGTCCTTATCTTGTACATCAATGAACTCAATATCAGACAAGTTTCTAATAAGGGCTTCCATGACTTGCCCATTTTCTTGAATCTCTCTTTTCTGATCATCGGTTAGAGTGTCAATGGGAATTACATAAGCATTCTCAACATAGCTTCAGTGTTGAGCACCCAAAATATTGATATAAATCTTCATTTTGTCCTTCCATATTTTGAAGTTATCCCTATTGAACTTAGGACCTTCCCTCTTCATCATTAAAGCAAGATATTTTGCCTCAAGTGGTTAAGCTTATATCACCGAGGACCTGGAGTTTCTTTGATACCAATTGATTAATAATGATGAACAACTAATACCTTGATCAGTACTAAGAGGGGGGGGGGGGTGAATCAATACAGACAAAAACTTCACAACATTTTATCATATTAAAACACAGTTGACTGGTTGTCTTCACCACTGAGCATAAACATGGCTATACCGGTTAAGCACAAATACTTCAGACAGCATTCCACAGTTCTCAAATCTTGATAGCTACTTTACTAGTTTAGTCACACATGAGTTGCATCAATAATACCACAATCATTTAACACTACATGCATATTCAACTTTAATAAAAAAACTACTCAATCATCACATGAAAACTCACAACCCATAATACACATATTTTTCACGTGGAAACCCAAATGGGAAAAACCATGGTGGGGATGAATACCCACAAGCTTGTTTTTAACTCTTTTAAAGTCTGCTAAGTTAGGAGCCTAGTTCGGTTAAAGACTTTACAATTAGGTTTTGTTAGGAACCAATCCTGTTAGGGATCACCTGGCTAAGGGATGGCTATAAACCCTATTAAAGGTTACCTCGCTAGAGGATTTACAACAAGCCTGTTAAAGCTACTCAGTCAAGGGATTTTCCTTCTGTTGAAATTGTTAGAAGTCAACAGGTAAAGCTTTGATTTGATAAAAACACTACTTGCTAAGGGAGATCCATTTCAGCTCCTCTCCTCTGCAATCACACTCTACAAAATCCACACTCTAGTTTGGAAAGTATCTCAACATGCAGACACAAACACAACATTCGCCAACACAAACAATAACAAACATCATCGACCTTATAAACAACAATTAGGTCGGTAGCATAAACACTAAACCCTAAACATTTTAGGTTTACAATTACAAGTAGTCCAATCCTGACCGTCCAAACATTTTGCATAGAGTGAAACTATCTAAAACAAATTTCAAGACATTATGCATCATCCAATCTTCACCGCATCTGGAAATCAGTAACCCATCACGTGCACTTCATACACCGCTCAGAACATTGTGCATTCCTGAGGTAGGCATAAAATGCATTCTATCTTCACGTGCAAGATCCTCAAGGAAATCTTTCACATGCACATAACTGACATGGTATCCTGATCCTTATCCTTATTGTTCACAAAACACCATCGGTTGCACTGCATAAGCTAAACTATAAACCATAGAGCTGAACAGAGATTACCAACCGGTAGTCAAACCTAGTGAACCCTGACTGTGAACCCCAACACTGGTTCACTCCATCTCGTTTGACCATGACCGCTTCCAATCTTCATACTGGTACACTGGTTCACTTATTGACATCAATGACAACATATACTATCACCGCTTCATCATATGCCAACAAAACCATGGTGGGAAGCCTACCCACATTCAGATAATAATTTTGTAGTAAGTATGTGAATTATAATTAAGGGGCCTACACTTGCAGGAAGGCCAACAACCTAGAGCGCACTGCTCATCACAAAAGGAGTCTCACTGACTACATAGAAATCCATACTACAATCTAAAAGAATGATTGAACTGCAAATATAACATCTCCTATGCTTGAGTATAGTTCTGGTTAAACTCAATACTGGAGGACTAAATCCTCTTACATAAACCCAATTCAATCTCCAATGATCGACCAAATCCTCTACCTGAATAATTCTACATTATTCACACATTAAATATCGATATCCCATTCCATGATGATCTACAATGAGATCTTACATCATATATATACAAACCCTTGACCATAAACAATCAGGTCGGCCACTAGACAATAAACAAATTTTATAATTACAAAACATGTCGGCCTTAGACAAAAAAAATAATATCCAACACATAAGACATCTCAGAAACACATTGAGAGGTCCAATCCACATGTTACATTAAGTCAGTCCATAACCTAGATCAACTGGGACCCAATATAGGTCCAAATGCTAAACCAATGATCTCCATTCGCCAAGTCTCAAACATTATCACCATCAACATCTTGAATCTCTACTAGAAGCTACACCAACACCACTTATGCATATCATTAAATATCTTCATCAAATCTCTGCCTGTGAAACCCTCGTTGGAACCCCAAGCCGAGCTTCCAAGAAAATAGGATAGCATCCGATCACCAGACCAAAAACAACTGACTGAATATGAACATGATTATCATTAATAAGACAATTCCATAACCAAATCATACCAGATCATACCAGATCATGTTGGATCCATTCCAACCAGAAACCATACATCCTACCAGACATCCAATCCAACTAGTGTTGACATCAATGACAAAACATCAATGCAACACATAATCAATTCCTCCAAATGGCCAACAATCTCCCCCTTTGGCATTGATGTCAACACTAGATGTGAAAAATATCTAAGTACCAAGAAATGCCAAACAAGTCTCCCTTAATGGAAGACAACCAACAATCTCCCACATAAAGATATAGCGATGAAGTTCTGAAATAAAGACCAAACTCCCCCTGTGAATGATATCTATGTAAAGATCTATATTACACATATATCTCTCCCCCTAATGTATGCAAATCCCTTTTTCTATTTTTCAAATCAATATATCTCCCCCTTTGACATCAATGTAAGAAATCTGACAAAAATATCAAAGAAAAAAAAAAGACCACTGAATCAACAAAGCTAAGTACTCCCCTAAGCAGTAGAATCCCCACATCAATGCTGAAATGAATGATATCTCTAATAATACATACCGGATTGATGGAAAATCACATCAATCAGTTCTCTGTCGGAGGGGTAAAAACCCCTAACTTGTCTCTCAGGTACTCAAATGATTCTTTAGGAAAAGGTTTAGTGAAAATATCTGCAATCTGCTCTTTAGTGTTCACATAAACCAATCTGACTTCATTTTCTTCCACCTTCTCCCTAAAAAAGTTATACTTGATAGATATGTGCTTAGTCTTAGAATGAAATACTGGTTTCTTTGATATGTCAATAGTAGCAGAGTTATCATAGTGAATAACTACCAGTCTAGTGCAATGCACTTTAATATCCTTCAACATTTACTTCATCTATAGAACCTATGTACAATTAGTAGCAGCAACAACATACTCATCTTCAGCAGTAGATAAAAAATTACATGATTGTTTCTTGCTGATCTATGAAACCAACTTCTTTACAAGAAAGAAAGCTCCACCGGAAGTACTTTTCCAATCATCAAGATCTCCAGCCCAGTCAACATCTATATATGCACATTAAGTAAAGTCATCATCCTTAGGGTACCACGAACCATATTCAGATGTACCTTGCAAGTATTTAAAAGTCTTTTTCATCGCACTCTCATCATTTTCTCTAGGATCACTCTAAAATCTAGATACAATACAAACAACATTCATTATGTCAAGCCTAGTGTGATTCAAATAAAGCATACCTCCAATCATAGATTTTTATCTTGTAGGATTTACCGGTGCAGAAACATCTTTCCTTGTCAATATCTCACTAGTAACCATAGGAGTACTGATCGGTTTAGAATCTCCTATACCAAATTTATTCAACAATTCTCTAGCATACTTAGTTTGATAGATGAAAATACCTTTGTCAGTCTGAGTAATCTGCAAACCTAAGAAAAATTTCATTTCCCCAATCATAGACATTTCAAATTCTTTCTCCATATTCTTAAAAAATTCCATGCATAACTTATCTTCACCTCCAAAAATAGTGTCATAAAAAAAAACTTGAATAATCAGTATATCATAATTAGTGATTTTATAATATAAATGACTATCAACATTACCCTTAGTAAAACCAAGCTTCAAAAGACATTTATCCAATCTTGCATACCAAGCTCTAGGTGCCTGTTTCAATCCATATAAAACTCTCCTTAACCTGCAAAACATGTTTTTATCATCTGATAGTGAAAATCCATTAGGTTTCTCAACATAAACTTCCTCATCACTTAACATCCATCTGATAAACCTTGTAGTTTTTATGGGCAACATCAGCAAGAAATAATCTTACAGCTTCAAACCTAGCTACGGGTGCAAAAGTCTCTGCATAATCAATTCCATCCTTTTGAGAATATCCTTTACAAACCAATCTATCCTTGTTCCTTACAACTTGACCATCCTCATTCAGTTTATTCCTAAAAACCCATTTAGTTCTGTAGCATAGGAAATCGGAAATCATCACAAGCAATTCAATATTAGTCATAGCTCAATCACAAAAGCTCAAATGCAATGATCAATCCTAATTACATCCAATAGAGATATGAAAACAAGATATTCAAGATTGAAAACTTAAGCAAACCAAATGCAAACTTGAATGTCTCCTTCATGTGGCTCCATTGTCCTTCTTTCTTCTTCAAATAGCTTTGTTGTGGATCTCACCTACTAGTGCATACACATGAGATGAAAGCAAGTAGACAAGATAGTAGCGCAAGAATACTCGAAGCGTGATTGATTCGACAAAGTGATTCGAAAAAGTGATTAGTTCGATCATGTGATTAGTCTTGATTGAAGAAATTCATCCAATTTATAGATAAATTGGAGAAAAGACAAGATGATCATGAAATTGATATTAGAGGCAATTGATTTCAAAATGGCAAAATTGAGTTGAAGGAAGAAGGTTATGACACCTTCTATGTCATGAATTATGACATATTGCCAATGCAAAGGTTAGAGGACTAAAAGCCTATGACATCTTTCTATGCCAATAGTATGACACATGAGAAATTCATGCTTCCACCAAAGCACAAAAATAGGGAGAACTAGAGAAAAATTAATTAGGTGGAAATTAGGAATGAGGAAAATTAGAAAATTAGGAAATTAGAAATGATGAAATTAGAAAATTGATGCAAATTAGGTAAATTAATTAATAATTTCTCATTCATTAATTAATTTACAAAAATAGGAGGAATTAATTAGCCAATTAAATAAACATTTAATTGTGACAAGAAGACTTAGGATAAATAAATAAATTATTTAACCTAGAGGGAGAATGTAGAGAAAATGACAAACAAGGTTAAATGAATAAATCATAAAACCCTAGAAGATAAACTAGAAATGTAAGGACGACAATTAGGTCTTGATATAAAATTGATTTGATGTTGATTCAACCATGATTTTGAATTGATAAATGATTTGATTGATAAATGCGCCAATTTACGAGGAATAATGACAAATTGATCCAAATTGACATGATTGAGAAGGATGACGATCGATGACAAATTGATCGCAAAATGACAAGATTGAAAATGATAACGCAAAATGACAAGATTGAAAATGATAACAATCGATGACAAATCGATCGCAAAATGACAAGATTGACAAGAGGACAAAAGCCTAATTAGGATTGATGATGTCCAAAATGATGACAAATTAGCACGCACATTGATGCGACAGGATAAGATTGACCAAAATCATGACTGAAGATTGTTGTCGACAAGACCAATTTCGAAAGCGAGACAACTGAAGAATGCAGAAGAAGGACTCGATGCTCGTAAATGATAAAGACCAAATGCGTGACATAGGAGAAATGTTAATGCGACGCAAAAACCCTAAAATAAGGCAATGCGTAAATGTTAAAGTACGATTCCGCAAGCGTTGACCATTTTTAGGTGTCTACATTTTGCCCCTCTTTGAGACAATGCGATTTTAAGCGTTGTTTCAAAGAACAATAATGAAAATGCCCCAGACACTGACAATGACATATGCATGCCCCCTCAAGGATTTGGCCAGAAACATGCAATTGATCGATAAAAATGATAGGATCGAATGGACCGACAATCGGAGATCGGATGCACGAAGGACAAACAAAAGAAGATGCAAAAGACCACAACCAACATAAGATGGATAGGGTGCACGTCCATCTATGCACTAACAAATATCTATAAACGAGGCAAAGAGAGTGAAAATTGCTCATTTGCACTAGCCAAAGAGGAGGATTTGTTGCTCTGGAAAAGGACACTTGCAAAGAGATGGCGAACATTCCAAGGGTAGATCACCTCGGAGAATGTGTACGCATGTACAGATGATCGGATGACATGAGAGCAGTGGTATGTATCTCAAAAACCCATATTGTCAATTTGATGAATTTGACTTGCTTGCGAGACATTACAGGGCCTACAAGGGATGCAGAAAGGGACTCCTGCACTTGTGTAGGGTCTTTTGCGCTTGTGTATATATTGGGTTGATTAGGGATGCCAGTGCATGGGAGATGGCACAGATGTTGGTAGAGACCGGAGAGGAGATACGCCATTGGAGGACATTATATGAGAGTGCAGTTCCACCATAGCAGAGAGCAGCATCATATTGGGCACGATCGAGGATAGAGAGCAGAGCATGCTCTTGGAGGTCATTGAGCAGCATGGGGGTGAGTGGACTGATGAGACCAGCACATCTAGGACCAGGAGGGACATCATCCTTGAGACATGGCAGGGATGAGGAGGACAGAGGGAGCACCCAGTGATAGAGGCACGTGCTCCTTAGGATAGAGACAGATGTAGTGTGATATTTTATAGTCAGCCTGCGGGCCATACTTAGGATAGATAGTCCAATTTTGTACTCCGATATTATTGTGACATATGATATGATATGCATCGATATGATGGGATGCAATGTGTTATGACTTATGCCATTTTCCATGTATGGATGACTTATGCACTGTTGATGTATTATTGTGGAACATGTATGGATGTATTTTTTATGTGTTTTTGAAGCATTTATAATATGAAATGGATAAAATGCTTGATGTGATGCTTGATATGATGCAAATGTACTAACCAAATGGATGCAAGATGCAGCATATGTGTTTGGGGAAATCGGAGCACTAGACCGAACTGACTACCCAAAATGACGGAAGAAATGTTAGTAAGAAGAAATGAGATAGAGGACAGTTAGAGGGGAAGAAAAACTTGCTTTCAGTAATGCACTTTGTAGGTGAGAACCTTTATTCAATGTAGCAAAATGGATGTGTAGCATCATGGAATTGAAGGCCAGAGCTGAAATGCAACCCTTTTTTGCAAAAGACAAACACATCACAGACAAACAACAATTAGAACAAAAAGAAAGGGACCATGAACCATCCCGGTCACTCTAAATCACTCAGTGACATCATCGAGCAACATAGGAACATGACTGAAGCCAAAGCTAAATCAGTAAAAAGATAAGATGCACAAATTCCAACAAGTCAAACAAACATCTTGATCTTCATTGTCAAAAGTTGAAAGTGCTGATAGGACGATCATGTTGTCTAGTTTCAGGACATGCGGTACCCCATCTAAGACAGGACACAGTCTGGTTTCGAGTATACCACACCCTGTATAAGACCCATGATAGTAGTGACAAAGTCAAATGATATTGATGCTAACATTTGATTGATATGACAATTGTGATCAGTTTGAATGTCTGGTTTGAGTGAAAAAGTTTATCTATTTATGCGTGATTTGCAGTAAAGCGTAGTGTTGGATTGCGTGTCATTGGAGGGATGCTCAGTGAGCTGTCTTATGCATAGAGGGGTTATTTATTTACAATTTTTTTGTGTTCATTTTTTTTTTCAAGACTTTATTTGACTTTTTAGGGATTTATTCAGGACATTATTTTATTTTTAGGGATTTTTTTCAAGACATTTTTCAATTTTTTTGGATTATTTCAGGACATTTTTAAATTTTTTATGATTTTGCCCCCAGTGTCTAGCAAGGCAAGGAATATGACAGGTGAATAAATAGGCTTTCTAAAATGATGGTGGATAGAGGGAAGACAAAGGCCTTTTATCATGGAAACAATATAGATGCAATTTTCGAGGGCTATTGTGTGATGGGACAAGAGACTGGATGTGACAATGTAAAGCAGTGACATGGCATGAGGGACATGTCAAGAGATTTTTGAAACCATGTTTAAATTTTGCATCCCTATGTCAGATCAAGATCAAGGGATAGAAAAGGTGTATGGATAGTGATAAGATATGGATAGGATAAGCAAGACCAAGAATGGATAAGGGACATGGATTGAAGGTCAAGGTAGGCTAAGGGATAGTGGCAGAAAGTTGCAAGAAGCTAGGTAATATGGATGAAAGGTTGTAATAAGCAAATGGATAAATGACCAAAAGCTATGATGGACTAAAAGCTGCAAACAAGATGCGTGATGCTCATGAAGATCCTCAACCTTGTCAAGATCAAAGGAGGAAAGGGAAACTGGACATGAGGGACAATAGGATATGAAGGGGTATGACATGATATGATAGGATAATGAAGGGCAATAGGATATGAAGGAGGAAACTTGCCCCCAAGTGTGGTGTCCAAGAAGTTCATAGATTACGCATGACACCTGTTTGCTAGGTTTTCATCATGGTACTTGCCCAAGGTGCCTATTTCCCAGGTTTTCACCAATGGATGAAATATTTTTGCTTTACTTCTTTTTTTTTTTTTTTTTTTTTTGACTTTTTCAAGAGAAGATGGTCACATGATAGGGGATGGAAGAAGGACTCAAGAGTCTTATTTTTTGGGTAGTAGCCTTGAAAAAAAAAAATGGACCATGACCTTTAAAAGTATGCTCAAAGATGTTGGTAGGATAAGGACATGGAAAATAATATGAAACTAAGGCAAGGATTTATGCAAAGGATTGGATCAAAGGGATCAAAGGATGAAAAATATGCATTGGATAATGGATAGGGTATTGGAAGAATTGGGATTTAGTGGATGGAAATGAAGGCAAGACTAACATTTGCACACACCTTGAGAGGTGATGGATTGATGGAGGAAAGATGTATTTTGGATATTGAGATTTTGACGGAGGAAAGGCTTGGGATTTTGGGACATAAGGGCCCAAAATGGATGAAGAAGGTGATGGAGGAACAAATTTGAGGGGGTTGGATGGAGGAATAGAAACTTTGGATGCCAAGTTGGATGTTTCTTTAGGCTTTTGTGCTTCAAGGAGCCGCTTAGGGATCCACATGGTTTTTGATTTTTCATGCTTTTGTGGTTCCTTAGAGTGCATTGCTTGCACAAGGGATTTAGGAACCCATACATATTTTGACTTTGCTTTATTTTGCTCAGTGGCCCTTTGTGGCCTTTTGGATATTTCTTTTTCTTTATAGATCATATTGCTCTTTGTTTTGACATGTCGATTATATTGGACATGTTGATCCTTGAATACATGTGGATTTTTAGACTTATGACCTTTATACTTGGCATCCAAATTGCTTGGAGGGGGAAAGGAATGCATGGATGGATATGAATGAAATGGAGTTCTTTTGGATTGATGAAATTTACTCAAGGATGTGTGCCTTTGTTGACCTTGCATAGAGGATGAAGGGATATAAGGATCTAAGATGGATGGAAAGTATGATGGGGAAGGGATATGTTTGGATTTTGATGGAGGGATACCAACATCTTGAGAGTGAGTTGTGTAGACATGACCCTTAAGATCTTCTTTAACATGAAGGGATGCTTGCTTATGGAGATCTATTCCTTTTCCTTTATGAATATCTTGACTTGTAGGATACTCTTTTCTTGGGGAAGAAGACGTGAGTCCATTATGAGGTGGATATGATATGAGAGAAATAATGAGATCTTGAAGTGGATTGGATTTCACCAAAGTGGAAGAACCCATTGTGCATGTCGAGGGTTCATGAAAATCTTGCACTAACATGTTAGGATCATGAGTGGGATTAGGATCGTGAGGGGGACTAGGATTGTGTAGTGGACATGGTTCAATGACAGGCTCTTTAAGAAATGGAATGGGAGAAATAATGGGATCATCAAAAGAAATGCGATCTTGGAGTGTGTATGGAGGATTAAGACAAGGAGATGGAGGAACAAGTGGATATTGTGGAGGCTTGTGTTGGAAATGAATTTGGAAGGATACTTTGATCTTGACAAGGAGGAAGATCATTGGAATCCTCTTTAAAGTTGCTTTGCTCTTGACTTTTAATGGGATCATCGAAAAGGATGGAAGGGATATCTAGAATGTCAATGGGATTTGAAAGGACATTTTTTTCATGAAATGGAATGGGATCGTTTGGGATTGGATGGACTGGGATATCTTGATCTTTCTCGGGGAATGGAGTGTCAATAGGACTTTGGATAGGATGGACAAGAATAGGGGAATCATCATGAGTGTCTAGGAAGATGGGATCTTGGTCAACAATTGGATGGGATGATAAGGTTTTAGGATCTTGATCTTGATCTCTTTTAACACACATTTCTTTATGCTCTAAATTATCCTCTTGACATGGGGTTAGACTTTGGATATGCATGGGGGATTCTGACAAGGGATCAATGGTTTGGCATGAATTAAATGCACTTTGAACATTTGTGATGGATTTTGGCAAGGAATCAATACTTGAACATGAGGAAGAGGGACTTCAAATGGGGTCCTCTAAAATAGGTAATGGCAATAAAGTGCATGGTTGCATTGGGTCTTGTATTTCTGAAACATGACAAGGATGTGCATCATGAATTGGATTATCTTGGCAATCAATTATGGATAGCTCTTGGATAATTGTGTCCTTGGATGTATTGTTTGATGAGGACAATATGGAAGGTTCTTGTGAAACTTCTAGAGGTGTAGGGATAGATGCCACTGGAGAGTCAATTTGCTTGCGAGGGGATGAGGCATTGCTAGACATAAGTGTATTATCTCGATCTTCCTCAAAGAACTCACTTGGTAATTTCCTTAAGATCATTGCAATAAAGCCACCTTTCTTTCAAGGTTTTGACATAGTTGTATCTGGAATTTGAACTTGTTTGGCAAGGAGTTGGTTCTGATCTAATGTCATGTTTTGATTTCGAACTTGGTTCAATTGTTCTGACATGTTTGAAACTTGGGTTGGTGTGTGCTGCAACCTTTGTTTTTGAATGTTTGGTTGTGGTTGTTGACATTGATATGTTGATTGAACTTGTTGATATTCCACCATTTGTTGAACTATTTGTGGACATTGTATAGTTGGTTGGACATATTGTTGAAATTGGACCATTGGTTGTATATGTGGAACGATTGGTTGAACCATTGGTTGTATTGGTTGAAAATCTGATTGATAGTAAACACCTTCTTGTTCTTGTTGTGAAGGCACATAACGTTGAAATTGATGTTGTCTCTTTTCTAGAAATTGTTTCATCATCTCTATTTGGGAGAGGAGAGCTGGTATGTCTGATCGTTCAAGAAGAGATCTTACATCAATTGGCTCAATCTTTGGATTTCTACCTGGAAATTTTTGAAACATTTTGGACATTTGTGATCTATTCTTCTCAATGTTTTTCACTCTTTGTTCCAAAATCTCATTTTCTTGAGCTAGTTTCTCCTCTCGTTTTTGTATTTGGAGATTTGTTTCATCATAAAACATTTGATTGATATTGCCTTGTTGTTGGGTTGGATAAATTGGAGAAAAGACAAGATTATCATGAAATTGATATTAGAGGAAATTGATTTCAAAATGGCAAAATTGAGTTGAAGGAAGAAGGTTATGACACCTTCTATGTCATGAATTATGACATATTGCCAATGCAAAGGTTAGAGGACTAAAAGCCTATGACATCTTGCTATGCCAATAGTATGATGCATGAGAAATTCATGCTTCCACCAAAGCACAAAAATAGGGAGAACTAGAGAAAAATTAATTAGGTGGAAATTAAATTTGACAAATTAGAAAATAGGTGGAAATTAGGAATTAGGAAAATTAGAAAATTAGGAAACTAGAAATGATGAAATTAGAAAATTGATGCAAATTAGGTAAATTAATTAATAATTTCTCATTCATTAATTAATTTACAAAAATAGGAGGAATTAATTAGCCAATTAAATAAACATTTAATTGTGACAAGAAGACTTAGGATAAATAAATAAATTATTTAACCTAGAGGGAGAATGTAGAGAAAATGACAAACAAGGTTAAATGAATAAATCATAAAACCCTAGAAGATAAATTAGAAATGCAAGGACGACAATTAGGTCTTGATATAAAATTGATTTGATGTTGATTCAATCATGATTTTGAATTGATAAATGATTTGATTGATAAATGTGCCAATTTACGAGGAATAATGACAAATTGATCCAAATTGACACGATTGAGAAGGACGACGATCGATGACAAATTGATCGCAAAATGACAAGATTGAAAATGATAACACAAAATGACAAGATTGAAAATGATAATGATCGATGACAAATCGATCACAAAATGACAAGATTGACAAGAGGACAAAACCCTAATTAGGATTGACGATGTCCAAAATGATGACAAATTAGCATGCACATTGATGCGACAAGATAAGATTGACCAAAATCATGACTGAAGATTGTTGTCGACAAGACCAATTTTGAAAGCGAGACAACTGAAGAATGCAGAAGAAGGACTCGATGCTCGCAAATGATAAAGACCAAATGCGTGACATAGGAGAAATGTTAATGCGACACAAAAACCCTAAAATAAGGCAATGCGTAAATGTTAAAGTATGATTCTGCAAGCATTGACCATTTTTAGGTGTCTACAAGTTCCAATAACATTCTTATTTTTAGGCTGGGGAATTAAAGTCCATATGTTATTTTTCTCAATCTGATCTAAATCTTCTTTTATAGCTTTCAACCAATATTCATCTTTACATGCTTCAATTATTGATACTGGTTCAACTTGAGAAATTTAACATACCTCATTAGTTGTCAGTCTTCTTCTTGTCATCACTCCATTGTTCTTATCCCCAGTGATTTGATCTTCTGAATGATTCAATCTCACATACCTAGGAGTCTTCTGAGTCTCTGTTCCTCTTCCCGGTTCTTTAGTTATTGTTGAATTTTTTGATATTGTCGGAGTAACTGGTTCAACACTTTGTTCCGATAAAGATGCTATCAGTTTAGATATAATCATTTCCACCATAGTTTCTTTCTCATAAACTCTGATTTGACCTTATTCAGCTCATCCACATTGACATTAGTACTTTCCACAATTCTTTGCAATCTCTTGTTATAACATCTATATTCTTTTCTTTCATTAGAATAACCAAGAAATATGCCTTCATCACATCTAGGATCAAATTTGCAATGATATCATTTCTCCTGACATAACATTTACTACCAAAGATTTAGAAATACTTAATTATAGGTGTATTGCCAAACCATAATTCATAAGGTGTCTTACCAGTATCTCCTTTGATATGTACTTTGTTGAATGTGTAAACCGTTGTTCTCACTGCTTCTCTCTAGTTGATATGAGGTAGACTAGCTTCCATCATCATTGTTCTAGCAACATCCAAGATAGTTTTGTTCTTCCTTTCCACAACTCCATTCTGCTGAGGTATCCGAGGAGCAGAAAACTATCTCCTTATACCATGCTTCTCACAAAAATTATTAAACTCACTGGATGTGAATTCTTGACCATGATCTGACCTCAAACACTTAATCTTCAATCCTGTGTTAGTTTCTACTTTAGCCTTAAATATTTTAAACTTTTCAAAAGCCTCATATTTCTCCCCTAGAAAAGTAACCCACATCATTCTAGAATAATCAACAATGATTAGCATGAAATATTTATCACCTTGAATTTTTTAAACTCTAGTAGGGCTACATAGATCAGTATGAATAAGATCAAGAACATCATTATATTTATCTTGTATACTCCTAAAAGAGGTTCTAACCTATTTACCCTTTTGACATTCTCTACATACCGGATTATAGGGCTTCCCAATTTTAGGTATATCTCTAACTACCTTAGTTGAACTGATCTTCACAATGCAATCAAAATTACAATGACATTCTCTTATTCCATAGCCAACTCTCATAAATTTGTGCAATCAAACATGTCTTCTTGCCATAATTCAAATGAAATATATTACCTTTTGTCTGTGTACCGGTTGCAAATTTCTAGACCAAATCTGTTAATAATTTTGCATTTTCCATCCTTGAACTGTAATTGAAATCCCTTGTCCATAAATTGTCCTACACTCAAAGGATTATGCCTTAAACCTTCAACATAATAAACATTATCAGTATTGTTCTTACCATCCAAAGATATAGTTCCTTTTACTTTGATCATACATGTGCTTTGTCATCTCCAAATCTAACTAGTTTGCCATCAAATTCTTGCAAAGATATAAACTTCTTCTTATCTCTGGTCATATGATGTGAACATCCATTGTCAATTACCCATTCATTCTTATGTTTAATTTTAGTAGCAAGTGCCTTCTCTTTAGGTACACTCTTTTCCAGTGCTGGAACATCTTTCTTGATAGCCAAGAACACTCATTCCTTTCCATTGCCAAAACCACTAGCAAAGTCTGGTGTCGGTTCATCATCAGAATCAGTCACACTTTTCTCATCCGCTATGTAGCATGATTCATCTCTATTTTTCCTGTACTTATACTTATTCTAATAACCAAGGTTAGGCTTAAAAGATCTTCTAGCCCTCTCTTCAAATGTTGAATTCCTTTCAGGACATCTAGAAGCAAAATGACCTATCTTATTACATGCAAAACATTTAAATGTTGTTTTTCCTTCATACTTACTTCCTACCGGTCCTTTAGGTAATCTTCTAGCAAATAAGGCTTCAAGTTGCTCAAATTCTTCATCTTCTGTCTTCATGTCATCCAACTCCTTTGCATATAAAGCTTTCCAATCTTTCTTGCCAGTTGATTATGTAGATGCATGAAAAGAAGGTTCACACTTTACAACTCCAGAAGGTCCAAATTCTTGAAGCTCAAAAGCAGATAATTTCCCAACCAAGGTATCTCTATTGAAAAAAGTATTAGCCATTGTTCTAAATTGATTAATTGCAGTAGCCTTCATCTTGTAAGCTAGTGTCAAAGTTCTCAAAACTTTAGAAACTATTTCATCTTCACTCAGAGTTCCACCGCAACATTGAATTTCCATAACAATCAAATTTACGCTTTCCATGAATGCAGTAATCCTTTCATCTTCTTCCATCTTAAAGTTTTCATATATCACCCGGTAACCAACAAGTCTAGCAATCTTAACAGTAGGGTCACCTTCATTAAGAGTTTCCAACTTGTCCCATATAGCCTTTGTAGATGATTTGTCAGTTAATCCCATTATTTGTTGATCAAAAAGTGTACACAAGAGGGCTTCTCTTTCTCTACAATCATTCTCAAGCTCCTTATCCAAGTTTGCCGAAGGAGAATTGCCAGATGCTTGATTATGAGGTGTAACACCATTTTGTGTCATCTCCCAAATATCCTTATCGAGACACCTCAGATGAGTCTCCATTCGAATATTCCATATTGTGTAATATGTTCCATCAAGCCTAGGAATATCTCTCTGAAAGATATCTCCAGATGAACTAGATGAAATTGAACTATTAGTCTCCATATGATCTTCCTCAAGTGGTCAAGCTTTCTACAAAGAGGACCAAAGCTCTAATACCAATTGTTAGATAGTTCAAATAAACGGAAGACAACTGAGAGGGGGAGTGAATCAGTTGTCACAGATTACTAGAACATTTAGCAATTAAAAATTTAATACTGGAACCCAAAACATTAATACCAAAATGCTTAAACCAAATACTGGAATAGTAGTTAAGGGTATGTGCAGGATCATGGTGTGCCAAAATAGGCCCTTAAGTGGATATGAAATTTCAAAAAATCAGAGGTATGCAACTTGACATGAAAAATTGAATAAGTTACGAACATTATTTTTAAAATATGTAAGAAGAGTATCTATAGAAAATTGAATGTAGCTTCTAAGCTACTAGTTGTTTTTTGAATAAAAAAATCCCATTTGATGAAAATTTCAAATTTCAATGCAGTGGTACAAAAATTTCAGGAGAAAGATAAGAAGTAGGTGTATGTCTGACCACCCTAATCACAATCAAATCATAATATTTTTTTATAATATTTATAATAAAAGTATTAGACTCATGTCCAGATGTGACACATATTTTTTTATAATGTTTTATAGAGTAAATTATTATTTACGAATTTTTTACTACAACTTTTCAGAAATTTAGAATCTCCTATGTCTGACCACCTTAACTTGGTCAAAACCTTATGAAATTCATTTTTGATTTTTTTTCCCCTATAGTAGATGAAGCATAGGATGTGACACATGTTTTAGATTCAAAAACTCTTATGTGGTTTGAAAGTTATGAGTATTTTTCAATCAGTCTATCAATCAAGACTTTTATCATAATTCAATTAGAAAATAAATAATAATTATTTATTAAAGTCAAAATAAGACAAGTCTTATATTGTTGGAAAGATGAGAACGTCCTTAAAAAACCCTTTTCATTTTATCAATTTTGGCTATAAAAAAAGTCGTTAGCCACTAGTGTAAAGTCTGGAAAATCAAGGAATACTGAAAAACACGTTTTTTCAGTTGACTTTCCAGGCTTGTCACTTCCAAGCCAAATCCCAAAGCATACCCGAACCAAAAGATGGAGGGAAAAAATTGTGTTTTAAAATCAGATATCCGATAAAAATCGGGTATCCGTTAAAATTGGATATTCATTTTTTGAAAAAATAAAAAAATATATTTTAGTAATTTGGGCATAACTTTTGCGTTTTATATCCAAATTTTGATTTTTTATAGGCATTGGAAAGGTAATTAAGAGCTCTATGATATGCAATAGGTAGATTTTCAATAATTTTTTAAAAAAATAATTATAATTCATTTAAATTCATCCTTCATTTTCAAAACATAAAAAACTCATGACTTTTTCATATGATTTCCCTATTGCATGAATTTTTATAACAATCATCTCAAAATAAACTAAATAAGTAATTAATTACTAATAGAAAATTTATGAATTTTATTGATTTCGATAAATTTTGATAAACCATGTTATCTATGTTTGTTCCTTTCTACACCTCTCTTTCGTAAAACTATCACTTCACCTATTTGTTTCTTCCTCCCTCTCTTTTGTCCATATTTATACATCTCTCTCTAGACCTATATCTCTAACTATAAATGAATACCTCATTCAATCTCTCAAGCTCTACAAGGTTCTTATATTTATACGTCTTCATAATTTCCTCCTCTATGTCACTCTCTCTTCCCTAAGATCTAGACTAGTCTCTCTACATTTCCTTCTCATCTCTAGCTACAAAATTTAGAGGGGACAAGGAGAGGCATAGGGAAGTATCAAAAAAATGAGAGGGGGAGAGAGGTGAGAAGGAGATATTAATTGGGGGAAGATAGAGTGTGAGAGAGAGAGCTATAAGTAATTAGGTGGAAGGAAAATATAGAAAGGGAGGGGGTCATTGGGGTGAAGAGAGAATGAGAAGGAGAGTTTGAGATTATTAGGGGGATAGGGGAAAGTATCAACAAATAGAGAAGAGAGATGGGGACAAAGGTGAAGAGATACATAGAGCCCTTAGGATACCATATGACACCCTAGGTATTGTTAGGGGTCATATTGTGTCCTAATGGGTCATATGGTGTCCTATGACCCCTTAGGGCACCATATGGTGTCGTTGGGGTTGTATGGTGTGCTAAGGGGTCATATTGTGTCCTAAGGGGTCACAAGACATCATATGACTTCTTAGACACCATATGATCCATTAGGTTTTTTTGGGGCTCATACTATGTCCTAAGAGGTCATATGGTGTCCCGTGACCCTTTAGGACACCATATGACCCCTTAGGATATCATATGGTGTCGTTATGGGTCTTATGGTGTCCTAAGGGGTCATATGGTGTTCTATAACCCCTTAGGACACCATATGACCTCTCAGGACACCAAATGACTCCTTAGATATCATTAGGGGTTATATTGTGTCCTAAGGGATCATATGGTGTCTCGTGACACCATATGACCCCTTAGGACACCATATCATGTCATTATGGGTCTTCTTGTGTTCTAAGGGGTCATATGGTTTTATATGACCCCTTAGGGTACCATATGACCCCTTACGACACCATATGGTATCCTAAAGGGTCGTATGGTGTTCTAAGGGGTCACATGGTGTTCTATGGGGTCATATGGTTTTGTATGACCCCTTAAGACACTATATGATGTCATTAAGGGTCATATTATGTCCTCAGGGGTCATATTGTGTCTTATGACACCTTAGGACACCACATGGTGTCATTATGGGTTGTATGGTATTCTAAGGGGTCATATGGTGTTCTATGACCCTCTAGGACACCATATTATGTTTTTATGGGTCGTATGGTCTCCTAAGGGGTCATATGGTGTCCTATGACCCCTAAGGACACCATATGGTGTAATAATGTGTCATATGGTGTCCTAGGGGGTCATATGGTGTTATATGACCCCTTAGGATATCATATGGTGTTGTAGGGGTCGTATGGTGTGCTAAGGGGTCATATGGTGTCCTAAGACCCCTTAGGACATAATATGACCCCTTAGTACACCATATAGAGTCCTTATGGGTCATATAGTGTCCTATGACCCCTTAGGACATAATATGACCCCTTAGGTGTTGTTAGGGGTAATATTGTGTCCTAACGGGTTATATGGTGTCCTACGACCCCTTAGGATAGCATATGGTGTCGTTAGGGGTTGAATGGTGTGCTAAGGGGTAATATTGTGTTCTAAAGGTTCCTAGGACATCATATAACCCCTTAAGACACCATATGACTCCTTAGATATCGTTAGGGGTCATATTGTATCCTAAGGAGTCATATGGTGTCTCATGACACCATATGACCCCTTAGGACACCATATCATGTCGTTATGGGTCTTCTTGTGTTCTAAGGGGTCATATGGTGTTATATGACCCCTCAGGAAACTATATTGTGTCGTAAAGGGTGGTATGGCTTTGTAAGGGTTCGTATGGTGTCCTAAGGGGTCATATGGTGTCCTATGATCCCTTAGGACATTATATGACGTTGTTAGGGGTCATATTATGTCCTAAGGGGTAATATTGTGTACTAAGGGATCAAATGGTGTCCTATGACCCCTTAGGTATTGTTAGGTGTGATTTTGTGTCGTTAGGGGTCATATGGTGTCCTATGACCCCTTAGGACATAATATGACCCCTTAAGACACCATATAGTGTCGTTAGGAGTCATATGGTGTTCTATGACCCCTTAGGACACCATATGACCCCTTAGGACACCATATGGTGTCATTAGAGGTTGTATGGTGTGCTAAGGGGTCATATTATTTCATAAAGGTTCCTAGGACATCATATAACCCCTTAGGACACCATATGACCCCTTAGGTATCATTAGGGGTCATATTGTGTCCTAAGGGGTCATATGATGTTGCCTGACACCATATGACCCCTTAGGACACCATATCATGTCGTTATGGGTCTTCTTGTGCTATAAGGGGTCATATGGTTTTATATGACCCCTTAGGATACCACATGACCCCTTAGGAAACCATATTGTGTTGTAAAGGGTGGTATGGTTTTGTAAGGGGTCGTATGGTGTCCTAAGGGGTCATATGGTGTCCTATGACCCCTTAGGACATTATATGACATTTTTATAGGTCATATTATGTCTTAGTGGGTAATATTGTGTGCTAAGGGGTCAAATGGTGTCCTATGACCCCTTAGGTATCGTTAGGTGTGATTTTGTGTCGTTAGGGGTCATATGGTGTCCTATGACCCCTTAGAACATTATATGACCCCTTAAGACACCATATAGTGTTGTTAGGATTCATATGGTGTCCTATGACCCCTCAGGACACAATATGACCCCTTAGGTGTTGTTAGGGGTCATATTGTGTCCTAATAGGTCATATGGTGTCCTACGACCCCTTATGACATGATATGGTGTCGTTAGAGGTTGTATGGTGTGCTAAGGGGTCATATTGTGTCATAAAGGTTCCTAGAACATCATATAACCCCTTAGGACACCATATGACCCCTTAGGTATCATTAGGGGTCATATTGTGTCCTAAGGGGTCATATGGTGTCGCCTAACACCATATGACCCCTTAGGATACAATATGATCCCTTAGGACACCATATGGTGTAGTAAGGGGTCATATGGTGTTCTAAGGGGTCATATGGTGTCTTATGACCCCTTAGCACACTAAATGACCCCTTAGGTGTCGTCATGGGTCGTATTATGTCCTAATGGGTCATATGGTGTTCTATGACCCCTTAGGACACCATATGACCCCTTGGGACACTATATGGTGTTATGGGTCGTATGGTGTCCTAAGGGGTCATATGGTGTCCTATGACCCCTTAGGACACCATATGACCCTTTAGGATGCCACATTGTGTCATTAGGAGTCGTATGGTGTCCTAAGGGGTCACTTGGTGTCTTAGAACCCTTAGGACACAATATAGTGTCATAAGGGGTCTTATTGTTTCTTAAGGGGTCATATGGTGTTTTATGACCCCTTAGGACACCATACGACCCCTTAGGAGACCATGTGGTGTCATTAGGGGTCATATTTTATCCTAAGGGGTCATAGAAAGATTGAGATATATGCAAAGATTCATGTAACTTTTGAATTTATTTATCTAGAGGGGATGACCCCTTACGACACCATATGGTGTCATAAAGGGTTGTATGATGTTCTAAGGGGTCATATGGTGTTCTATGGGGTCATATGATTTTTAATGACCCTTTAGGACACTATATGACATCGTTAGGGGTCATATTATGTCCTAAGGGGTCATATTCTATCTTATGACTCCTTAGGACACCACATGGTGTCATTATGGGTCATATCATGTTCTAAGGGGTCATTTGGTGTTTTATGACCCTCTAGGACATCATATTATGTTGTTATGGGTCGTATGATCTCCTAAGGGGTCATATGGTGTCCTATGACCCCTTAGGACACCATATGGTGTCATTATGTGTCGTATGGTATCCTAAGGGGTCATATGGTGTTATATAACCCCTTAGGACACTATATGACCCCTTAGGACACCATATGGTGTCATTAGGGTCATATGGTGTGCTAAGGGGTGATATGGTGTCCTATTGATCCCTTAGGACAGAATATGACCCCTTAGTACACCATACAATGTCCTTAAGGGTCATATGGTGTCCTATGATGCCTTAGGTGTTGTTAGGGGTCCTATTGTGTCCTAATGGGTTATATGGTGCCCAAAAATCCCTTAAGACACCATATGGTGTCAATAGGAGTTGTATGGTGTACTAAGGGGTTGTATTGTGTCCTAAAGGTTCCTAGGACATCATATAACCCCTTAGGACACCATATGACCCCTTAGGTATCGTTAGGGGTCATATTATTTCGTAAGGGGTCATATGGTGTCTCATGACACCATATGACCCCTTAGGACACCATATCATGTTGTTATGGGTCTTCTTGTGTTCTAAGGGGTCATATGGTGCTATATGACCCCTTAGGATACCATATGACCATATGACCCCTTAGGACACCATATCATGTTGTTATGGGTCTTCTTGTGTTCTAAGGGGTCATATGGTGTTATATGACCCCTTAGGATACCATATGACCATATGACCCCTTAGGACACCATATCATGTTGTTATGGGTCTTCTTGTGTTCTAAGGGGTCATATGGTGTTATATGACCCCTTAGGATACCATATGACCCCTTAGGACACCATATGGTGTCATAAAGGGTTGTATGATGTCGTATGGTGTCCTAAGGGGTCATATGGTGTCCTATGACCCATTGGGACACTATATGACATCGTTAGGGGTCATATTATGTCCTAAGGGGTAATATTGTTTCTTATGACCCCTTAAGACACTAGATGGCATCATTATGGGTCGTATGGTGTTCTAAGGGGTCATATGGTGTTCAATGACCCTCTAGGACACCATATTATGTTGTTATGGGTCATATGGTCTCCTAAGGGGTCATATGGTCTCCTACGACCCCTTAGGACACCATATAGTATCAATATGCATCGTATGGTGTCCTAAGGGGTCATATGGTGTTCTATGACCCCTTAGGACACCATATGGTGTCATTAGGGGTCGTATGGTGTGCTAAGGGGTCATATGGTGTCCTATGACCCATTAGAACAACATATGACCCCTTAGGTATTGTTAGGTGTCATTTTGTGTTGTTACGGGTCATATGGTTTACTATGAACCCTTAGGACATAATGTGATCCCTTAAGACACCATCTAGTGTCGTTAGGTGTCATATGATGTCCTATGACCCCTTAGGACACAATATGACCCTTAGATGTTGTTATGGGTCATATGGTGTCATTAGGGGTTGTATGGTGTGCTAAGGGGTCATATTATGTCCTAAAGGTTCCTAGGACATCATATAACCCCTTAGGACACCATATGACCCCTTAGGTATCGTTAGGGGTCATATTGTGTCCTAAGGGGTCATATGGTGTCTCCTGACACCATACGACCCCTAAGGATACCATATCGTGTCTTTATGAGTCTTCTTGTGTTATAAGGGTTCATATGGTGTTATATTACCCCTTAGGATACCATATGAACCCTTAGGACACCATATGGTGTCATAAGGGATCGTATTGTGTTATAAGGGGTCATATGGTGTCTTATGACCCCTTATGAAACTATATGACCCCTTAGGTGTCATCATGGGTCGTATTGTGTCCTAATGGGTCATATGACATTCTTTGACCCCTTAAGATACCATATGACTCCTTGGGACACTATATGGTGCTATGGGTCGTATGGTGTCCTAAGGGGTCATATGGTGTCCTATGACCCCTTAGGACACCATATGACCATTTAGGATGCCACATGGTGTCATTAGGGGTTGTATGGTGTCCTAAGGGGTCATTTGGTGTCTTATGACCCCTTAGGACACCATATGGTGTCATTAGGGGTCTTATTGTCTCTTAAGGGGTCATATGGTGCTTTATGACCCCTTATGATAACATATGACCCCTTAGGAGACCATATGGTGTCGTTAGGGGTCATATTGTGTCCTAAGGTGTCATATGATATTATATGACCCCTTAGGACATGATATAACCCCTTAGGAGACCATATATACTAAGTTTCAAATAAGGAGAGATATAAGGGTGAAGAGAGATGAAGAACTAAAGAGAGGGAAAAAAACTAAAGGACAATGACATAAATAGAGATATAGATATTAAGGAGTATGAAGCAAGAGGGAGAAAAACTAAAGGACAAGGATGGATAGAAATAGGTAGACATATCTAGATATTGAAAAGGAGAGAGGAAGATAGAGATAAAAAATGAAGATAAAGGGAGAGGGAGGTGAATAGATGTAGAGAAAGAGAGAGGTAATGACAAAGATAAATATATGAAGAGATGGAGAAAATTGGATAGAGAGGGGTAAAGAGAGAGATTAAAAAAGAAAAAGATAGAGAGATATAACGGAAGAGAAATATTGATAGATAGAGATATATAGATAGTGCAAAAGAGTGAGAAAGAGAGATAGATATTTTAGATAGGGATAGATAGAGATGGAGAGAGAGATAGATGAAGATATAGAGATATATAAAGGCACTATAGAGAAGGATGTGGGGAGAGATAAAAAGATATATAAAGATGGAGTAAATAAAGAGATAAAAGTAGAGAAAGGGAAAGATACTTGAAGAGGGCGATAGAGGAAGATATATAAAGATAGAGGAACATATAAAAAGAGAGATTGATAGGGAAAGAGATGGAGTGAATAAGTGATATTTAGAGATAATGAGATATAAATATACATGAAGATAGATCTATAGGGAAATAGAGAGAGAGGGGACAAGATAGGGAGAGAAAGGAGGTGATAGAGACAAGTAATATATAAGTATAGGTAGGATAAGGTAGAGGAGGGAGATAAATAGAGAGAAGAGAGATTATTAGAGAGAAATATAGAAATAAGGAGTGCCAATGATGGAGTGGGAGAGGGAGAGATATGGATAGAAAGATGGAGATATATAAAAAGGATGCATGTAACTTGGGAATTTATTTATCTACATGGAATTAGAAAATAAGTGACATAAGTAGAGAAGAAAGAGATATATAAAATATATTATATAAATATAGATAGACAAGTGATAGATAAAGGAGGTGATAGGAAAAAAATGAGACTTTGTATGCAAAATTTGTGAGTATTTAAAGTTTTAAAATTGAAGGGCTAACTTCAAATTATTATAATTAATTTTTGGTCTATAATATCATGGAAATAACTCATCCATTTTATATCTCTCTGAATTACCTTTCCAACGCCTGTAAAAAATCAGAATTTGGATAAGAAACACAAAAGTTATGCCCTTTTTGCTAAACTATATTTTTTATGTTGAGAAAAGCGGATTTGAAAAGTATGATATCACAATAGTGACATCACAATGGTGACATCACAATAGCAACATCACAAATCAGATATTCAATTTTGTTTGGTATTACCAAACCAAATTCAAATTTTGCCCGACCCAAACAAAAAGTCAAAGCGGATTTTGGCGTGTTTGGAAAGGTTGAAAATGCTTTTTTTTCTCCATTGCCACTTTTTTGGCCCCACATGATCTTGCACATACCCTTAAACCAATTAAGCATAAAGAATAATCAGAGAATAAATACCATCCACATGACACCAAGATTTATACGTGGAAAACTCGGTAAAGAGAAAAACCACGGTGGGAAGCCTACCCACAGTTAGACAATACTTCTGCAGTAAGTATGTGAATTAAAATTGAGGGGCCTACACTTACAAGAAGGCCAACAGCCTAGAGAACACTGCTCATAACAAAAGGAGTCTCACTGACTACATAGAACTCCAGACTACAATCTAGAAGAATGAATGAACTGCAAAGATAACATCTTCTATTTCTGAGTACAGTTCCGGTTAAGGTCAATACTGGAGGACTAAATCCTCTTACATAAACACAACTCGATCTCTAATGATCGACCAAATGCTCTGCCTAAATGATATTACATTATTTGCACATTATAGATCCATATCCCATTCCTTGATGATCTACAATGAGATATTAAATCATATATATACAAACCCTCGACCATAAACAATCAGGTCGGCCACCAGACAATAAACCAATTACATAATTACAAAACATGTCAGCCTTAGACAAAACAAATAATATCAAATACATAAGACATCTCAGAAACACATTGAGAGGTCTAATCCACACATTACATTAAGTCGGTCCATAACCTAGATCAACCGAGATCCAATATAGGTCCACACGCTAAATCAATGATCTCCATCCGCCAAGTCTCGAACATGATCACCATCAGCATCCTGAATCTCCACCAGAAGCTACACCAACACCACTTATGCATCTCATCAAAGATCTTCATCAAATCTCTACCAGTGAAACCCTCATCGGAACCACAAGCCAAGCTTCCAAGAAAATAGGATAGCATCTGATTAGCAGACCAAAACCAACTGACTGAATATGAACATGAGTATCATGAATAAGCCAATTCCATAACCAAATCATACCAGAGCATACCAGATCATATTGGATCCAATCCAACCAGAAACCATACATCCTACCGGGACTAGAAGGGTGTCGGTAAAGCATCCAAAAAATATAGTGTTGACATAAATGACAAGATATCAATGCAACACAATCAATTCCTCCAAATGGCTAACAAGTCATTTGGGTTTCAAAAAGCCCTTGGAAGGGAAATCATAGAAATTCTTTGGGGTCCTACAAACCCCCTTTCCCTCCACAACAAACTCAACAAAATCAAAGGGATAAGCCTCCACAGGGATATCAAGGCATTAAGATCAAATAGTGGCAGACACAGGGTCCTAGACATGATCAATGACCATAGGTTCCATACACACCTCCAACTCAGACTCAGTAGTCCACTAGGGGTGGTTATAATGGATCTAGTAGGATAGTAGTATTCTAGGCCACAAGGTATTGAGATTTAGACGTGTGGCTTTTCCTTTACTTGTGGTGCCATGGGACACATGGTGAGAGAGTGCCCATAGGGACATATGGTAGGTAGTCAGTGCATGGCAGGTTCAGAACCTACAGTTGGGGACAAGGGTAAGTCCCATAGAGTTTTTCGCAGTGGTTGACAATGACCAAGCTGCGCATCAGGCCACAGTTATACTAGCCATAGATATGATCAGAGGTAGTAGTGTTACTATTCTATTTGATTCAAGAGCTACGTATTATTTTATTTCTCCATAGGTTGTGGAGCATTGCGGGCTAGTGGAAACTAGGAAAGATGTTAGTTGGGAAGTTGAGTTAGCCTCAGGAGCTAGAGTGTTTGTTGAATCAATGGTTAGGGATTGTCAGCTTCAGATTGGGAGTATGAACACCCTAGAATACAATACCTTTGAGTTACACTACTAGAGTCTTATGGCATTGTTCTTGGCATGGATTGACTATATGCTCACATAGCCAAGATGGATTGCAGACAAAAAAAGATTGAGTATGTGGATGACCATGGTACTTCCACAGTGATTTCAGGAGTTCAGAGATGCATATCACTTCGTATGATCTCCGCTAGGTAGCTTAAGCAGAGCATGCGAAAGGGATGTTAGTTATTTGCCATCACTATTAGTGATAGAGAAGAAGATGATGAGAAGGAATCCTCACTTGATGATCATCCTATTCTTAAGGAATTTAAAGAATGTTTTTCCTTTTGAGCTACCTAGTATGCCACCTCATAGAGAGATTGATTTTCATATAGATCTTGTACTAGGAGCTAAGCTAGTTTTGAGAGAACCTTACATAATGAACACTAATGAGATTAATGAGCTCAAGATACAGCTTGAGGAACTTTTAGAGAAAGGGCACATTTGTCCTAGTGTCTCCCCTCGGGGTGCACCAATAATCTTCATAAAGAAGAAGGATGGATCCCTACGGTTATGTATGGATTATCGACAGTTAAACAACATTACCATTAAGAACGGGTATCCTTTTCCCAGGATCGATGATTTATTTTATTAGTTACGAGGTGCCAAAGTGTTTTCAAAGATAGATCTAAAGTTAGGGTACCATCAGTTGAGGATAGTGGAATGTGATATTCACAAAACCACTTTCCAAACTAGATATGGCCACTATGAGTTCACAGTAGTACCTTTTGGCCTTACGAATGCTCCAATAGTATTCATGAGTCTCATGAATGGTGTATTCCACACCTTCCTTGAGAAATTCATGATTGTATTCCTCGATGATATATTGATATATTCTCAGAATGGGGAAGAGCATGAAGATGACTTGTGTCAGGTATTGCAATATTTGAGAGAGAATCAGTTGTATGGAAGCTTGTCTAAGTGTTCCTTCTTCCTTACAGAGGTCTGATATTTAGGACATGTCATATCAGGTGATGGGATCTTAGTTGACCCATCAAAGATTAGAGCTATCATGGATTGGTAAGCACTAACCAGTGTGACAAAGGTAAAGAGCTTCATGGTCTTAGTAGGGTATTATAGATGCTTCATTGAGGGGTTCTCTAGGGTTTCATACCCTATCACATCTCTTCAATGAAAGGGAAAGAAATTTGAGTGAACATAAAAGTGTACGAGGGCCTTTCAGGAAATCAAAAAGGCACTTACTAGCACACCTATTCTTGTTGTGTTGGATCGCTCAACCAATCTTGTGGCATGAACTGATGCTTCCTTGGATGGTTTGGGAGTAGTACTTATGTAGGGTGGTCGAGCTATTGCATATGAATCTAGGAAACTTAAGGATCATGAGCTTAACTACCCTACTCATGACCTTGAGCTTGCAGTAGTGGTGCACGCACTAGTGAGATGTAGGCACTTTCTTTTAGGACATCGCTTTGAGATTCATTCCAACCATCAGAGCTTATAGTATATATTTACTTAGCCTAACCTTAATTCTCGTCAGAGGAGATGGATGGAGTTTTTGTGTGAGTATGATTTTGATGTTCACTACATCAAGAGGAAAGAGAACATTGTTGCAGATGCATTGAGTAGGAAACGTCATGAGTTATACTCTATGACCATAGATACAGATTTGAGAGATCGCATATTGTAGCACTTGCCTAAGGATGAGTGGTATTTAGAGTTGTGTCAGGCAGTGCAATCTCAGAAGGCCCTAGAAGGGAAACATGTAGATTATTCATTGGAGTCTGATGGACTACTAAGCCATAGAGGGTGCATTTGTGTACCTTCTTCCAAGAAATTATTTGATTTCATTGTGATTGATGCTCATTGAGCACCCTATGCAGCATTTCCCACGGTTAAGAAGATGCATGCAGATTTGAGATAATTGTATCACTGGCCGGGTATGCAGAAAGTCATTGCAAAACTAGTAGCCCGATGCCTTGAGTGCTAGAGAGTTAAGGCGGAGCACCACCATCTATGTGGGTTGCTCTAGTCTCAGAGTATGTGTAGGATCAAGGTGTGCCAAAACAGGCCCTTAAGTGGCAATGAAATTTTAGAAAATCAGAGTTATGCAACTTGACATGAAAATTTGAATAAGCTGTGAATATTATTTTTGAAATATGTAAGAAGAGAATCTATAGAAAATTGAATGTAGTTTCTAAGATACTAGTTGTTTTTTGGAAAAAAAAATCCTATTTGATGAAAATTTCAAATTTCAATGCAGTTGTACTAAAATTTCAGGAAAAAGATAAGAAGTAGACATATGTCTGACCACCCTAATCACAATCAAATCATATTATTTTTTTATAATATTTATAATACAAGTATTAGACTCGTGTCTAGATGTGACACATAGTTTTTTATTATTTTTTATAAAGTAAATAATTATTTATGAATTTTTTACTACAACTTTTCAGAAATTCAGAAACTCCTACATCTAACCACCTTAACTTGGTCAAAACCTTATGAATTTTGTTTTAAAATTTTTTTTTCCCTATAGTAGATGAAGCATAGGATGTGATGCATGCTTTGGATTCAAAAAATGTTATACCGTTTGAAAGTTATGAGTGTTTTTCAACCAGTCTATCAATTAGGACTATTGTCAGAATTAAATTAGAAAATAAATGATAATTATTTATTAAAGTCGAAATAAGACAAGCCTTATATTGTTGAAAAGATGAGAATGTCCTTTAAAAACCCTTTTTGTTTTATCAATTTTGGCTACCAAAAAAGTCATTAGCCACCAGTGTAAAGTCTGGAAAATCAAGGAATACTGAAAAACACATTTTTTTAGTTGACTTTCTAGGCTTGTAGTGTCCACGCCAAATCCTAAAGCATTCCCAAGCCAAAATTTGAAAATTTAAAATTTTACAATGAAAATCAGATATCCGATTTTAATAAGTAAATTCACTAACTAAATTTGCACATAATTAATCTAATGTTTATTAATATTTTAATATATAATATTTTAATATATTAATTTATAAATAAATTAGTATATGATATTAGGGAGAGGGAGAGGAAGAGGGGGAATGGGGGGAGAGAGAGAGAGAGAGAGATTAGGGAGAGGGAGAGAGAGAGAGAGAGAGAGAGAGAGAGAGAGAGAGAGAGAGAGAGATTAGGGAGAGAGGGAGAGAGAGAGAGAGAGAGAGAGAGAGACATCAGGGGAGGGGAGAGAGAGAGATTAGTGAAGAGGGGGAGAGAGAGAGATTAAGATACCAAATTGTGTCATTATGGGTCATATGGTGTCCTAAGGGGTCGTAGGACACAATATGACCCCTTAGGACACCATAGGACCCATAGCGACCCAGTATGGTGTCATAAGGGGTCATATTGTGTCCTAAGGTGTCATATGATGTCTTAAAGGGGCCATATGACACAATATGACCCATTAGGACACAATTTGGTGTCTTAAGGGGTCATATGGTGTCCTAAGGGGTCGTAGGACATAATATGATCCCTTAGGACACCATATGACCCCTTAAGGCACCAAATTGTGTCGTTAGGAGTCATATGGTGTCCTAAGGGGTTGTAGGACATAATATGACCCCTTAGAACACTATAGGACCCAAAACGACCCAATATGGTGTCATCAGGGGTCGTATGTTGTCCTTAGGGGTCATATTGTGTCTTGTGACCCCTTAGAACACCATATGACCCATAACGACATAATTTGGTGTCTTAAGGGGTCATATTGTGTCCTAAGGGGTCGTAGGACACAATATGACCCCTATGGACACTATAGGACCCATAACGACCCAATATGGTGTCATAAGAGGTCGTATGTTGTGCTTTGTGGTCATATAGTGTCCTACGACCCCTTAGGACACCATATGAACCCTAACAACATAATTTGGTGTCTTAAGGGATCATATGGTGTCCTAAGGGGTTGTAGGACACAATATGACCCCTATGGACACCATAGGACCCATAACGAGTCAATATGGTGTTATAAGGGGTCGTATGTTGTCCTTAGGGGTAATATTATTTCCTACGACCCCTTAGGACACCATATGACCCCTAACAACACAATTTGGTGTCTTAAGGGGTCATATGGTATCCTAAGGGGTCATAAGATACAATATGACCCCTATGGACATCATAGGATGCATAATGACCCAATATGGTGTCATAAGAGGTTGCATGTTGTCCTTAGGGGTCATATGGTGTCCTACGACCCCTTAGGATACCATATGACCCCTAATGATACAATTTGGCATCTTAAAGGATCATATAGTTTCGTAAGAGGTCGTAGAACACATGACCCCTATAGACACCATAGGACCCATACTGACCCAATATGGAGTTATAAGAGGTCACATGTTGTCCTTAGGGGTCATATTATGTCCTATGACCCCTTAGGACACCATATGACCCCTTAAGACACCAAATTGTGTTGTTATGGGTCATATTCTATCCTAATGGGCCATATTATGTCATATGACCCCTTTAAGACATCACATGACCCCTTAGGACACAATATGACCCCTTATAACACCATATTGGGTCGCTATGGGTCATATCATGTCCTAAGGGGTCATATTGTGTCCTACAACCCCTTAGGGCACCATATGACCCATAACAACACAATTTGGTGTCTTAAGGGGTCATATGGTGTCCTAAGCAGTCATATTGTATCCTACGAGCTCTTAGGACACCATATGACCCCTTAAGACACCAAATTGTGTCGTTAGGGGTCATATGGTGTCCTAAGGGGTTGTAGGACATAATATGACCCCTTAGGATACCATATGACTCATAACGACCCAATATGGTGTCATAAGGGGTCGTATGGTGTCCTAAGGGGTCATAAGGGCTCATGGGACACTAGATGATCCCTAAAGACAACATATTACCCCTTATGACACCATATGGTATTGTTAGGGGTCATATGGTGTCTTAAGGGGTCATATTGTGTCCTAAAACCCCTTAGAACACCATATGACCCCTTAAAACACCAAATTTTGTTGTTATGGGTCATATGGTGTCCTAAGGGGTCGTAGGACATAAGATGACCCCTTAGGACACCATAGGACCCATAGCAACCCAATATGGTATCATAAGGGGTCATATGATGTCTTAAAGGGGTCATATGAAACAATATGACCCATTAGGACATAATATGACCCATAACGACACAATTTGGTGTCTTAAGGGCTCATATGGTGTCGTAAGGGGTCATAGGACACAATATGACCCCTTAGGACACCATGTGACCCCTAACAACACTATATTGGGTTGTTATGAGTCCTATGGTGTCCTAAGAGGTCATAGTGTGTCCTACGACCCCTTAGGACAACATATGACCCCTTAAGATACTATATTGGGTCATTATGGGTCCTATGGTGTCCTAAGGGATCATAGTTTGTCCTACAACCCCTTAGAACACCATATGACTCCTGAAGACACCATATTGGGTCATATGGTTCCAATGGTGTCCTAAGGGGTCATATTGTGTCCTACAACCTCTTAGGACACCATATGACCCCTTAAGATACCATATTGGGTCATTATGGGTCCTATGGTGTCCTGAGCAATCATATTGTGTCCTACGACCCCTTAGGACACCATATGACCCCTTAAGACACTAAATTGTATTGTTATGGGTCATATTGTGTCATAAGACCCCTTTAAGACATCATATGACCCCTTAGGACACAATATTACCCCTTATGACACCATATTGGGTTGCTATGGGTCCTATAGTGTCCTAAGGGGTCATATTTTTGTGTACAACCCCTTAGGACACCATATGACCCATAACGACATAATTTGGTGTCTTAAGGGGTCATATGGTGTCCTAAGGGGTCCTCAGATACAATATGGCCCCTTAGAATACCATATGACCCCTAAAGACACCATATGGTGTCATAAGGGGTCGTATGTTGTCCTTAGGGGTCATATGGTATCCCATGACCCCTTATGACCCCTTAGGATGCCATATGATCCCTTATGACACAATATTGGGTTGTGTTGGATCCTTTGGTGTCCTGAGGGGTCATATTATGTCCTACGACCCCTTAGGGCACCATATGACCCCTAGCAACATAATTTGGTGTCTTAAGGGGTCATATGGTGTCCTAAGGGGTCGTAGGGCACAATATGACCCCTTAGGACACCATAGGACCTATCAAGACCCAATATGGTGTCATAAGGGGTCATAATATGTCCTAAGGGGTCATATGATGTCTTAAAGGGGTCATATGACACAATATGATGCAATATGACCCATAACAACACAATTTGGTGTCTTAAGGGGTCATATGGTATCCTAAGGGGTTGCAGGACACAATATGACCCCTTAGGACAACATATTGTGTAAACCTAAAAATGTTTTGAAGATAGTTAATTAAATAAGCAATTATTTTTTTAATCTCCCTCCCTAATTTAATTGAATTCATTAGTAATTTGATCAAATTCTCCCTTTCATCTACTTATTAATAAATATAAGGATTTATTTAATAGGTTCATTTCAATAGTCCCCTTTGATTAATTAATTCAAATTAATTAATCCCTCCCCATTTAAATTAATTTCTTCTAATCTCTAATTAATTAAAATAAATCAATTTATGAGTTGTTGAAAGTTAATTAGTCTTTTCCTATTATTTGAATTTTTAAATTCAAATTACCCACATATCTCCTAACTTCTAACCACCTAACCTAACCACTTCTAAACCTAACCCATTCCATATAACCCTAGGTTTAATTAAACCTATCTTAGCTGGCACATCCTAACCTCCTTATCCTAACCTCCTATGGTGTGGATACTCTCCCCTTGAGACACATGGAAATCTTGGGCCACATGTCCCATCTCTTGGAGGCCCCTTGACACTTGTCACCATGGAGATGACAAATGTCCCCTTTCCTTCAACCTCTTTTCCAACCTCCAATTTCACCATTGATATCTTCAGACTCAATCTTGACCGTTGATTCTTGCCACCTCACCCTTGGCCTTGGAAATCCTATAAATATCCCCCATTTTGGTGCAATAATGATCCCATCTCATTTTCATTTTAGGCATTGTTACTATAGACCTAATATCTCTTAGCATATCATTTGAGCATTATTATTATAAGCAATTGCATCTTATATCTAGCTTAATTTGATCATTTTCTAACATAATTGTTGAATCATGTAGCTTAATCATTCTCTTTTCTAGCTTAATTGCATCATTATCAATTCAAATCCTCCATCTAGGTGTAGTCAAGTCACTAGAATTTTCTTATCCAGATCTAAGAGAAAATCCACACTTGCATCTCGTCGGAGGCAATAGATCACTTTGCCACAGTTTTATCTTCCTTTGTTTTAATTTTTCTAACCATGCTTGTAATGATCTATTGAGTGTTTGTGTTTGGGAATTTGTTTCATGCACCAGCACAAGAACTTCATGCTTTGGCAACATCTTGGCCTTTCTGCCAATGGGGTCTTGATCTATTTGGAAAGATAAATCCTTCTTCATCTAATGGTCACAAATTCATCCTTGTAGCTACCAAATATTTTAGAAAATGGATTGAGGAAGTACCTCTCACAAATATCACAGGAAAAACAATTGCTGCATTTATCTTGAACTACATCATCTGTCGCTATGGAATACCAATGACCATTATCACTAATAATGGGCGATCGTTCAAGAATCGGGATGTACAAGAACTATGTGAGAAATTCAAGATCCAACATAGATTCTCCACACCCTACTATCCACAAGGGAATGGGCAAGCAGAAGCATCAAACAAAACTATTTTGAAAATCCTCAAAAAGACAGTGAATGATGCTAGAAGAGATTATCATATTCAATTAAACCCTTCTCTATGGGCCTACCTTACTAGTATCCGCACACCAACACGTGCCGCACCTTTCTCTCTTGTTTATGGATCATAAGCAATACTACCAATAGAAGTAGAGATACCTCTCTATGAGTATCATTAAAAGGTCTCATCCCAGATGAAGAACAATGAGTATCTAGATTGCAAGAGTTAGAATTAATCCATGAACGAAGAAAAAATGCCTTCGATCATTTAAAGGTATATCAACAAAGAATGTGTCGGAGTTATAATCACAGGGTCAAACCACGAGTCTTTCAAGTTGGGGAACTAGTACTGAAAGAAAATCCACGCAACTAGGAAGATCGTGAAAAGAAAGGAAAGTTTGAACCAAACTGGTTAGGTCCATTTATGGTCATAGCAGTATTTGGATCAAAAGCATATCAACTATCAACATAGGACAAAGATCAGCTCGATGAACCCATCAATAGCATGCATCTGAAGAAATTTTATGTCTAAAAAGGCAGAAAATCAAAAATAGTGAAAAAGCATAAAATCAAAAACAGTGAAAAAGCATAAAATTAAAAGCAATGAAAAAGCAGAAAATAAAAAATAGTGAAAAAGCAGAAAATAAAAAACAGTGAAAAAGCAGAAAATAAAAAATAGAGAAAAAAAGAAGTGAAAAAGCAGAAAAAAAAAAAAATCAAATATGAGAAAAAGTGCAATAAAAACAGATGGTGAAAACCTAGCAAACAGGCGCTATCTGTCCGCTAACTTTTCCATCTATTAGTTCATGCATCATTCCTCTTGCATTCATTCAGCATTGTCCATATCCATCATGAAGCCTTTGTACATATGCAGGCATCCTAGCTAATCTCTCGCCATGGTTTGAATCATTGAGTATATCATAACGACTTTGTTTCTAGGCTTGGGGCAAAATCTTGTACCTAGCTGGGGGCAAAATTCTTGATCATTTTGAGCTTAATCAAATAGGTAGAACAACAGTTAAACAACCATTATCAAGTGAAAACTGAGACACATCCAACGTTGAATGCGAGATCAAATTATCAACCATCAACCTATCACAAAGTCAGTCTAAACGCATGGATGATATCTTTTGGATAATGGTTTTAACATGATTGTTCAACTTTTTTATCTTGATTTTTGCTATGATGATTTTTGAGTGACTCTAGGATGTCTTAGACTAGAGAAACAAGGAAGGAACATGATATTTTTCTTGTCTGTTGTCTATAAATTAATCATTAATATGTGCAAATTTGTCTCGAGACATGATCATTAGAATATCATCGAAGACATTTCTGATTTGCGTATTAAAATGTTTAATACTGCCTATTTTATGCAAGCAACACTCAGGTCATCTCGGTTTAATTATACCTTGATGCTTGAGCTAACTTGCCATATGAAAAGCTAAGAAAGTAGTGCTCAGGTCATCATGGTTTAATTATACCATCGATATTTGCACTCACTTCCCACATTTCAAAAGCTCAATGATGACAAAAATGCAATAATCTTGTGACTGGTCCAATCGTATCTTTGCATTTCATTTGCATTGTCATTTGCATTTAAGCTTGCATTTCATTCTTGCATAGGATCCCACATGCTCATTTTATCCAAGGTTAAATCTATCATAGGAATCGTCAAGGTATCATCACAAGTTTATACACAATCAGACTGATGAATCATATCTCTCTAGTTATTGTCGACCCAACGAAAATCTTATGCTACCCTCTCAACCGAACCAACATCAGCATATCTGAATCTTCCTACAACTTGATATCAACAAATCTGTCAGTTCTTTATCCAATCAACCTTATCAATTCTATTAATCGATCACATCTAATCTATCCTATGATGTCTTATACAGGATGTATCTCTCCTGGAACTAGACATTTTGATCAAGTCTTATACAGGATATATCATTCCTGAAACCAGACGCTTTGATCATCTTTATCTTATACAGGAGGTGTCATTCCTTAAACCAAACTAAATCTCAATCTTATCAATCTAACCAATCAAGCTTTATCAATAATCAAGAACCACATCACCGTGATTGAAGAACTCGCATTTTCATCGAACACAGTTGCAGAAATTAAATAATTTCTAATCGGGATATCAATTTTGCAAAAAATTGCAAAACTCCATAGGTCAATTATCTCAATTGATCTCCCAAGGGGGCATCATCGTATCGAAATTTATCAATCAATTCCTAGTGCATCCTATCAAACCAATATCATCATCAAAATGAGATTATTCTTTGAATCAACACATCATCACACCTCGCTTCAAAGAGGGGCAAAATGTAAACACCTAAAAATGGTCTGCAGATAGTTAATTAAATAAGCAATTATTTAATTAATCCCCCTCCCTAATTTAATTGAATTCATTATCAATTTGATTAAATTCATCCTTTCATCTACTTATTAATAAATCTAAGGATTTATTTAATAGGTTCATTTCAATAGTCCCCTTTGATTAATTAATTCAAATTAATTAATCCCTCCCCATTTAAATTAATTTCTTCTAATCTCTAATTAATTAAAATAAATCAATTTATGAGTTGTTGAAAGTTAATTAGTCTTTTCCTATTATTTGAATTTTTTAATTCAAAGTACCAACATGCCTCCTAACTTCTAACCATCTAACCTAGCCACGTCTAAACCTAACCCATTCCATCTAACCCTGGGTTTCATTAAACCTATCTTAGCTTGCACATCCTAACCTCCTTATCCTACCCTCCTATGGTGTGGATACTCTCCCCTTGAAACACATGGAAATCTTGGGCCACATGTCCCTTCTCTTTGAGGCCCCTTGACACTTGTCACCATGGAGATGACAAATGTCCCCTTTCCTCCAACCTCTTTTCCAACCTCCTTCAATTTCACCATTGATATCTCCAGACTCAATCTTGACCGTTGATTCCTGCCACCTCACCCTTGGCCTTGGAAATCCTATAAATATCCCCCATTTTGGAGCAATAATGATCCCATCTCATTTACATTTAAGGCATTGTTACTATAGGCCTAATATCTCTTAGCATATCATTTGAGCATTGTTATTATAGGAAATTGCATCTTAGATCTAGCTTAATTTGATCATTTTCTAACATAATTGTTGAATCATGTAGCTTAATCATTCTCTTTTCTAGATTATTTGCATCATTATCAATTCAAATCCTCCATCTAGGTGTAGTCATGTCATTGGAATTTTCTTATCTAGATCTAAGAGCAAACCCACACTCGCATCTCTTAGGAGGCGATTGATCGCTTTGCCATGGTTTTATCTTCCTTTGTTTTAATTTTGCTAACCATGTTGGTAATGATCTATTTAGTCTTTGTGTTGTAGTTGCAGGTATCACACTTCACAAATATGACACATATGACCTCTTATGACACCATATTGGGTCGTTATGGGTCATACTATGTCCTACGACCCCTTAGGACACCATATGATCCCTTAAGACACTAAATTGTGTCGTTATAGGTCATATGGTGTCCTAAGGGGTTGTAGAATACCATATGACCCCTAAGGACAACATACTACCTCTTATGATGACATATTGGGTTGTTATGGGTCTTATGGTGTCCATAGGGGCCATATTGAGTCCTACGACCCCTTAGGACACCATATGACCCCTTAAGATGCCAAATTGTGTTGTTAGGGGTCATATGGTGTCCTAAGGGGTTGTAGGACACAAAATGACCCCTTAGGACACCATAGGACACATAACGACCCAATATGGTGTCATAAGGGGTCATATGATGTCCAAAGGGGTCATGGGACACCATATGACCCCTAAGGACAACATATGACCCCTTATGACACCATATGGTGTCGTTTGGGGTCATATGGTGTCCTAACGGGTCATATTGTTTCCTAAGACCCCTTAGGACACTATATGACCCCTTAACACACCAAATTGTGTCGTTATGGGTCATATGGTGTCTTAAGGGGTTGTATTGCACAATATGACCCCTTAGGACACCATAGGACCCGTAGCGACCCAATATGGTGTCATAAGGGGTCATATTGTGTCCTAAGGGGTCATATAATGTATTTAAGGGGTCATATGACACAATATGACCCATAATGACACAATTTGGTGTCTTAAGGGTCATATGGTGTCCTAAGAGGTCGTAGGACACAATATGACCCCTTAGGACACCATAAGACCCATAACGACCCCTTAGGATCTGTTAGGACACTATACAACCTATAACGACCCAATATAGTGTCATAAAGGGTTGTATGTTGTCCTTAGGGGTCATATGGTGTCCTACGACCCCTTAGGACACCATATGACCCCTAACGACACCATATGGTGTCATAAGGGGTCGTATGTTGTCATATGACCCCTAACGACACCATATGACCCCTAAGGACAATACATTCTCTCTCTCTCTCTCTCTCTCTCTCTCTCTCTCTCTCTAAAATATGAGTAATAAAATTGGATATCGGATTTTATCAGATATCCAATTTCTGCAATTGCCATTAATGTGGCAATAGTAAAAAAAAAGGTGGCAACGGGAAAAAATTTAGGGACCACAAATTTATACATTAAAATCGGATATGTGATTTTATTGGATATCCGATTTCTGATTTTTGTAAATAAAAAAGAGCTTTGTGGGCCATTTTGTGGATTCCAGCAGCCCACAGTTTGCATATTCTATTTTCTGTCGATGATCGTGGGTTTTCAAATAGGTTGAGACAAATCTATGCTTTCAGAGATTCTTAAAGTCAAATCTTACATTGTCAATCATTTAGGTACATCTTTGTGGAGGTAAATGGGGAGTAGTAGTCGTCGAAAGTCTAAACGCAAAATAAAACTTTCAAATGACCAAATTGAAGTGTATAGAGAAAGAGATAGAGAAGGTCATAGGAGGAGAAGACAAGGTATTTTAAATATTGCTAATGTTACTTCAAGTGAAGAGGAAATTGAATTTGAAAATGTGTCACAAGTTATTGAAAATGAAAATGTAGATTTTGAAAGTGAAAATTTTGAAACTGTTGAAAATGTAGATTTTGAAAGTGAAAATTTTGAAATTGTTGAAAATGTTGAAAGTGATAATGAAAATGCTCAACATTTGGAAAATTTTGACATAGGAGGTGAACATGTAGAAAATTTTGACATTGGAGGTGAAAATGTGGAAAACTTTGACATTGAAGGTGGAATTGCTCAACCAAGTGAACCATATGTAACACCTAATTACTTTAGAAATGAAGCCCCTCTAATGGATGAAAGACAAATTCCAAATCCAAGACCTTCAAGAACCTTAAAATGGTTACTTGAAATTGATGAGAACATTATTGCGAATCTTGAAGGCAAGAGGTCAACAAGAACCGTTCGGTTGTGGGCTACACAAATTTTTGACCAAAATTTTAGCAATAAGACATTGACCGAGAAATGACAACTCTTTGTTCAATTGCTAAAGATGATAAATATGAGACCACTTCTAAACAAATTGAACATTCATATGAACAAGAAGATGGAGAGAAATTATCTTATTGCCAAAAATCTATTTGATGCTCTCAATTCTATTGGAAATAATACCAAAGAAAGAGATAAGAGAGCTGCTTGAAGAGTGATTACAACCTCCTTAGTAAGCCATCAATTAAGGAAAGCTCATCAAATGAGACAAACTTGTGTTGATTTTAACATAAACCATAAAACTTTGGATAGAGCACTTGCACGAAGACAAAGACTTGACGATCCACTTCAATAAGATACATGGGCTTTTGGTGGGAGGCTTCCACGTGTTGATAGAAAGTTGAATAACAATGTGAAGGAGGAGATTCAACAATTTTGGCACTCTAATTCTAGAGTGTCACCCAATGTAAAGGACATTTTGAAATTAAGAATCAGCAACCGAGACCGCACACTACATCCCAAACATTTCTTGGAATCAAGCCAAACAATGTTGTACAAAAAAGTTTGTGAAGTACATCCAACTTTGCAAATATCACAAAGGGCCTTTGAATCTTTGAAGCCATTTTATTGTGTTCCTCTTAAGATTTGTAATACTTGTTGTTGCAAGTAACATGTGGAGTTTTCAATGTACCATAAAATTTTATGTCATATTCGTTCTACAATGCATACTAATGAGATGTTGCAGGAGTGTGGTGTAATGCTATTTCCGAGATCATCAAGAGACTTGCAAGATCTATTTTTATGCCCTAGAGATGATGGTTACTATTTCTATAGAAATGATTGTTTGAATGAGAAGTGCTCAGAATGTGGTGGGTTGTCAAAGTTTGTTTCATGTTTTCATGGGAGCAGTGAACATGAGTTTGGAAAGAATTATGTTGAGAAAAAAAGATATGAGATAGTGAAATATACTTTGAAGAGTGGAGGTGAAGGTTCTAGATGCGAATTAGTCTCAAGAGAAGTGAGTATTGCTGATTTTATTTTGGATTTTATGGAAAAATATTTCTATAAGTATGCAAGGCACACCCATAGGTCTTAGTGGTTGGATCAATAGTTTAGGATGTGTAATAACTCTTTCCCGATTGGCACTATTGTATCAGTGGTTGATTCTACAGAGAACTATAAATTGCAACCACAAAATGAGGTACAGTCTCAATACTACAATTCAATCCAGATTGCTATTTTTGTTCACATTACATATAGACATGCTCCTGATAGTACAAAAGAGGAAAGGAAGATAATCAGGGAGTATCATTTTTATATGAGTGATGATAGATCAAACTCCTTCGAGTATATGCAACATTCTTTCAAGATTTTTTTTGAGTTTTTGCATGAGAAAGATATTGCAATTGATCGACATATCATATGGTCAGATAATTGTACGGGTCAATTCAAGAATGCCCACATGTTTTATTGGTTAAGTAGAATGTATGTAGAGAGGCATATACCTCATATTTGGTGTTTTCTTGAGGCAGGCCATGGGAAGGGGGAGAATGATGGAGCAAGTGCATGTTTGAAGAAAGCTCTAGTTAAGGAGAAATTGAGGATTTCAGGTGCAAATTTCTTTGATGCACATTCTATTGTTGATTGGTGTAGTTCAACATTGTCACATGGAGGTACTCTTGATTCAACAGTGACTAGATTCTTTTGGTTGGTTGAGGAGGGAACAGTGGGAGATAGATTGGATTGTCAAACAATTGAAGATTCTTCAAAGATGCATTCATTTCTTAGCTCAAATGCAAGTACATGGACCATTTGGACACGAGTGTTGGCTTGTTTTTGTCAGAGTTGTGTTTGGTGTGATTGGGATCAGTGTGAGTCAAGTGAGTGGGTTGATATGTGGGTTCCCTAATATCTAACTCCTTTATCTCAAACAATATCCTTGTTAAACGATAACATGGAAAGTTCACTTGAGTATGACCGTCTATCAGATCTTGTACAACCATGACATGTTTTTGCAGTTGTTGCACTGCAAGGGAATGAAGAGAGATCAGAATATTGGTTGGCACGATGTGTATAGGGAAAACATAAGCTAACACAACCAGTGACAGATGATGATGGGTTCACATATCCTCCAGGTTCAGTTGTTGTTGTGGGAACTTGGTTGTGAACATACATGATTAGAAAGAATGGCATACCTTCATTTGAAGACTATGAGAGACACAAAACCATTATAATGTATTCACACCTTATTATAGCTACAAATGTCAAATTGTTGAAGCATCAAGCAAAAGGGAAGACCAAAGAGATATGGACAGTGACTACTGCTAATCATGAAGCAATACTGGATACTCTTAAGCAAAGAGATGACCCTCCAGGCATACTTGAGTAGTAGGTCTTTAATGGTGCCTTATTTTTTTATCATGCATTTCATTTCAAATAATGATCATTAAACCTTAATGTTCAAGTTTGTTACATGTATATTAAGGATGTGTTCAAAATGCAGGTCTATTGATGAACATTGTTTTTTGGCAACATGGTTTTTGCATGCACATAGCGAGTACACTCGATATAATTGGAAGGGATGTATTTTTGCAACATGACTTATTATCATGAATTTGATGAGCTTTACAATTTTTATTATTAGATAACACTATTTGACAAATTTTGATGATATAATTATCACAAAAACCTTTATGCTCATGATAGTATCACATTATGATTTTTGCATCAACATAGTGGGTTTTGTTGATATAATTCGAAGGGATGTATTTTTAGGGTATATAATCCCACCTTTTCATTTATTATCATGCATTTCAGTTGAAGTGATTATCATAAAGCCTTTATGTTCATCCACGCATTTTATGTGTAGACTAACAATTCTTAAAAATACAGGTTCATGCTAGATCATTCGTCATTGACAAGACCCTCTCTTGGTGATGGTACATATTCCTTTGTGCATTAATGAGATTAAATTTTGTGTATAAACATTAAGTCAAGTGAATTTACTTCTATTTATAAATGACCATATCTACCATCATCTTCAACCATGCAGAGAAATGCAGTGAGAAGGGCTTTAATCAACATGCGTCTTTCTTCAAAGTTATTCTTGTATACTTTGCAGAGAAACTGGTAAGTTTCATAATTATACAATCTTGTACGTCTTCAAAATGTTTCAAATGATCTATTTATAATTTGACAAACTAATTTGTATTAAGTGTTATAATTTATTTCTTGTAGCACATTCATTCTACATAAAAAGGTTACTTATCTTGGTCTTCATTTATATGCAGGCATTGCTATACATAAGCTTTTCTCTTAGGACATGAGGATGTCTGATGCAGATGAAGTGGGATGTTGTATTTGTATATGGATGTGAATTGATGTAACTTTTTTATGATGATATATAATGTCCATGAGAAAATTGGTTTAGTTATATTGATGATATACAATGTATCTGTACATGAGTACATTGGTGTAGTTGTATTGATAATGAAAAAAAACATGTTTGCATATCCCTTCATGGATGTCACACGCAAGTGTAATGGTAATTATGTGTATACAATACATGGAAATATTGATGATCATTATGTGTCTACAATGTAATGCTTGTTTATCTATATTTTTCATTGAACAAGTTAGGGTCATAGATTCTGAGATAGGATTTTGTAGGGACCCCTCTTGTGACCTCGTAGGTTCAAACAAATCGTTCACAGGTGCCACAAATTCTGAGTTAGGGCCCGTCAAAGTTTGACAATTTTTAGCACTTAGGGTTCTCAAGGGACGACGCCGGTAGGGTATGACCCCGAGCATTCAACTAAGTGGGGGGGAAGAATAGGAGCATGCATAGGGTAATAATATCTACTTGGACATGTTGGAGCTGATGGTTCATTATCACGACAAGCAAAACGAGAAATTGGCCAAGTGACAACATTCAATTGAATGAGACTGACGATTTTTTCGCCAACTGAAAAAATGCTGCCCTAATAAAACCATAGGGAGACATGAAAAACTGAGACAGGATTTTGTAGGGACCCCTCTCATGGCCCCATAGGTTCAAACAAATTGTTTGTAGGTTCCACAGATTCTGAGTTAGAGCCCGTCAAAGTTTGACAATTTTTAGCACTTAGGGTACTCAAGGGACGACGCTGGTAGGGTATGACCCCGAGCATTCGACCGAGTGGGGGGGGGGGAAATAGGAGTATGCATAGGGTAATAATGCCTACCTGGACATGTTGGAGCCAATGGTTCGTTATCATGACAAGTAGAATGATAAATTGGCCATGCGACAACATTCAATTGAATGGGACTGACGATTTTTTCGCCAACAGAAAAAATGCTGCCCTAATAAAACCGTAGGGAGACATGAAAAACTAAAATAGGATTTTGTAGGGACCCCTCTCATGGCCCCATAGGTTCAAATATATTTTTTTCAAGTTCCATAGATTCTGAGTTAGAGCCCATCAAAGTTTGACAATTTTTAGCACTTCGGGTACTCAAGGGACGACGCTGGTAGGGTATGACCCCGAGTGTTCGACCGAGTGGGGGGGGAAAATAGGAGAATGCATAGGGTAATAATGCCTAACTAGACATGTCAGAGCCGATGGTTCTTTATGACGATGAGCAAAATAAGAAATTGGCCACGCGACAACATTCGATTGAATGAGACTGACGATTTTTTCTTCAACCAAAAAAATGCTGCCATAATAAAACCATAGGTAAACTTGAAAATCCGAGATAGGATTTTGCAGGGACCCCTGTTGTGGCACCATAGGTTCAAACAAATTGTTAGCAGGTGCCATAGATTCTAACTTAGGGCCCATCAAAGTTTGACAATTTTTAACACTTAGGGTGCTCAAGGGACGACGCCGGTAGGGTATGACCCTGATCATTCGATCAAGTGGGGGGGGGGGGGAATAGGAGCATGCAATAGTGCCTAATTGGACATTTTAGAGCTGATGATTCATTATGAAAATGAGAACAATAAATTGGCCATGCGACAACATTCGATTAAATGAGACTGATGATTTTTTTGCCAACCGAAAAAATCCTGCACAAGACAAAACAAACCACGATTAATATTAGTTATATTATATAATTCACATTCGAAAAGTTAACATAAAAATGAAATATAATTGAACTATTCATATTTACCTCATCTCCATGTTTTCTCTTTGGCTTTGCCGGACTCTTGATGTATGTCTTCGGTAGAGGAGGTATGTTTTCAATATTTTCATACGCAACCTACATATGTTCACAAACATGACATTGATACAAGTTACCATATAATTGTCACCGATAATAACAAATTATATCTACTTGTGTACAAGAAAAGCGGGTCAATAGAACTTAAAATGTGAAAAATGAAGCTCCAGGGAGACTTGTCCACACACCCACAGGACTTCTTGGTGCAAGCTATGGAGTCATGAAGGATGGCTCAGCTTCCCAAGGTTGGTTCCATGTTTCTCTATCTCACAAGGTCCCTCAAGCCAATGCCTTTGCTCTCAGATCACTGAGCAAAGTGACTTAGGGATGACTAATGCAAGAATGAGGGATGTTTAGATTGATTTTGTTATGAAATGCATCCTAAGCTATGCATGATCTTACAAATGCAATAAACTAGATTATAAGATGACAAGATTAGTAGCAAGACTATCCTAGCATGATATATTAGTCTATGATTAAGCTAAATGATAAGGAAAATACTCTAAATATGCATATTTAGATTAGTTCCTATTTAAAAGAGAGGCTAAATGATGAGCATAAATGAGATATTAAAGCTTGCATGGATTTGAGTATAAGTATGATGCTAAAGACTTGGATGGATTTAAAATGGAGGATGGAGAGCTCTATTTATAGTAAAAATAGGGCAATGGATGGCCAGGATTGAAAGATTTAATCAAGGGTCAAGTTTGAAAGTTGGGAATCCATGTTTGCAATTCTCACCAATGAAATGGTGACAATTGTTAACATAAGACTGGTTGAGAGAAGGGGTTGGAGACATTAAATGCCTGAGAAGACCTCATGGTTACCTTAGGGGGTAAGGGTTAAGGTTAGGTTAAGATTATCCATTGGATAAAGCTTTTACCCAAAGGATAAACTCTTATGCAAGGTTTAATGGATAACCATGGTCAAAGCAATGAATGCTTGATGAGACCCTTGGGTTAGATTGAGGGTTGAGTTAACCATTAATGGTTTGGAAGAGAAAGTTGTTGGAGACTTGAAGCCTTTAATGGTTATCAAAGACTTTGAGGGTTTGAGAAGTGACTTCCTCTTGCTTAGGGATGTGACAATATTTAGGAGATGGGTTAGGCTAATTTAGAAGTGATTAGAAGAATCTAGAAGAGGGTTTAGGATGCAAGTGGGAGATGTAGGAAAATGCAAGTGGGTGAGGGATAATAGGTTTAATTAAAATAAATTGTTTTATTTTAATTTGGTTGCAAGTGGAGGATTTTAAATAAATTAGATTTATTTAATTGGGATTCCCTATTTAATTAAATGTAAATTTAATTAAAAGGTTTAAAAGAATAGATTTAATTAAAAAAAATGATTTATTTAATTAAATGACCTAAAAGGGGTTAATTGAATTTAATTGAATAAATTGAGTAATTTACTTAATTAAATAGAGGAATGTGGATAATTTCATTAAATTAGATTTAATTAAATAGAGAAATGAACATAAAACATTCATTTAGGAATATAGTCATTTTTATACGTCTACATTTTGCCCCTCTTTGAAGTGACGTGTGTGCACATGTTAATTCAAAGAAAATGATGTGTCGCTAAATTTTGATTATGATTAGTGTTGTTTTTAGATTTTCATGTCGTACCTCAGATTTGATGTGTGATGCCCCAGATTTGATAAACAATGTTTGATAATGCCCCCTCGGGAGATGAATCAAAATTTGGAAAATTTGATTTGATTTGATAATTGTGTTTGCATTGTAAAATTTTGGCTATGTGGAATGCTAAAATTGATTCATCTCCCAATATTGATGTGTGCGAGGGTACGAGGAAGACCACAAGCAAATTATATGCTCAATCTCCTAACCCTAATTTTATTTTACCCTATAAAAGGGGAAAAGTGCATTGTTTTGTCTCATTTGTGCTTGTTGACCTTGGAGAGAGAGACTTTTGGAGAGAAGACAAAATGCCTATTCCGTATTCTATGCATCGATTCAAGCACATTCAGAGGTATCAGAGGCCTGCCGCGTATGGACCACCGGTAAGTCAACCTCTTTGACCCCTTTTTGATTTTTGATTTTGTCATTTTTGGCCATGTTTTGAATTTTGGCATGCGGTTTTTTTGTTTTAGCTCATAGGGGTCGTCGGTTAGCGCATACGAAAATTTTTGTAGTGCATAAGGTTTTAGATTTTGGGTAGCATCTGAAAACTTAGGGCAGGACATAGATTTTCCAGGTTAGCACATAGCCATAGTTTAGTGCATTAGAGACACAAGGTAGTGCAAAGGGTTAAACGGGTAGCGCATCGGGTAAACCTAACGCATTGGGTGCACAGGGGGTCGCATGTAGGGGTAAGTAGCGTGTAGGTCTGACCTAGCACATAGGGTTAGATAGGTAGCACAAAGATGAGATAGGTTAGTGCATGGGATAGGTTTAGCGCTTAGGGTAGATTAGATGGCGCATTGGAAGAAACAGATAGTGCATAGAGTCAATCTAGTGCATGGGGTAGATAGGATAGCGCGTGGAGAAAACAGGTTAGCGCATGAGTAGGATTTCGGCACGTTGCCAAATTTAGTTAGCGCATGTGGTAGGTTTTGTGAGATAGGATGATTTGTGAATGAGGAAAAATTATAGGATAAGGTTAGTTTTGCGGGGATAGGTGTAAATTATTCGTTTCTATGTCTGCTGTCATGGTTTTGATAGTTTGTCCAATATGAGTGCTGATATAACTTGGTTTGATTTGCGATTTTTTCAAGTTATTTATAGATATTAATGTGGAATTGATATGAACTTGATTTGATTTGCATTGTTTCAAGTTGATATATGTGGAGCTTGAATTGTGTTACAAGCTAATATGATTGTGGAACTTGAGTTGTGTTACAAGTTGATATGGGTTGGAAACTTGAGTTGTGTTACAAGTTGATGTGATATGGAAACTTGAGTTGTGTTACAAGTTTGATATGATTTTTGAAAACTTGAGTTGTATTACAAGTTGATATGGATGGATATGATGTTGAACTTGACTAGATTTTCAAAGTTTTCAAGTTTGATTTTGATATCTATGTTTTGATGAGGAAACTGATATTGGACTTGGTTTTCTTTTTGACAGGAGCAATTGAGAGTGGTTCAGTCACGTGAGCAATTCCCTAGACCATGGGCGTTGATACCACGGTTGTCACAGGCTGATCTAGAGATTATTGATAGATACGGTCTGTCTTCCCTACCAGATATGCCTTGGTTTACTGTGAACCAGGGTTTACTTGTAGCGCTGGCAGAGAGATGGCATAGTGACATGAATACCTTCCACTTTGCCATAGGTGAGATGACGGTGACCCCAAAGGATTGTTACTAGATCCTACGTATACCTGTATTAGGTGCACTATTACCTTATGAGCAATCAGAGGAGGGCAGGACAAAGGCACTTCATCAGATATTTCATGATGACATAGTTTGCAGATATGAGATCCCTTGGTAGGAGTTTTTGGATTTGGACTATGCGCCCCTTCCATCGGTACTGGCAGGCTTTATAGGTGGTTTCCTATGTCCCGACCGTAGGTCGAAGGGACTATCTATAGGATGGGGATTGGTGTTAGAGGAGATGGTGACATAGGGTCATAGATTCGCATGGGGATCGGCTATGCTAGCCCACTTGTATAGGGACTTGCATGAGGTAGTATACCTGGGTTACAACAGTTTGTCAGCTGGCGTGGCACTTCTATAGGTATGGTGTTGGGAGCACATTCCTGCAACTAGGCCATTGGTGGATAGAGATAGGCCTGTTGGGTGTGCATACGCATATGGATACTGGGGGTTAGTTGTCCAGCAGAAGCTGGGCAAACTTGAGCATTGGAGGAGGGTATTGAATGAAATTGATACGGTCATCTGGTGACCTTATATAGATTACGAGGTATGGGCTAAGGATGGGCTGGAGATGCCATATGTCTTCATGACCCGATTTTTGATAGGGCAGACCCCATTTGTGATCAAGAGATTTCTGGTTACTAGAGTTTGGCAGCAGTATGGTCATCAACAGGGGATACCATAGGGGACCTATTTGTATGTGCGCTGGAGGAAGGATATACCAGATTGGGGTTCGACTATTGATAGTGCGACGACCATAGAGGAGTTTTTGCAGTTAGCAGGCCATATATGGGACTATGCCCCTGAGATACTAGATGCAAGTATGACGGATGAGTTTGCCTGATTGTTTGCAACTCGTGTTGTGGTGAGGATATCAGATCCAACGGAGATGTGGCCCACTTTTGATGATGATGAGGATGAGGGAGATGGGGATGAGGGAGATGATGGAGGAGGTGGAGGAGGACAATGAGGGAGAGGAGATAGAGGTAGAGATGGTGGTGATAGAGGGGTGTAGGTGGAGAGAGCAGTTCGATGAGCTGTGATGGATAGAGGGAGAGGAGGTTTGGCGATTGGAGCAGGGCGTGAGGGGAGAGTAGGAGAGGTGATAGTAGCGGTGGGAGGGACTAATGAGTTCAAATGACTAGCACAAAGGAGGAGGACTGATGTGTTACCTCCACCAGCACCAAGGATAGGAGGAAGGACGTGGAGTGCATCTTCCCAGGTACCCCTTTAGATCTGGGTTCTGACGCATCGAGAGGATGCTCATATTAGGACCCTATAGTTGATAGTGCAGCAGCTACAGGCATAGGTATTGGTGCATCATCGTTAGATTAAACAGTTGACCACAAAGCGAGATACTATTTTGGAGTAGTTAGGTCGAGCTGAGGAGCTGGCAGGGAGTTTGCAGAGAGCGACAGAAGGTGGCCCAATGAGAGACACCTTGAGAGAGCTGGCCTTGAGAGTCAAGGAGGCAGAGTATTACAAGAGACATTATGAGGATGCGGTGCCCAGGGAGCACCGAGTGTAGAGTTTCACAACATCTAGATCCAGTCGATCCAGAGAGACTAGGTCAAGGATAGAGAGCAGAAGCATGACTGGGCCTACTTGTTAGGATCCACCTGGGGATCTTGGTGCTGCTACATCTACAATGAGACCATCACCCTCGGGAGATAGTCATACTTGAGAGACATTGTCTCTATTATATTTTTAACATTTTTACTGTGGTGGGCACAGACATGACATATTTTGTACATTTTGATCATTTTTGATAGATACGACACCATTTTCTTTGATCCTCATGTGATGTGTTATGGATAATGCTTTCTATGTGATGTTAATATTTCTATTGATGATGATGTAATACATAGATAGATTGATTTAGATGTGATGAACATGATTTATGATGTTTGATTTATGAGATGTATCTTGAAAATGATATGCAACTAATTGGTAAAATGATATGCAACTAATTGTTTTTGAGCATCCTCATTCTGCATTGGTCATCCTGATATAGTCACATGTTTTTTCTTTCTTTTGTAGGTATCATCATTGAGCATTGGTTTGTTTGGGATATGTTGAAAATTTATACAAGCATAATGGTATAATTGAACCATAATGACCTGAGAAAAATTTACATGATTTTTGATTTTGCAAGATAGCATAAGCGTCAAGGTATAATTGAACCAGGATGACCTGAATGGTACTTGCGGATTAATAGACAAGAGCAAACCATTTGTATGTGCAAAGTGGAATCATGTCTTCAGTGATATTCATTGAATCACGTCTCGAGACAAGTCTTCGTACAGTACAAGTGATCGCCTCACAGACAGAAGACTAAAAGGATATTGGAGTTCCTGTTACTTTCTCTATCTCGATGCATTGTTGAGAAAATGTAGAGGATCCAATAGTTCAAAAAGATTTCAAGTGCAAAAATAGTCAAGACTTTATGCAATATGCAAACATTTGTTACTTCAGAAAATCATCCATCATGTGTTTTGAATCCGTTAAATGTATCCGTGTTTGGTTCGCTTTGTGTGTTGGTTGAATGTTGGTGTTGACATGATTTTCTTGGTGTATTACAATGCTTGACATGTTGATAGGACAGGTTGTAGATGAATGTTTCCCCTAGCTTAATGTACTATCCGACGTGGATATGTATAGTAAGTACCAAGCCATGGTGAGATATGATGAAATGGAGTTGTGGTAAGGACAGTGACTACGCTAAGTATGTCCTGGATAAAGTGTTGGTCGATGGCCATTAGTACGTGGATTCCTAAATATATTAGAGGTTTGAGGATAAAGATAGATAGAGGAGCCATCCTCTCATAAGTAGTGCCTATTTGCCAGGTTTTCACCAGTTTGTTTTTATTCTATATATTTTTTTGTTTTTCTTTGCTTTTTTCTGATTTTGATTTTTTTTTTGTATTTTTCACTTTTCCATGCATTAGACTGCTCAAGTGTAGTATTTCTTCAAATGGATGCTATTGGTAGGTTTGTCAAGCACATCTCCTTCTAAGGTTGTTAGCTGATAAGCGCTTGATCCATATGTTGATATGATGACATAAGGACCCAACCAGTTAGGTTCAAATTTCCCTTTCTTTTCTCGATCTTGCTAATTTCTTGGATTTTCTTTGAGGACTAGATCACCTATTTTGAAGATTCTAGGTATGACCTTGTGATTGTAGCTTCGGCACATGCATTGCTGATATGCTTTGAGATGAGTGTATGCACGTTGGCATCTTTCATCTAGAAGTTTGAGTTCTTGTAGTCGGTTAACTCGATACTCTTCATCTTGGATTAAGCCTTTCAAAGAGACTCTAAGAGATGGAATTTCTACCTCTAGGGGTAAAATTGCTTCTAATCCATATTCCAATGAATATGGTGTAGCTCTTGCAGATGTGCGGATGCTAGTTCTATATGCCCAAAGTGCTGGATTGAGTTGTACATGCCAATCTTTGCCTGCATCATTCACTATTTTCTTTAAGATTTTCAGTATTTTTTTGTTGGATGCTTCTGCGTGACCATTCCCCTGTGGGTAGTAAGGTGTAGAGAAATGATGTTGGATTTTGAATTTTTCACATAGTTCTCGTACATCTTGGTTTTTGAAAGGTCATCCATTATCTGTGATGATGGAACTTGGGATGCCATATCTGCAGACTAGATAGTTAAGGATAAAAGAGGCAATTTGTTTCCCAGTTACTATGGTCATGGGGACTGCTTCTATCCATTTGGTAAAGTATTCTATTGTAGTGATAATGAACTTGTGTCCATTTGATGAGGAAGGATGAATTTTGCCGACTAAGTCCAAACCCCACTGACAAAAGGGCCAGGATGTTGTAAATGGCTACAGTTCTTGTGCCGGTGCATGTATTAGATTGCCATGGATTTGGCATTTAGGAAACTTCTTGGCGAAGTGGTAAGAATATTTTTCCATTGTCGACTAGTAATATCCCATTCTCAAAATATTTTTAGCAAGAGTTGTACCACTTGAATGTGTACCATAGATACCTTCATGAAGCTCGTGTAAAGTGGAGTCAGATTCGTTACGATCAAGGCAACGAAGAAGAGTACCATCTAGACCTCGATGGTACAAAGTATCAGCAATAAGGGTATAATGGGCAACTTGTCAGATAAAGTTACGTTTTTGGTTTTGGGATTGGTCAATGGGTAGGATATTGTTCTTTAGATAGTCATATATCGGTCCATACAAGGGGGAGTCTAAACTAGTCAAGGCATAGATAACATGGGATTCAGAGTGGTCATAGGCAGGGGAGAATAGTTGCTCTACCAGAAACTCATAACGAATTTGCTGCTCTGGAATTTGTAGTAATGAAGTGATAGTAGCCATTGCATCAACTGCTCTATTGTTCAAGCTTGGTATTTTCTCGAAGGTGATGTGCACAAAATATTGTTCGAAATCATCCACCATTCACTTGTAGGGTAGCAGTTTATCATCTTTCGTTTGATAGTTATCATTGATCTGGTTGATGACTAATAGTGAATCTCCATAGACTTTGAGTTCTGTAATTTTCCATTCTACCACCATCTTCATAACTATAACCAATGCCTCATATTTAGCCACATTATTTGTGCATGGGAACATAAGCCTATATGACCTTGGTATAGTATGTCCTTCAGGAGTGATAAATAGAATGCCAACACCTAAACCATGTTGTGTGTAGGATCCGTCAAAGTATAGGGTCCATTGTTTGGTAGAGATAGAACGAACATCTCTGTCTAGAAATTCAATCTCCATGGGTTGCTTACCAGGTAGTGGTGCTTCTGCCAGTTGATCTGCTATTACCTATCCCTTGATAGCTCATCGTTCCATGTAGTGGATATCAAATTCACTAAGAATCATGACCCATTTAGCCAATCGACCTGTAAGAGTTGCTTTGCTGAGTAAATATTTGAGAGGATCAATTTTTGCAACTAGCTTGATTGTGTGAGCTAACATGTAATGTCATAACTTTTGGGAGGTGAAGACTACAACCAAGCAGGCTTTCTCAATAAATGTGTAATTGAGCTCATAGCTATTTAATGTCCTACTGATGTAATAGATAGCTTGTTCCTTGCTTTGTTGATCTTCTTGTGCTAATAGTGCCCCTAATGACACATTTGTTGTTGAGATGTAGAGAATAAGTGGCTTCCCTGCTATTGGTGGTACTAGAACTGGTGGGTTCATCAAATATTGCTTAATTTGATAGAAGGATTCAACACATTTGGTTTCCCATCTGAATGGTATATTTTTATGTAACAAATGATTGAATGGTAGGCTTTTATCTGCTAGCTGAGCAATGAATCACCTGATTGATTGGAGGCATCCTTGTAGAGATCTGAGTTGGCTAATATTTTTAGGTGGCGACATTTCCATAATGGCTTGTACCTTTGCTGGATCCACTTCAATACCCTTAGCTAAGACTATGTAGCCTAGTAACTTGTCTGATGTTACCCTGAAGACACACTTCTTAGGGTTGAGCTTGACTTGGAATTTCTCCAATTTATCAAAGATCTTTTCTAAGATTCTTAGATGTTCTACTCTGGTGAAGGATTTAGCTAGTAAATCATCCACATAGTCTTCCATGAAGGTATGCATCATGTCATGGAATATTGTTGTCATGGCTCTTTGATAAGTTGCCCCAACATTCTTTAAGCCAAAAGGCATGACATTCCAACAATACATTCCCCAAGGATAGGTGAAGACTGTTTTATCTTGAAACTCTGGTGCAATCTTGATTTGGTTATAGCCTGAGAAACCGTCCATTAGTGATAGCATCGCATGGCCTGCTGTGAGGTCTACAATTATGTCACTACTTGGCAAAGGAAAGTCATCCTTTGGATAGGCGTTGTTGACGTATCTAAAATCCGTGCATATCCTGATACTACCATCTGGTTTTGAAACTGGCATAATGTTTGAAATCCACTCAGCATAGTCTATAGGTCGAATGAATCCGATGTCCAATAGTTTCTTCAACTCAGCCTTAACCATGAGTGCTACATGGGGATTCATTTTTCTCAGTTTTTGCTTTATTGGCTTAGCTCCTGGAGGCATAGATAAGTGATGCATGATCAATTGTGGATTGATCCCAGGCATATCTGCATATGACCAAGCAAAGTTTATTTGCTTTTCTTTAAAAAACTTGATTAATTTTGATCTTTCTTCCTCTGTGAGAGATTCTGCCAGGTGTATATTTTGGACTGCTTCTGTAGTACCAATGTTGATTGATTGAGTGGGCTCAATCAATATAGGTGATCGTTCATTGTAATGTTCTAGAAGAGTGTCAAGTCTCCCATCTTTAGGTGCCTTAAAAAGGTTTTCACCCTCAGATGCGTCCTTTATTTTTACTTTTTTGGGATTTATTGCTGCCATTGACTGGTTTTCAATAATAGATCCATTTTTTGATTTATTTTTGCGACTGAGAGACTTGGCACTCCCTAGGGTGCAGACGTCATTATTCTGTTCACTAGTAGAGTCTGTTTTTGGGTTAACAGTACATAGGTAGTGGATAATAAATTCATCATTTGGGAAAATTGGAATATCATATATTTCGGGTTCGTCCCAGTTGATGAGGTCAAGAAAGACAAGTGGTAAGGAATCATTTGGTGGATCAAGTTCTGCTACTGTAAGTGTTAAGATGGAGGTGTCATCATGATTGGTTTTGGTTTTAAAGAAGTCAAGGATTTCGTCGAGGTCTTCGATGGCATCATTTTCTGTATACACTTGCTCATAATGTTGTTGCTCATTTGTCGTGGCGTGATAGATATTTTGTGGACCAAATTCAAGTGGTCTATACTCTGTGTTGCATGCTTCTTTAGAAATGGGTGTATGACTGCTATTTTCTGCAATATCATCAGGAGTATTAGAACAACTGCCCCATTCATAGTCATTTGAATTAGTCTTAGAGGTATCATCCTAGATTTTATTAGTGTTGTGAACTGGTATGTTGTATGGTGAGAATAGGTCCTTAATGATTGATATCAGTTTGATAGTTTTCTCTGATTCTATGTCAGATCTTGCTTCTACCTTTTGTATTTTCTCATATACTGTTCCTCCTTGGGGTGGACTAATGGTATTAGGAGATGATCCTATTTTTTTAGATATTGATGCTTGAATATGAGCTACTACTGTAGATGTTTCCTTCTTGTGAATGATGAGCTTCCCCTGGTGTTGGTTCTTTTCTTGATGCTCACATTCCTTATGGATTGTCTCTACTGATTCAAATAGTGCTTCTTGCCAGGATTCTTCTTTGTACTTCTTCTTTGCTTTCCACTGAGGTTTTGGATTCTTGTGTGGTGTCTTTCTTGGTAGGAGAGTGAGTTCACAGCCCAATCCTATTTTGTCCCTACTGAGTTGTGAAGGAAGATCTAATGGTTCTGTGACGCCCTCTTGATGTTTGCCAATAGGTCATTTGCCATTGTATCCCATTTGCTACATGATTAAGTAGCCTTTTCCATACAAGTGTGTTGGTATAGCTACTTCTATAGTAGCTGCTCTGTCTTCTTCTTCTTCATATTTGTATAACTAGCTAAGGATGTCCTTTTCCTCTAATTCATGTGCTAGAGTGCTAAGTTGGATGAATGTGCCATCAAACATTGTGATGGGCTGATTTGCTTGATGTGTTGATTATAGGAGTTGAGAAAATACAACACCACAGGAGCTTGAAGATCTTCTACAAGACGAATAACCTATTACAAGGAGAAGGAATGAAGCAAAATCTGAAGAACATACAAAACACAGAGAATATGCTAAAAAAGAGAGAGCTCGATATTCACAAAAATATATAGTGTAATTCTCACAATGAAAAGAAAGAACTCAACCTTTAATAGGTCAAGAAACCCTAAAAAGGGAAAACCTAGGTTTGCACATAATAATTAATTATATGCACCTAAAGTTAGCTTAAGTGTAAAAGAGATAAAGGGAACTTAAATAATTAAACAAAGAATGTTTAATTAATCAAGTAAATACCCGAATACTCTAACACCCCCCCTTAAGCTAGACTTAGGGAGAAGCTAAAACCTAGAACAACTACTGAAAGCAATAAAGATGGGTCCCGGCAACAAGGCTTGATCAGGTACCCAAATACAATGAAATCTCTATGAAACAGAGACAAAGGAGAAAACCCAGTGGGAAAAAACTCCTCTCCAAAAAGAGATGAAAGAACACCACTGAAGCATGAAGAACATGCAAACTCTGTCAAAGAATAACTGCTGATTTGAAGAACATCCACTAAACTAGAACATGACCAGGTAGAGAAGACTGTAATCTGCATGAGTGCCCTCAAATGACACTACTCGAATCAGGAGGCAAACAAGGCAAAACAACTGAAATCGAAGATACAGATGACATGAGAAACCAAAGCCTGAAGAGCTGATCAATCGAACCATGGAAGCATTAGAACCAATAGGATAAACCTCCCCATAATGCGGAAGTGGGAGAGGGACAGGAACACTGAAAAGGATAGCCAAAAACAATTGCATGACGAAGAACCAAGAACATCAAAGGTGCTGAGACACATCATCATGAGGCGAATGTCGTGGAAGGAACACTCACTTGACAAAGGAAGATGGAAAACAACAGGCAAACATCAACCCCTCATGGCACTTGATCAATAGTGCATGTACAACAAGACACAAGATATGCAAGATTCCAAGTAAACAATGCATGATGGCACTTTATCTTAGTGCGTTTGCATAATTACAAGCTACAATGATAAGAAGACTGGAAATAGAAATGAGAATCAAAACAGAGACACCCTACTCAAAAAAGAGATCCTAGGACTTGAAACAACCACGATATCCACCAGAGTGCTGAAAAGCAAAAAACTGAATAAAATATGCATGGAGCATAATCTGGAAAAAAAAACTCATATTTCTAGAAAGTACATAGAACACGCTTTCCGAAAATATAAAGTTTTCAAAAAATGGAGGTCGGAAGCTCATTCTACGTCTCTCAGAGTGCAAAAAAGAGACCTCACATTGACTGTAAAAAAAACATAGTCAAACAAAAAAATTGGAAAAAATTACCAACACCATGAGGTCGGTCTCGGAACGAGCTTTCCGACGCCTATTCATTTTTGAAAAAACAACTCCGTATGCCCAAGATAGGGCCAAAAAACCAAACCCCCCCTTGAAAAAGCCAAAAAAGGGGGTCTGGTTGCTTGTTGGTGGTCCGGTGGCCAGTGGGTGGCGCACCGGTGGCGGCGGCCCGGTGGCGGAGTGGTGGCCAGCCGAAAAAAAAGCCAGGGAGCCGGAGCGGCGGCTGGGAACTGAGCAACGAGCTGGGGCCACAGGTGGGGGCGAAAGGCGGCGGGCGTAGGGAGTGGCGGTGGTCGGGGAGAGGAGCAGTGGCCAGTGGCCGGCGGGGAGAAGCGGCGGCCGACGGGAGCGGACAGCGGCCGACGGGGAGAAGCGACCGATGGGAGCGGACAGTGGCCGGTGGGAGCGGAAGCCGTGGCCAGCAGGGGCCGGGGTCCATAGACAGGCAGGCGCGGGGCCCAAGGATGCATGTCGGTATCCATGTGCTGTACTGACACCTGCAGTAATGCAGGGGCCCCACGGTACCCTGCATACCGTGGGGACCCCCAAAAACTTTGCCACAAAATTTTTATTTTCTTAAAAAGAAACAAAACTACCTTTTTTTTTTCACTTTTTTTGAAAGATTGTTTTTAAAAACAAATTTCGGCCTGCATGCCGTAAAAAGGCAAAAAAAATTTATTTTGAAATTTTTTTCTTGATCTACGTGCCAGGGCCGTACGACCTGGATCTGAGAAAAAAATTGCTCCCAGAGGCTCAGGAACCAAAATAGGTCGAATTTTATATGACCATAGCGGTTTTCGGGCCTTTTGAGCACAATGGCGAGGTCCATTTAGGCCCAAAGTGCTCAGAAAAAAAGCTCAAACCCTAGGTACACAAAAAAATTCCTAAAACCCTAGATCTGCTTCCAAAGCCAAAAATCTCAAAACAAGAATAGGCAGCTGCAGATCCAAGCTTTGATACTATATAGGAGTTGAGAAAATACAACACTACAGGAGCTTGAAGATCTTCTGCAAGCCGAATAACCTGTTACAAGGAGAAACAATGAAGCAAAATCTGAAGAACATACAAAACACAGAGAATATGCTCAAAAAGAGAGAGCTCGATATTCACAAAAATATGTAATGTGATTCTCACAATGAAAAGAAAGAACTCAACCTTTAATAGGTCAAGAAACCCTAAAAAGGGAAAACCTAGGTTTGCACATGATAATTAATTATATGCACCTAAAGTTAGCTTAAGTGTAAAAGAGATAAAGGGAACTTAAATAATTAAACAAAGAATGTTTAATTAATTAAGTAAATACCCGAATACTCTAACATTGATGATGTAGGCAAGCCATGAGATTTAGGTGATGTTGGTAAGCTAGCCAAACACATGGGTTCCAAAGAGTATTCCCCCATGCCTTGCTCTTTGATTGTCAGTTTTTGCTTAAAATCTCTAGATGGTTCCTGTTGACGATCTGATGCTAAGGAATTTTGTTTCTCTCTATTATGCGGAACCAGGCTGTATTGGGCTGGCCCCATTGCATTGCAATATTGAAATGGATTGTGATCAGCTGATATAGAAATTTCTTGTCCGTTGTAGGGAAACTTTACACACTAGTGATAGGTAGAAGGCACTGCTTGCATTTCATGTATCCAGGGTCAACCCAATAAAATATTGTAGGTGAGGTCTATGTCTAATACCTGGCACATAGTATCCTTTTGTATTGGTCCAACTTGAATTGGTAACATCACAGTTCCTTTAGATGACCTTTCTTCATCATCATATGCCTTTATGGTAATCTTTTTACATGGATCAATAGACTCCTCAGAGAAGCCTAATGCACAGATAAGTTTTAAAGTACATATATTAAGTCCAGCTCCTCCATCTATCAATACTCATTTTACTCGATGTTTATAGACTATGAATTCAATATGGAGAGGAGTGTTATGTGGATGGCTTAATGAGACATTATCATGCTCTAAAAAAGTGAGATTATGAGGCCCTATCATATGAGCGACCATGGCTTGGAATTTCTTAGTATCCAGATCTTGAGGCACATTGGTTTCTAATAAGGCTTGTTCCAATATGTCTCTGTGTTTTGGCGAAAGTTTTAGGAACTCCAGAATAGATATTTGAGCAAGAGTTTTGCGTAGTTGGCTGACCAAATCATATTGAACCTTGGGTACTGTGTTCGTCGTTGACATATGTCCCTTCAAGACATATTTTTGAGCTCTGGTTGTTACATTGACGGATTTGTGTTCTTGCTAGTCTCGGATAGTGATAACGTTTACTTGATTGTCTGTAGCTGATATGTGATTGATAGTGTTATTTTAGATGTGATTGATATGAGCTCCACGTGTATCATTCGAGGTCGAAGCTCCATCCTTGTTGTAGTTTGGAAGAGAATTTTTAAAAGCTCCATGGTCACCGTTTGTCTAGAAACCATCCACTGTTAGATCACCTCTATCAATCATGTCTTGAACAATGTTTTTCAGTCTCATGCAATCATTTGTTTGATGACCTTTGTTATGATGAAAATCACAAAAGTGTGAGTCATTCCACCAGGGTGGTTTGATTTGGGGTTCACAGTTGCTGATTGCTGGTAATGAGATAACTTTGTTGGCCAGGAGTTCTCTGAATGCTGACTCCTATGATTGTCCCAATGGTGTATAGACACGCTTTTGAAATTTGTTGGTGTTACCTCATGAATTGTTATTAGGTCCTCAATTTGTGTTATTGTTTTGAGCATTGTTGGTGTGGGGTTGACCTTGATTGGTATTTGGTGCGCAAGTGTTAGTGTCTAGGTTAGTACCTTTGGGATTTTTGGTAGTTTGGGGATTCCTTGATAATGTGAGCACTAGCTGTTTAGATTTTGAATCATGTGATTCATTACCTCCTTCATTTCCATTGTTTTTGTTTTGAGTCTAGAATCTAGATTTATCTAAGTTGTTGTTGTTTTGATTATTGTAATTTGATGAACTCGTTCCTTCTTTGAAGAATTTAATCGTTCCTTTCTTGACACATGATTCTTGTACTTGAATGCCATTTTCAATCAATTTAGCGAAAGATGGTATGCATTGGAGTTTGAGCCTGTAACTCATCTCACCATTCAAGTTGTCAATGAAAATTTCCATTTTCTCCTTTTCAGGAATATCATGGGGATATCGTGAAACCATACGTCACCAACGTTGAAGGAATATCATGAATGTTTCATTATTTTTCTGTTTGGTGTTACAGATGTCTAGCATGGTGATAGCATGTTGAATGTTGTAGGAATATTGTGTTATGAATTTGTTGATGAGTTCATCAAATAATCTGACAGGAGGTGTGATTTTGGATAACCATTCCATTGTTTGTCCCCCTAAGCTTCTTGGGAATAACCTCATCAAATAGGTGTCATCATGAGCAAATTCAAGACTCATCATGCAGAATTCTCGAACATGATCACGGGGATCGCTTTTTCCATTGCACTTGTCAAATTTAGGAACATTTGAGTTTGGAGGAAAAGGAACCATGTTCAATATTCTATCAAAGGGATAAGGACAAATTTCATTTAATGAGTACCGTACTGTTGTCCCTTGTTGCATGTCTTGCATTTGTCTTTGTAGCATTTGCATTTGTTGAGTAAGAGCAATCAAAGGTGCATTATTTTGCCAAGGAAAGAGTTCTTCCCTGGCATTAATCCTGGGTTGAAATGGTGTATGGAACGATATGTTTTGTTCGGGGATGGTTTTCTCTGGGATGTTTTGTTCTTGGATATTTTTCTCTAGGATATTTTGTTCACGGTCATGTGCTTCTTCTTGTCTCTGTCGTTCTTGATATTCGTAATGTTGAGAGCTAGTTCTAAAAACGTCAGTGTCTAAGTCCTCTGGAATTTTAACTCCTTTGCTTGTGAGCATGAGCAAATATTTTTCTTTGTCATTTTCCATGAGTCTTTCCATAAGTTTTTGAAACGAAGCACTTTCTTGGCACTCTTGAAGAAGTTCTTCAGAAATTTCAGCGTCCTCTAGGTGTGGACCTTCAAAGGGATTAGATAATCTTAGATTCATGCTTGATTCTGGTGGTGCTTTGCTTTGTTTGTTTTGTTGAGAGCGAGTGACAATAGGCATTTGATAGAAACTTTTTGTGACAAAGGGGACAAAATCCTCTTCGATATGTTGCTCAGGGGTTGGTGGTGGTAACCTTGGGAAGTTATAAGTGATGCACTCGTTAGGAAAGAATGTAGGATTGATCTTTCCTCCTTGATTGATTTGTTGACTGAATGCGGACTTTTGGCAGAATGCTCTAGTCTTCAAAGGTTCCTTTTCAAACTCGTTTGATTTGTTCTGAATATAGAGTCGTACGTGACAAAGGAATATTCGATGAGATTTGAAGAGTTGACGATTGATGTATAAAAAATTATTTCTTTTGACAAATTTGGAAAAAATTGGTTGTTGTTTCTTCAACGTGGTGTTACGATAAATATTCTTTCTTCTCAGAATATGAGGATTAGTCATGCATAAGTGATTAGTGGTTTCCTTTTGAATTGTTTTGGATTCAGGTTATCTTGTTTTGAAGACTTCAAGTTTAACTTTATCAAAGTGAAGGTTTAGATGCCCCCCTTACAACAAAGTGTACCAAATGATATGGATAAAGTTTCCTGATATGGAAACTTGATTTGACAACTTGAGGCTTTGAACAAGTGTGTTTTGAATAAAATCCATGAGATAATAAAGGACCTATTCGTCACTCATGATGATGTTTCTTGATTCTGATAGGATAGATATGTTTATCGCGTAACCAGTTTTGGATTCTAGACAACTTTTGTTTGATTAGAAATTTACCCTAGAAATAGCTTTTAACATTCTATTTCTGATACTATATTTTGATGAAAATGAAACTGATGAAAGGAGGTTTTCAAAAATGTTCTCAAAATTTTCTAATTTGACCTCTGTTTTGCCCCCTGTTTTTTTGGTTTCTGTCAAGCGCTAAAACAGAGACGGGATGTGCTACAGAAAGTTTTTCAATGCGCTAAGGAAAATACCACACGTGCTAGGCTGCCCTCGGCTAAGCGCTAACTAGTTTAGACTGTTTATTTTTGCTTTTTGTTTTGCTCAAAAGATCATGCACTAGTATGGGCCTTCCATGCGCTAACTGATAAACCCAATGCGCTAGTGTTTGATTCCTACGCGCTAAGCTGATGCTTCAACGTGCTAGGCTATTTTCTGGATGCACTAAGTTATGACTGTGGGTTTTGGATTCTTGGTAAAGCATTATTGTTAAGACTTGACACACTAAAGTTCAGTTTTAATGTGCTAAAAGATAGTTCACATGCGCTAAGATGTTGTTCTTACGTGCTAGACTGCCCTGATGTATTGATTTGGTTGTTTTCTGTGATTTTTGGATCTTTGTTTTGAAATTTTCAGTGTTGGTAGATGATTTTTTGATGTAACAAATGAAAGCACGGCACCAAAGAGACAACCATTTTTCTTAATCTAACAACAAGTGTATGTTCTGCGAGGATGTGTTCAAATCCCCAATGTTTTAACAGGTTTGGATACAAATAATACACTTCAAGAAGAATCTTTATTCAAAGGTCATAAGTAATAACATAGCCCACTAGTCTCGATACTCCATCAGCTCAAACAGTCGTGTCACCCCCTAGGGGGCACCCGCTTTTTTGCCTTTTGCCAGAAATTAACTCAAAGTGAATTGCTTCACAATTGAGTAGTTATCTTGGGAGATATATGGTAAGTGATCTTGGGGATGGATTCTTCCCCACCCTTGCACTATGATATTACAAATGTCTGGTTACTGATTTGGCTCAAAGTTTCTATGCTAAGGTTTGTAATCAAGCTTCCCGTTCGATCTTCAGTGATAAACTCCCTCAGGAGGCTTTCCAACCTTTAGAAACAAGGCTTTACGTATCTCAAGGATACTGGGGGAAGGCTAATTGCTGAGCAAAACCATTGAAGGGACTTTCGTCAACCTCCACTTTTGATTATAGTGGGTTGGAACTCTTGGCAAAAAAAGTCATTCCCCACTTAGGTTGTTCCCTTCACATCGGCCATAAATGGCTTTAAGAGTTGTTTTCAACCCCTTAGGAAGGCAGGCCTGCTAAAGGATGTAATTGCTTTAAAGATTGAAAGCATAAGAGTAGTCTGGCGTTTTGATCACCTAGTTAAGGGGAGAGCATATACCTTCTACTTTCGAGACAAAGCAATCAAGTTGTTCTTTTTATCCTTTCAATTCAATGATTTTTTAAAGTCTATATGGAGAAGTTGCTCCACAAAAACATGGTGTTCTTTTTATTTCTTCAAAGCAGTGATTATCTAATCTAGAAAAGAACCTAGTCAATAAAGCAAAACTTCGATTGGGTCAACAAAAGAAAATCGGAAAAAGAACTTCCCTCTTTGATTGTAAACAAAACTTTTTAAGTGTGGTTCTTTTTCATTGCAAAAATTAAAATGGATCCTTTTATGCACCAAAGGATGGTGAGGTTCTTTTTAAAGTTATTTTTGCAAAAAAAAAAGAAAGGTTGTTTTGTTCTTTTTAGAGCCCAAAAAGGAAAGTTTTTCTCCTATGAAAGCAAGAAAGATTTTTGGTTGTGGTTCTTTTTACAACCCAAAATAAGGTGAGTTCAATTTTATCCAACCAGAAGTAAAAGAATTCCAAATTTTAACTAACTTAAATAAGTTGGTAAAAAAAAAAAATTAAAATTCTTTGTAATTCTGTAAATAGAACTAAGCTCCCTCTGCAAGAGAATGTCAAAATCCTGCAAAATGTCAATCAAACCGTTAGAAATTTTTTGGATCTTGTGGACTTCTACAAATCTAAATTTAAGTTCGGTTACAATTTTTGGTTTTTGTATCTATTTGTGATGCACTATAGAACAAACTGTATGTGCTACAAGATGACAGTGATGCATTAGGCTATCTTTCGGATGCGCTAAGCTAGTTTCTGAATGCACTGCTCTGTTTTTCTCCCATGCCGAGACCAACAGGAAAATGTTAGTGAGGTAATGCGCTATAGTAAAGACTGTACGTGCTACAAGATGGACCCAACATACTAAACAGTAAGTGGGATGCGCTAGACTATTAACTAGATGCGCTAGGGGATGTTCCCCACGCGCTGTTTCCTGTTTCCCACATACTTGCAAAAGGGGTTAAATTCAAAAACTGATTTGATATATGGGGTTGGGCCCCATGATGGGCACCAGAAATGTGTGCGGTAAAAGAGGGTCAATAGAACTTAAAATGTGAAAAATGAAGCTCTAGGGAGACTTGTCCACACACCCATAGGACTTCTTGGTGCAAGCTATGGAGTCATGAAGGATGGCTCTGCTTCCCAAGGTTGGTTCCATGGTTCTCTATCTCACAAGGTCCCTCAAGCCAATACCTTTGCTCTCAAATCACTGAGAAAAGGGACTTAGGGATGACTAATGCAAGAATGATGGATGTTTAGATTGATTTTATTATGGAATGTATCCTAAGCTATGCATGATCTTACAAATGCAATAAACTAGATTATAAGATGACAAGATTAGGAGCAAGACTATCCTAGCATGATATATTAGTCTATGATTAAGCTAAATGATAAGGAAAATACTCTAAACATGCATATTTAGATTAATTCCTATTTAAAAGAGAGGCTAAATGATGAGTATAAATGAGATATTAAAGCTTGCATGGATTTGAGTATAAGTATGATGTTAAAGACTTGGATGGATTTAAAATGGAGGATGGAGAGCTCTATTTATAGAAAAAATAGGGCAATGGATGGCCAGGATTGAAAGATTTAATCAAGGGTCAAGTTTGAAAGTTGGGAATCCATGTTTGCAATTCTCACCAATGAAATGGTGACAATTGTTAACATAAGACTGGTTGAGAGAAGGGGTTGGAGACATTAAATGCTTGAGAAGACCTCATGGTTACATTAGGGGATAAGGTTAAGGTTAGGTTAAGATTATCCATTAGAAAAAGCTTTTACCCAAAGGATAAACTCTTGTGCAAGGTTTAAGGGATAACCATGGTCAAAGCAATGAATGCTTGATGAGACCCTTGGGTTAGATTGAGGGTTGAGCTTAGAAAAAGTCTCTAATCATGCAAGAGGGTTGAGTTAACCATTAATGGTTTAGAAGAGAAAGTTGTTGGAGACTTGAAGCCTTTAATGGTTATCAAAGACTTTGAGGGTTTGAGAAGTGACTTCCTCTTGCTTAGGGATGTGACAATATTTAGGAGATGGGTTAGGCTAGTTTAGAAGTGATTAGAAGAATCTAGAAGAGGGTTTAGGATGAAAGTGAGAGATGTAGGAAAATGCAAGTGGGTGAGGGATAATAGGTTTAATTAAAATAAATTGTTTTATTTTAATTTGGTTGCAAGAGGAGGATTTTAAATAAATTAGATTTATTTAATTGGGATTCCCTATTGAATTAAATGGTTTAGAAGAATAGATTTAATTAAATAAAATGATTTTTTTAATTAAATAACCTAAAAGGGGTTAATTGAATTTAATTAAATAAATTGAGTAATTTACTTAATTAAATAGAGGAATGTGGATAATTTAATTAAATTAGATTTAATTAAATAGAGAAATGAACATAAAACATTCATTTAGGAATATAGTCATTTTTATACGTCTACACTACTAAACACAAAATAAAATAAACACACATGTACTTGAGGCATCTCGTCTTCTTCTTCATCTTCAAGTATACTGGGTGTAGTCAACAAGGATGTGAAGCCAAGAATTCTCTGTACATATACACAAGTATATGAAACTATCAATCTATGTCTAGATGTACATAATCACTATAAGTTATTTAAACTATTCATTCAATCATATTTGCAGTTAATTACCTTTCCGTTGTCTCCAACTGCACTACTAGATCCTAAATCACACTGCCCCACACTCGTCCTGCTTGTGCTCTACAAGAGTAAAATAAGATATACATGAAAGTTACTACATAATCTAATTAATACCAATATAAATGATGAACATGTATGTACAATAAAATACAAATGACCTGGTGCAATAATATATGTACCGTCAAGCTATCAAGGCCAAATGAAATGGTCGACAAGGTGCCCTCCTGAATCTATGTCAACTCCTCCTCGGTCATCAACTGTTAAATAGACCATGTAAATAAAAATTAGTACTTAATATTATCTAGATTATAAATATTCATTTAAAATATAGCATGAACTATGAAAATACAAATCTTACCACTACATCATCAAAGTATGATGATGGTGCCTCCTCGCCTCTAGCATGCGAGGACTCCCCAGGGTATCCTCCATTCTATGTCATAACATCTGGTGCATCGTGCATCTCATGCACCTCATAATCTGCACTATCTGCAGGAGGATCAATAGGCTGTCCAACTAGACTCAAGCATACGTGCCCACACATGACACAACTATGGGGCACGCAAATGTGTGGAGATGAGGATGACGTGTCAGCGCCACCGAATGCACCACTACCATCAAAAGTAGGCTGAGCTACTGAACCAGCCTGAGAAACCAAAAGGCTACTCAAAGAGTGAATAGCCGATATAGTCTGTGAAGCCGCCTCATAAATGATATCTGGATGCTGCACTGGAGGTGAGGGATCAATAGGAGGAGGGGGGACATATGGGCCTTGGACTACTCTGACTGCCCCAGGTCTATTTTGTGGCATACCTAAACCCACACCTTGGAAAGGTTGGATGTCAAAGTAGTTCACATGTTTGCCTAAAATAAACTTAGCATACAATTTTTTTATGAAGTAGAAGGGGACATCAATATTATTGTTGGGTGGTTTGTCAAAAACCATCCACCAATGATCCTAGAAGTTTTTCACAATACCATCATTTGTGCACCATTTAATAGAAAGTTTTTGTTTTTTTGGGGTATACGGGTTGACCAGTACGAGAATTCACAAACAATGAGGCGATAGCGGCTTTGGATATCTCGAGATCCTTGATCTCCTTATACGACAAGCCATCAGCATATTGTTCCCTCATAGAATATCGACACAAAAGGGCGGCATTGTGCTCCTCAGTCATGTTTTCCATACTCTTTATGATTGATGTGAGAATATCAAACATTGTGTTTAGATGAGGGATCCTACGTATACATCAGCAATCCCCCTCAATTCATTCAAATTTTGTGCAATCAAATCCTGAATTGAGGGGGGGTTTGGCAAAGGAGGGTTTGGTTGTTGTGGTTGTGGTTGATCAACGTTTTCATTGTCATCCCCTATTTTTAACCTAATTGAATGTAAACAATTGAATTTAGTTAACAAATTTAAACAATTTTGTATTTGATTTAAAAAAACCTAGTTTTCATGAAAAAAACCTTATTTTCAATGAAAAAACAAATAAACATTAAAAAAAATATAAAAATTGAATGAAAATGATTGAAAACAATAAAAATCTTACCTTTCAATGTATTTTTTAGCAATTTTTGGGTGAAAAACCGAATATCGGATGCAATCGGATATCGGATTTCCACAAAATGGCATAGCTCGTGGGTTAAAAATAACTCATGGGTTGTCACAGTCCAAATATATTGTCTCAGAAAATCGGATATTCGATAAAATCAGATATTTGATTTTTATACTTAATTTTTTTAAAAATAACATTATATTATATAATATAATATAATAATATATTATTATATTATATAATTATATAATATATTATTACATTATATATATTATATAATATTATACTATATAATATAATAATATATTATATAATATATTATTATATTATATAATATAATATAAAATAATATTTTATAATCTAATATTAATATAATATAATAATATATTATATTATATATTATGTATTATATAATATATAATATAATATAATAATATATTATATATTAATATGTAATATGTAATATTACATTATATATTATATAATATATTTTTTTAATTTAAAATTGCAAATAAAAATTAGATATCCGATATTTGATTTGCTTAGGTAATTACCATGCCAAGGTGTACTGACACCCAGGCCAAGCAAAAAGTCAACACGGATTTTTGCATTTTTAGGCGAGTGGAGAAGGCTATTTATTTCATATCGCCACTTTTTGGCCCCCCATGATCCTGCATTAACCCTTCATGCGATACCCGAATGGAAGTGGGACACAATTTCAATGGATTTCATCATTGGTCTTCCTATGTCATCTCACCGTCATGATGCCATCATGGTGACAGTTGACAAGTTGACCAAAGTAACTCACTTCTCACCAATACAAACTACTTTTACAACACCAATAGTGGTATCAGTGTTCTTATGGGATATTGTCAGACTTCACAACATTCCATGCAAGATTATTTCAGATAGGGATTCCCTCTTTACTTATTCCTTTTTGTAGGCATTACAGGCAACATTGGGTACCAAACTCAACTTTAGCACAACCTGTCATCCAGAAATAGATGGACAAACAGAGGGGGTGAACTAGGTATTGGAGGATATGCTCCGTATGTATGTCATGGATCATCAGACTAGATGGGAAGACTATCTTCACTTGGTATAATTCGCCTATAACAATGGGCATCACACTTCCTTGGGGATGCCACCATATCAGGTATTATATGACAGACCATGCATGACACCTTTGAGTTGGGACCAAATTGAGGATAGAGTAGCCATTGGTCCTTAGTTAGTTTGAGATATGGAGAAGCAGGTGGATTTGATTAGGCAGCACCTTAGAGAGGCTCAAGATAGAAAAAAGAAGTATGCAGGCACGAAGAGGATAGATCGTAGCTACATGGTTGGAGATAGAGTTTTCTTGAGAGTGCGACCGCATAAGAGTCCAATCCATTATGGAAAGGGTTCTAAGCTCGTACCTCACTTCGTTGGACCATTTGAGATCCTAGAGAGGATAGGACGAGTTGCTTATCGTCCAAATTTACCAACAAACCTGTCACGAATCCATGATGTGTTTCATGGTTCAATACTAACGAAGTATATTTATGATGAGTCTCATATTCTAGATTGGGATGCCTTGTAGGTGGAGTCAGATGGGCAACTGACTTTAGAGCTCATTCACATTTTGGCTAGTCAGACGCTATTTCTTCGAGGCCGAGAGCTGGACTAGATTAGGGTCCAGTGGGATTATTATGACGAGGTTAGAACATCATGGGAGTATGTAGCATGGATGAGATCTCAGTATCACCATCTTTTTAATGAACTCTAGGAGGAAGTTCATGCCTAGTGGGGGAGGGTGTGAGGCCCTACCCCAAGCCCGTCATAGCACTCCTTTATTTTTCACTATGGACTTATCATTTGATACATTACTTTGAGGCATTATGGATTTTTAGAGTATTTGATAACACTGGATATGATATATCCCATATTATGTTTAATTTTAGTACTTATGTTGATGTTTGATGAATCATGTATGCATGCCTAGTTGATGATTTCTTTATACGAACTCAATGAATGTTGCAATTTAGTAAATGGCTACCTATGGATTTTTAGGAAAAGAAATTTGATTCTATCCTTATTGTTCTTGATTAAGAGATCAAATCGTAATATGATGTGAAATTGGATGCTATATGTTTTAAAGTGTTTTCTTTCATATATGTATGTATATTGTTTTGGACCTACTGATGTGTGGGTTGAGATGTACATGCTATTAATCCATGTGACCATGAGAATATATGTGAGAACTAGAGCCAAACCTATGTGATTGTGAGGCCAACATTTTTCTATTTGGAGAGTCAATACCTCATTTGTAAAGTGTTTATTTTGCATAAGTGAATGCATGCATGTGTGTTCAATTTGTTTAATTTTAATTTAAATTCACCTTGAAAAGACATGTCCAAGTGTATGTTGATGTGTTATATTTTATGGTGTCACTTGACACTTGTAATATGTTGTGAGATGTCATGTGATATGTCTTTCAGAAGGAAACATGAAAACCAATGAATTTTCAAATCCCATTTAGTGGTCCCAAAAGACAACTTGGTTAGGGAGCCCTTGGAATGGTCAAATCAAGTTTGACCAGTAGGTAAACTTTAAGTGGGTTTTTTTGGGGGGGTGGGTCAAACTAACTCCTATAGTTGAGGTTATGTCATTTATGAAGGCCCACTTGATATATCTATGGGTAAGGGATCTTTTTGAGCTTATAAACACTCACATGTGATTGCCAAGTCACTTCAAAAGTGACCTTTTCTTGATGGACGAAAATCTACTTCTAGAAGATTGAGTTTTGGTTGGACAACCTTCCATTCTTATGTTGGATGCACTTCCCCACCTTACACTTAACTTTTTAGTGTCCTCTTTTAGAAACCTTGTGAGAAGGTGGGGAAGACAAACCTATGAGCTCTAACATCCTCTTCCAAGGAAGTTGGAAAGTGTGAGGAGAGAATCTACTTAGGAAAACAATTGAGACAAAGAATTTTTATCACCCACTCTCGAATCTTGGAGATCAAGAGTAATTGTAGAAATTGAACTTTGCAAGAAGAAAATTTAGAAAGGAAGCTTGTAGTTAGTGGATCTTTTTGGCTTGGTTGGAGGCTCTTCATCAAATCTCCCATCTTTCGATTGCAGGAGTTAAGGTTGGTGCATTGTCACCCTTACGATTAAATGCACTTTGCTTATTTTGTGAAAAATTGTATGTGTTAAAATATTGAGTGGTAATTTGAGTGTTGTGTTATTTTTAATGTTGGTTGAGTTGTTGTTTTTGTTGAATTCTCATATATGTATTATTGTTATGGGAGTCAAGACCAAACTAACCCTTGGGAGGGTAGAGTCGTCTTCGAGTGAAGGGAGATTGAAATTCATAGGGTGTAGAGTCTCTCTTCTGGGAGGAGAGGGAACCAAGGATCTAGGATCCTTGTTGCATTTTTATTGTTAAATTTGGGGGTCATAAGGGAAGAATTGGCTTAAAAACTTTAGGGGGTCATAAGGGGTTTATATCCGTGGTCATGACAAACCAAGTTTTGAAAGGGATGTTGGCCTTGTGATGGCTTTGGGTTATTGATTTATATTTGAAGATCTCCCCATGTTTATTCCACCTTCACACCACTCTAAAAATGTCATCCTTTATGGCTATGTGTTAAGCTTGGGAAGGGAGTTTGTGCTAAATGTGTTTTCTTGAAATCTAAAAATTATATGTGTATTGCTTGCTTGTAACTTGATTTGCACCTAGTTGTCCCAATCTTGGGGGTGGCCTCTTGTAGGCCTAGGTTGGGAGGTGAGTCTCCATGGTCAAAACCAAAGGAATTTGTATATGTAGGTTTGCTAAATGGATGTAGGAGAAGAAACAAAGAAAGACATCTAGGTGGTTGATTGAAGAATGTTTCAAGTTGCAACTTCATATCTATACTAGTTGATGCTTATTAGTGAAAGAATGTAAAAGAAAGTTACCTTTGTATTTCTCTTCCTACTATTTTGTTACAAAAGAAAGCGCATGTGAAAAGAAAATAAAGCTCTTGTTTCATTAAGTTGTATTAGGAGTGTATGCGGGAAAAACGGGTCGATAGAACTCAATATGTGAAAAATGGAGCTCTATGGAGCCTTGCTCACACACCCATAGGACTTCTTGGTACAAGCTATGGAGTTATGAAGCATAACTCAGCTTCCCAAGGATGGTTCCATGGTTCTCTATCTTGCATGGTCCCTCAAACTAACGTTTTTGCTCTCAGATCACTGAGAAAAATGGTTTAGGGATGACAAATGCAAGAACGAGGGATGCTTTTTGTTGATTTAATATGAGATGCATCCTAAGCTATGCATGATTCTAGAAATGCAATAAACTAGTTATAAGATGACAAGATTAGTAAACAATACTATCCTAGCATACTATATTAGTTCATGATTTAAGCTAAATGATAAGGAACATACTCTAAATTAGCATATTTAGATTAATTCCTGATTTAAAAGACAAGCTAAATGATGAGCATAAAATGAGATATGAAAGCTTGAATGGATTTTAGCATAAGTGAGTTGCTAAAGACTTGGATCTTTTTGAAGAAGGAATAGACTCTATTTATAGGTAAAATAGGGCAATGGATGGTCAGGATTGAAAGGTTTAATCAAGGGTTGAATTTCAAAGTTGGGAATCCATGTTTGCAATTGGCACCAATGAAATGGTGACAAATGTCAACATAAGACTGGTCAAGAGAAGGGGTTGGAGACATTAAATGCCTGAGAAGACCTCATGGTTATCTTAGGGGGTAAGGGTCAAGGTTAAGTTAGGGTTATCCATTGGATAAAGCTTTTACCCAAAGGATAAACTCTTGTGCAAATAATTAAGGGATAACCATGGTCAAAGCAATGAATGCTTGATGAGACCCTTGGGTTACATGGAGGTTGAGTTTAGAGAAAGTTTTTAATCATGCTAGAGGGTTGAGTTAACCATTAATGGTTTGGAAGAAAAAGTTGTTGGAGACTTGAAGCCTTTAATGGTTATCAAAGACTTTAAGGGTTTGAGAAGTGACTTCCCCTTGCCTAGGGATGTGACAATATTTAGGAGATGGGTTAGGTTAATTTAGAAGTGATTAGAAGAGTCTAGAAGGGGGGTTAGGAATAGGGTTTAGGAAGCAAGTGGGAGATGTAGGATTTTGCAAGTGGATGGAGAGATAATAGGATTTTAATTGAATGATGATTTTCATTCAATTTGGTTGCAATTGGGGAAATCAAATAAATTAGATTTATTCAATTTAGGATAAACTATTTAATTAAATTTGAATTTAATTAAAAGTGGATAGAAGGGATTTAATTGAATAAAATGATTTATTCATTAAATGGTAAAAAGATGTCTAGTGAATTTAATTTAAATAAATTGAGTAATTTACTTAATTTAAATAGAAGAATGTGGGTGATTCAATTAAATTAGATTTAATTAAATAGAGAAATGAACATAAAATATTCATTTAGGAATATGGTCATTTTATACGTCTACATTTTGCCCCTCTTTGAAGTAACGTGTGTGCACATGTTATTTCAAAGAAAATGATGTGTTATCGTGATTTATGATCAAATGAAATTTTATGTTGCTTTTATGATTTTCAAGTCGTGCCCCAGATTTGATTTGATGTGTGATGCCCCAGATTCGATATTTGATGGTGATGCCCCCTCAGGAGATGAATCAATATTTGGAAAATTTTGATTTGATTTGGTTATTCGTGTTTAGTGTGTATGATTTTGTCTATGTGAAATGTTTAAATTGATTCATCTCCTGATAATTTACATGTTTTAGGGTATAAGGGAGACCGCGAGCAAATTACATGCCCATTTACCTAACCCTAATTTCATTTTTCTCCTATAAAAGGGGAAAAGTGCTTTGATTTGATTCATTTGTGCATTGTTGACTTTGGAGAAAGAGATTTTGGAGAGAAGTCAAAATGCCCATTCCATATTCCAGGCATCGTTTTGAGCGCGTTCGGAGGTACTGGAGACCTGCCGCATATGGACCACCAGTATGTCAATGCCTTTGACCCTTTTTTGATTTTTGATTTTGTCATTTTTGGTCAGTTTTTAATTTTTGAAATCCGGTTTCATCGGTTTAGTGCGTAGAAGTCATAAGTTAGTACATATGATAATTTAGGTAGTGCATAGCGTTTTAAGTTAGGGCTGCGTCTGAAATAAATAGGGTAGCACATGAAAGTTTTAGGTTAGCACATAGTGGTAGAATAGTGCATGTTGAACACAGGGTAGCACGTTAGGTCAACAGGGTAGCGCTTGAGTTAGACCTAGTGCATAGGGGTCACAGGGGTTCGCATGGGTAAGGGGATTTAGCGCATAGGATAGACCTAGCACATAGGGTCAAATAGGTAGCACCAGCATGGTGTAGGTTAGCACATAAATCGATTTTAGTGCATAGGGTAGGTTGGGTGCCGCATGGAGGAAAAAGGATAGCATGTAGAGTCAGTCTAGCACATAGGGTAAATAGATTAGCGCGTGGAGAAAATAGCTTAGCGCACGGGTGTATTTTAGCGCATAGCCAATCTGTTTTAGCACATCAGGAAAAATTTTGTGAGATGGGGTGATTTGTGAATGAGAAAAATTGATAGGATAAGGCCAGTTTTTGTCAAGATAGGTGTAATTTGTGCGTTGCTGTGTTTTGCTATCATGGTTTTTATTGATTTGTCCAATATGAGTGTGGATATTACTTGTTTTGATTTGCAATATTTCAAGTTATGCACAGATATTAACGTGTTGTTTTGATCAAAGTATGATTTGTTTTCACACTGTGTTTCAAGTTCATTGTGTGGAGCCTGATTTGTGTTACAAGCTGATATGGGTTGGAAACTTGAGTTGTTTTACAAGCTGATATGGGTGGGAAACTTGAGTTGTTTTACAAGTTTACGTGATTTGGAGACTTGAGATGTTTTACAAGTTTTGATATGGTTTTTGATAACTTGAGTTGTTTTACAAGCTGATATGAAATGATAGGATGTTGAACTTGATGTAGATGAGCAAATTGTTTCATGTTTTTGATGTGATTTTGATTTTGATATCTTTGTTTTGATTTGGAAACTGATATTGGACTTGTTTTGCTAGTTGACAGGAGCGATTGGGCATGGTTCAGTTGCGTGAGCGATTTCCTAGGCCTTGGACTTTGATACCATGGTTGGCACAGACCGACCTTGACATTATTGAGAGATGCAGTCTTACTTCCCTATTGGATATGCTTTGGTTCACTGTGAACCGAGGTTTACTTACAGCGCTCGCAGAGAGGTGGCACAGCAACATGAACACCTTCCACTTTGCCATGGGTGAGATGACAGTCACGCCAGAGGAATGTTACAGGATTCTACGCATACCAGTAGTAGGTTCACTACTACCTTATGAGCAGTCAGAGGAGGGTGGTACAGAGGCACTTCATCATATATTTCATGATGAGACAGTATGCGGATATGAGATCCCTTGGCAGGAGTTTCTGGACTTGGATTATGCACCACTTCCATCAGTACTGACAGGGTTTATAGGTGGCTTTCTATGTCCTGACCGTAGGTCAAAGGGACTATCTATAGGATGGGGGTTGGTTTTAGAGGATATGGTGACACAGGGCTGCAGGTTCGCATGGGGATCAACTATGCTAGCCCATCTGTACAGGGATTTGCACGAGGTGGTATACCTGGGTTACGACAGTTTGTTAGCTGGCATGACGCTCCTACAGGTATGGTGCTGGGAGCACATTCCGGCAGCTAGGCCATTAGCAGACAGAGATAGGCCCGTTGGACATGCCTATGCCTATGGTTATAGGGGTCTAGTTGTCTAGTGTAAGCTGGGAAAACTAGAGCATTGGAGGAGAGTGTTGGATGACATTGATACGGTCACTTGGCGACCGTATACAGGGTGCAAGGTATGGGCAAAGGATGGGCTAGAGATGCCCTATGTTTTCATGATGAGATACCTGATCAGGAGGACCCCATTCATGATCAAGAGGTTCGTGGTCACCAGAGTTTTGTGACAGTTTGGTCGATAGCAGGGTATACCTCAGGGGGCCTGTTTGTATGCACGCCAGAGGCAGGACATATCAGATTGGGGTCCGACTATTGATAGTGTGGCGGCGGTAGAGGAGTTTGTCAGCTTAGCAGGCTAGATATGGGATTATGCCCTAGAGATTTTGGATGTGGGCATGACAGACGAGTTTGCCAGATTGTTCGCTGCGCGGGCAGTGGCGAGGATATCAGATTCAAAGGAGATGCAACCTTCATTTGATGATGATGATGATGATGAAGGAGGTGGAGATGATGAGGATGATGGAGATGGTGGAGGAGGACGATGAGGGAGAGGAGATCGGGGGAGTAGAGGAGATAGAGGGAGGAGAGGAGATCGAGGGTTGGAGAGAGCAGTTAGATGGACGGTGATGGAAATAGGGAGAGGCGGTTTGGTTATTGGAGCAAGTGGAGAGGGGAGGGTGAGAGAGGTTCTAGCTACAGTGGGGGGAACTGACAAGGTGACACGGCCAGTTCAGAGGAGGAGGACGGATGTGCTCCCGCCTCCAGCACCGAGGACAGGTAGAGGGAGAGGGAATACCCCTGCATAGGTACCCCTACGAATCCGGATCCCCACTCATGTTGAGGATGCACAAAATAGGACCCTACAAGTGATGGTACAGCATCTGCAGGGACAACTATTGACATATCAGCGACAGATTGCACAGTTGACCACTGAGCGAGACATGGAGATAGAGTGGTGGGGTCGAGCGGAGGAGCTTGTAGCGAGTGTGCAGAGGGCAACGGTGGGTGGTTCAATGAGAGATACCCTGAGAGAGTTGTCTTTGAGAGCTCAGGAGGTGGAGTACTACTGTCATCACTATGAGGCTGCGGTACCCAGGGATCGCCAAGTACAGAGCTTCACATAGTCGAGATCCAGTCGATCTCGAGATTCTGGGTCACGGTCAGAGAGCCGAGGTGTGATAGGGCCATCGAGACATGATCCCCCTAGAGATCCAGGGGTGGGGACTTCTGGAGCCAAACCATCTCCATCAGGGGATAGCCATACTTGAGAGACATTGTCTCCATTGTATTTTTGATCATTGTATTCTTTTGTACTGGGCACAGATACGACAGATTTTGTACATTTTGATCATTTTTTAGAGATATGTATATGACATCATTGTCTTTGATCATGTGGTGTGTTATATGGATGTATGCACTATGCATTCTTTTCTTTACTTTATGATGATGCAATGCTTAAATATATGATATGATGTATGATGCAGGATGTATGCTTTGATATGTTGTGAGATGTATCTTGAAAATGAGATGTATGATAATGATATGCTGTGAGATGTATCTTGTAAATGAGATGTATGATAATGATATGCTGTGAGATGTATCTTGTAAATGAGATGTATGATAATGATATGCAACTAATTATTTTTGGAGCATCCTCATTCTGTATTTGCCATCCTGATATAACCATATGTTATTTGCTTTCGAGATAAGTTTCATCATTGAGCATTGATTTGATTTTGGGATATGTTAAAAATTTATACAAGCATAATGGTATAATTGAACCATAATGACCTGAGAAAAATTTACATGATGTTTGATTTTGCAAGATAGCACAAGCGTCAAGGTATAATTGAACCAGGATGACCAGAGTGCGGATTGCATATAAACAGACAAGATTAAACCATTTGTATGCATAAAGTGGATTTATGTCTTCAGTGATATGCTTTGAATCACGTTTCGAGACAAGTATTCACATAGTACAAATGATCGCTTCTCAGACAGAAGACTAAGAAAATATTGGAGTTTCCCCATGATCTCTAGCTTTGAAGCATTTAGTGAGAAAAGGCAGAGAATACAATAATTAAAAAGTTCAAAATGCCAAAAATAGTCAAGATTTTATGCGATAATGCAACATTTAGTACTTCAGAAAATCATCCCTCCTTGGTATTTTTGTGATTCTTTGTTTTGTTTTGCGATGAAGTGTAGTTTTGGTCGTTGGATGTAATGTTTCTGAGTTTTGTAAATAGGTTTGATGTCTTGAATGTGTTACAAGTTTTGACGATTTATTGCCCCTAGCTGAGTGTGCCTCTTGATGTGAATATGTATAGTGATTTCTAAGCCATGGTGGAATGTGAATATGGATAGACCAGAATAGTGACTACACTAAGTATGTCCTGAATGGATTTTTGTTAAGTGTCGGGCGATAGCCAATAGTGTTTTATGGTGAAGATAAGGATGTGGATATAGATAGAGGATCCATCCTCTCACAATAGCGCCTGTTACCAGGTTTTCACCAGTTGCTTTTATTGTACCTTGTTATTTGTTTTTTCTTGATTTGTTTGTTTGTTTGTTTGTTTGTTTGTTTTTTTGTTTTTTTTTAACTTTTTTGTGCATTAGACTTCCTTAGGTATAGTATTTCTTCAGGTGACTTCTGTTAGTTGGTTCTTTGAGCACATCTCCTTCTGAAGTTATTAACTGATATGCGCTTGATCCATAGGCTGATATGATGACATAGGGACCTAACCAGTTAGGCTCAAATTTTCCTTTCTTTTCCCGATCTTGCTAGTTTTTAGGATTTTCTTTGAGGACTCAAACACCAACTTTGAAGTTGCAAGGGATGACCTTGTGGTTATAGCTGTGGCACATGCGTTGCTGATATGCTTTGAGATGAGTGTAAGCATGCTGATGTCTTTCATCTAACAGTTCCAGTTCTTGTAGTCAGTTAACTCGATACTCTTCATCTAGGATTAAACCTTTCAAAGAGACTCTAAGAGATGGGATTTCTACCTCCAGGGGTAAAATGGCTTCTGATCCATATACGAATGAGTATGGTGTTGCTCCTATAGGTGTGCAGCTGCTAGTTCTGTATGCCCAAAGTGCTGGATTAAGTTGTACGTGCCAATCTTTGCCTGCATCATTCACTATTTTCTTTAGAATTTTCAATATTGTCTTGTTAGATGCTTCTGCTTGACCATTTCCCTGTGGGTAGTAAGGTGTAGAGGACCGATGTTGGATTTTGAATTTTTCACACAGTTCTTGTACATCTTGGTTTTTGAAAGGTCATCCATTATCCGTGATGATTGAACTTGGAATACCATATCTGTAGATCAGATAATTTAGGATAAAAGAGGCAATTTGTTTCTCAGTTACTGTGGTCATGGGAGCTGCTTCTATCCATTTGGTAAAGTATTCTGTTGTAGTTATAATGAACTTGTGTCCATTGGAAGATGAAGGATGAATTTTGCCGACTAAGTCTAGTCCCCACTGACAAAAGGGCCAGGATGTTGTAAATGGTTGTAGTTCCTATGCTGGTGCATGTATCAGATTCCCATGGATCTGGCATTTAGGACATTTCTTGGCGAAGTGGTAAGAATCTTTCTCCATTGTAGGCCAGTAGTATCCCATCCTTAGAAGCTTTTTAGAAAGAGTAGTCCCACTTGAATGTGTTCCACAAATACCTTCGTGAAGCTCGTGTAAAGCAAAATCAGAATCATTAAGATCAAGGCAATGAAGAAGAGTACCATCTAGACCTCAACGGTACAAAGTATTAGCAGTAAGGGTATAACGAGCAGCTTGCCAGATAAAATTACGTTTCTGGTTACGGGATTGATCAATGGGTAAGATATTGTTCTTAAGGTAGTCATATATTGGTCCATATAACGGAGAATCTGAACCAGTCAAGGCATAGATAACATGGGATTCAGAGTGGTTATAGGCTGGGGAGAAGAGTTGCTCTACCAGGAACTCGTAATGACTCTGTTGCTCTGGAATTTGTAGTAATGAAGTGATAGTAGCCATGGCATCAGCTGAATTGTTGTTCAACCTTGGTATCTGCTCGAAGGTGATGTGCACAAAATACTATTTGAAGTCATCCACCATTCATTTGTAGGGTAGCAGCTTGTCATCCTTTGTTTGATAGTCGTTGTTGATCTGATTGATGACTAGTTGTGAATCTTCGTAGACTTTTAATTCTGTGATTTTCCATTCTATGGCCATTTTGATGCCTATAACCAATGCCTCATATTCAGCCACATTATTTGTGCATGGGAACATAAGCCTATATGATCTTGGTATAGTGTGTCCTTCTGGAGTGATGAAAAGAATACCAACACCTGAACCATGTTGGGTGCAGGATCCATCAAAGTATAGAGTCCGTTGTTTGGTAAAAAGAGCAAGAATGTCCCTGTCTGGAAATTCAATCTTCATAGTTTGTTTGCCTAGTTGTGGTGCTTCGACTAGTTGATCTGCAATTGCTTGTCCTTTGATGGCTCATCTTCTGTGTATTGGATGTCGAATTCACTGAGAATCATGACCCATTTAGTCAATCGTCCAGTAAGAGTTTCTTTGCTGAGTAGATATTTGAGAGGATCAATTTTTGCTACTAGCTTAATGGTGTGTGCTAGCATATAATGTCGGAACTTCTGAGATGCAAAGACCACTATTAGGCAAGCCTTTTCAATGAATGTATAGTTGAGTTCATAGCCATTTAATGTCCTACTGATGTAGTAGATGGCTCGTTCTTTTCCTTGTTGATCTTCTTGTGCTAATAGTGCCCACAATGATATATCTGTTGTTGAGATATATAGGATAAGTGGCTTTCTTGCGACTGGTGGTACTAGAACTGGTGGATTCATCAGGTACTGTTTGATTTGATAAAGAGATTCTGCACACTTGGTCTCCCATCTAAATGGTACATATTTGTGTAGTAAATGATTGAATGGTAGACTTTTATCGGCTAGTTGAGCAATGAATCGCCTAATTGATTGGAGTCATCCTTGTAGAGATCTGAGTTGACTGATATTCTTTGGTGGTGGCATCTCCATAATGTCTTGGACCTTTGCTGGATCTACTTCAATACCTTTAGCTGAGACTATGTAGCCTAGTAACTTGCCTGATGTAACCCCGAAGACACACTTTTTAGGGTTGAGCCTGACTTGGAATTTCTCCAATCCATCAAAGATCTTTGTGAGGATGCTTAGATGTTCCACTCTAGTGAAGGATTTAGCTAGTAAATCTTCCATAAATGTGTGCATCATGTCATGAAAGATTGTTGTCATTGCTCTTTGATAAGTAGCCTCTACATTTTTTAAGCCAAAAGGCATAACATCCCAATAGTATGTTCCCCAAGGACAAGTGAACGCAGTTTTATCTTGATCTTTCGGGGCTATTTTGATTTTGATTATAGCTTGAGAAACCGTCCATTAGTGAGCGCATTGCATGGCCCGCTATGAGGTCTACAATTATGTCAATACTAGGTAGAGGAAAGTCATCTTTTGGACAAGCTTTGTTGACATCTCAAAAATCAATGTAGATTCTGATACTATCGTCTAGTTTTGATACTGGTACTATATTAGAAATCCATTCTGCATAGTCAATGGGTCGGATGAATCCGACATCTAATAGTTTCTTCAATTCAGTTTTGACCATGAGTGCCACCTATGGATTCATCTTTCGTAGCTTTTGTTTGACTAGTTTAACTCCTGGAGAGATGGACAAGTGATGCATGATTAAGTATGGATCGACTCTGGGCATATCAGCATATGACCAAGCAAAGTTAATTTGTTGTTCTTTAAAGAAAATGATAAATGTTGATCTTTCCTCCTCTTTCAGAGATTCTGCAAGGTGTATGTTTTTTATTGTTTCTGTGGTACCAATGTTGATTGATTGAGTGGGCTCAATGAATATGGGTGATCACTCATGAAAGTGCTCAGGAAGAGTGTCAAGTCTCCCATTGGTAGGTTCCTTAAAAAGGTTTACACCCTCAGATGCATCCTTTATTTTTACTTTTTTGTGATCTAGAGTTGCCATTGACTAGTTTTCAGCACCAGATCTTTTACTTGGTTCATTTTTGTGACTGAGAGACTTGGCACTCCCCGATTGGCAGACATCGTTACTTTGTTCACTGGTAGAGCCTGTTTCCAGGTTAATGGTACATAGGTAGTGGATAATAGATTCATCATCTAGGAAAATTGGTATATCATGGATTTCAGGTTCATCCCAGTTTATGAGGTCAGGAAAGACAAGTGGTAAGGAATCGTTGGGTGGATCAAGTTCTGCTATTGTAAGTGTCAAGATAGAGGTTTCATCATGATTGTTCTTGGTTTTAAAGAAGTCCATGATTTCGTCGAGGTCTTCGATGGTATTATCTTCTGTATAGACTTGTTCATAATGTTTCTGTTCACTTTCCTTGGCATCATAGATGTTCTATGGTCCAAATTCAAGAGGTCTATCTTCTGCGTTATGCTCTTCCTGAGAAAGGGGTATGGTGCCAATGTTATTAGGGATATCTATAGTAGCATTTGAGCAGGTACCCCACTCATATTCATTGGAATCAGTCTCTAAGGCATCATCCCAGATTCTATCAGTGTTGTAAACTAGTATGTTGTATGGTGAAAACAAATCTTTGATAATGGATACCATTTTGATAGTTTTTGTTGATTCGGTGTCAGATCCTGCTTCTACTTTCTGTATTTGTTTATAGACTATGCCTCCTTGGGGAGAAATAATGGTATCCTGAGATGATTTTATTTGTTCTTGAAAGAGTGGATTTTGAATATGAGCTACTACTGCAGATATGGCCTTCTTGTGGCTTAGAAGCTTTTCCTGATGTAACTTTTGTTCTTGACGCTCCCGTGCCTTGCGGATTGTTTCTGCTAACTCAAATAGTGCTTCCTACCAGGATTCTTCTTTGTACTTCTTCTTTACTTCCCATTGAGGTTTCACAGTTATGCGGGGTGGCTTTCTTAATAGGAAAGTGAGCTTACAACCCAATCCTGTTTTGTCTCTACTGGGCTATGAAGGAAGATCTATGGGTTCAGTGACTCCTTCTTTGCATTTCCCAATAGGTCCTTTACCATCATATTGCATTTGCTGCATGATTAAGTATCCTTTTCCATATAGGTGTATTGGTAGAACAATGTCTAGAGCAGCTGCTCTGTTATCTTCTTCCTCATCTTTGCATAACCAGCTAAGAATGTCCTTATCTTTTGATTCATGTGCTAGAGTGCCCAATTGGATGAAGGTACCATCAAATTTGGTGATGGGCTGAGTTACCAGATGTGTTGATGTAGTAGGCAATCCATGAGATCTGGGTGATGTCGGTAATTTGGCCAAACATAGGGGTTCCAAAGAGTATTATCCCATACCTTGGTCTTTAATTTGCATTTGCTATTTGAAATCTCTAGATAATGAGTTGGGCTTTGTTGTTTGTAGATCTGATGTTGAAGATCACTGCTTTTCTCTATTATGAGGAACTAAACTATCCTGGGCTACCCCCATTGCATTGCAATGTTGAAATGGATTGTGATCAACAGATATGGAGATTTCTTGTCCGTCATAAGGAAATTTGACACACTGGTGATACGTAGAAGGCACTGCTTACATTTCATGTATCCAGGGTCGCCCTAACAAAATATTGTAGGTGAGATCTATGTCTAAGACTTGACACATAGTATCCTTTTGCATTGGTCCCACTTGAATAGGTAACATCATGGTTCCTTTAGAGGACCTTTCCTCATCATCATAGGCCTTTATGGTAATCTTCTTATAGGGATCAATAGACTCTTCTGAGAAGCCTAATGCACGGATAAGCTTTAAAGTACATATATTAAGTCCATCTCCTCCATCTATTAAGACTCTTTTTACTCGGTGTTTGCAAACGATGACTTTGATATGGAGAGGAGTGTTATGCAGATGACTCAAGGAAGCATTGTCATGCTTTGAGAAGGTGAGATTATGAGGCCCTGTCATATGGGCGACCATGGCTTGAAATCTGTCCACATCTAGATCTTGAGGTACATTGGTTTCCAATAGCGCTTGTTCCAATATGTTTTTGTGTTTGGGTGATAGTTTCAGCAATTCTAGTATAGATATCTGAGCTAGAGTTTTGTGTAGTTGGCTAACCAAGTCATATTGGATCTTTGGTGTAGTATTTGTAGGTGCAGTATGTCCTTTTAAGACATATTTCTGAGTTTGGGTTGTCACATTGATAGATTCATGATCACGCTGATCTCAGATGTTGATGACATTTACTTGATGATCTTTAGCTGATATGTGATTTATGGTGTTGTTGTAGAAATGGTTGATATGAGCTCCGCGTACATCATTTGAGGTTGAAGCTCCATCTTTGTTGTAATTTGGAAGGGGATTTTTAAAGGCTCCATGATCATCATTTGTTTTGAGACCATCTACCATTAAGTCACCTCGATCAATCATGTCTTGCACAATGTTTTTCAATCTCATGCAATCGTTCATCTGATGACCCTTGTTACGATGGAAATCACAATAGTGCGAATCATTCCACCAAGGTGGTTTGATTTGGGGTTCATAGTTGCTAATCGTAGGCAAGGAGAGAATCTTCTTTGCCAAAAGTTCTCTGAATGTTGATTCTAGTGATTGTCCCAGTGGTGTGAAGACAAGCTTTTGGAAATTGTTCATGTTGTCATGTGAATTGTTGTTGGGTCCTGGATTTGTGTTTTTGCTTTGAGTATCATTAGTGTTGTTTGTGTTGAGTTGTCCGTGATTGGTGTTTGGTGTATATGTGTTAGCATTTGGATTAGCACTTTTAGGATTTTTTGCAGCTTGAGGATTTTTGGATAATGCAAGCACTGGTTGCTTAGATTTTGGATCATGTGATTCATTGTTGCCTTCATTTTTGTTTCGAGTCCAGAATCGAGACTTGTCCAAGTTGTTGTTGTTCTAGTTATTGTAGTTTGATGAGTTTGTTCCTTCCTTGAAGAATTTGAGTGTTCCCTTTTTGACACATGCTTCCTCTACTTGAATGCCATTTTCAATCAATTTAGCAAAAGACAGTATGCATTGGAGTTTTAGCTTGTAACTCATTTCACCATTCAAGTTGTCAATGAAGATTTCCATTTTCTCCTTTTCAGGAATATCTCGAGGATATCGTGATACCATATGTCATCAGCGTTAAAGGAATATCATGAATGTTTCGTTGTTCTTTTGTTTGGTGTTGCAAATGTCTAGCATGGTTATGGCGTGTTGGATGTTATAGGAGTATTGTGTTATGAACTTGTTAACCAAGTCATCAAACGATTTGATAGGTGGTGTAATTTTGGATAACCATTCCATTGTTTTCCCTCCCAAGCTTCTTGGGAATAACCTCATCAGATAGGTGTCATCATGAGCAAACTCAAGACTCATGGTACAGAATTCTTTGACATGATCACGAGGATCACTTTTTCCATCGTATTTGTCAAATTTAGGCATGTCTGAGTTTGGACGAAAAGGGATCATGTGTAGTCTCCTGTCAAAAGGATAAGGACAAATTTCATTTAAAGAGTACCGTATTGTTGTCCCTCGCTGTATGTCTTGCATTTGCCTTTGCAACATTTGCATTTGTTGAGTAAGGGCAGCCAAAGGTACATTGTTTTGCCGAGGGAATAGTTCTTCCCTTGTATTGATTCTAGGTTGAAATGGTGTTTGGAACAATATGTTTTGCTCGAGGAGGTATTGTCTGGGTGTATGTTGCTCTGGTATGTTTTGATCCGAGATGTTTTGCATTGGTGTATGTTGTTCTGGTATGTTTTGATCTGGGATGTTTTGTTTAGGGTCTTAGATTTCCCTTTCTCGTTGTCGTTCTTGATATTCGTAATGTTGAGGGTGTGTCCTAAACACATCTGCGTCAAGGTTTTCAGGGAGTTTTACTCCTTTACTTGTGAGCATGAGCAAATATTTCTCCTTGTCTTTTTCCATGAGCTTTTCTACAAGCTTTTGGAATGAAGCGCTTTCCTGACATTCCTAAAGAAGCTCTTTAAAAATTTCAGTATCCTCTAGGTGTGGACCCTCAAAAGGATTTGACAACCTTCGATTCATACTAGACTCTACATGTGTCTCGCTCTATTGGTTTTGTTGAGAGCGAGTAACAGACATTTTAGTAGAAACTTTCAGTGACGAAGGGGACAAAATCCTCTTCGATATGTTGCTCAGGGGTTGGTGGTTTTGGTCAGGGTATGTTATAAGTGATACACTCATCGGGTAAGAATGTCGGATTGATCCTTCCTCCATGGTTTATGATTTGATTAAAAGCGGACTTTTGACAATATGCCCTAGTTTTTAAAGGCTCTTTGTCAAATTTGTTGGATTTGTTTTGGATATAATGTTTGACGTGATGAAGGAATACTTGATGAGATTTGAAGAGTTGATGATTGATGTATAAAAACTATTTTTTCTTGATGAATTTGGAAAAACTAGGTTGTTGTTTCTTCAACGTGATGTTACGATAAAGGTTCTTTCTTCTCAGAATATGGGGATTAGTCATGCATGAGTGATCAATGTTTTCCTTTGATTTATTTGGATTCAGTTGATCTTATTTTTAAAATTGCAAGTCTTACTCTATCAAAATGAAGGTTTAGATGCCCCTTCACGACAAAGCATGTCAAATGATATGGATTAAAGTCTCCCGATATGGAGACTTGATTTGACAACCTGAAATTTTTAAACAAGTGTTTTTGAGATGAAATCCGTAAGATGGTAAAGGATTCTATTGATACTTATGATGAGGTTTTCGGATTATGATAAGATAGATATGTTTTACCCTGCGATCAGTTTTGGATTTTTACAATGTTTGTTTTGACACAAACTTAGCTCAAGAAATAGCTTTTAAAGTTTTGTTTTCGCTACTCCTCTTTGATGAAAAATGTTGCTGATGAAAAGAGGCTTCTGAAAATGTTTTCAAAAATTTAAAAATTCCTCACTGTTTTGCCCCCTGTCTATATGTTTTTGGTCATGCGCTAGAACAGGGACTAAATGCGCTACCAAAATTACTCCACACGCTAAAAGAATGACCACATGCGCTAGGCTGCCCCCAGACACATGCTAAAGTTTTGACTACTAAAATTATTGTTTTTTTGCCTGTTTGAAAAGTCATGCACTAATCTAGGTCTGTGACGCGCTAACTGTTAAACCTGATGCACTAATGTTTGGTTTCCACATGCGAAGCTGATGCTTCAATGCGCTAGACTATTTTTCTGATGTGCTAACTTTTTTAACACTATTTTGGACTTGGGATAAAATGCTACTGTTTGGGACAGACGTGCTAACTGGATGGTTTGATGCGCTAATGAAAATACCCTACGCACTAAGGAGTTGTCCCCACGTGCTAATCTGCCCTGATTTTTTTTTTTTGTTTGTTTGGTTTTTCTGCAATTTTTGGGTTTGATTGTGAGTTTTTCAACTTTGATGGATGATTTTCTGAAGTAATAAATGTAAGCACAGCACAAAAAGTACAACCATTTTGCCTAATCTAACAAAAAGTGTATGTTCTGCGAGGATGTGTTCAAATCCCCAATGTTTTAACAGGTTTGGATATGAATAATACACTTCAGAAAGACACTTTATTCAAAGGTCATAAATAACATCATAGCCCACTAGTCTCAATACTCCGTCAGCTCAAATAGCTATGTCACCCCCTAGAGGGCGCCCATTTTTTTGCTTTTTGCTAGAAATTAACCCAAAGTGAATAGCTTCACAGTTGAGTAGTTATCTTGGGAGATATATGGTGAGTAATCTTGGGGGCGGACTCTTCCCCACCCTTGCACTATGATGTTATAAATGTCTGGTTACTAACTCGGTTCAAAGTTTCTATTTCTATGGTTTGTAATCAGGCTTCCTATTCGACCGTCAGTGATAAACTCCCTCAGGAGGCTTCCCAACATTTAGAACAAAGGCTTTACGTACCTCAAGGATACTGGGGGAAGGCTAATCACTACATGCAACCGTTGAAAAGGACTTTCATCACTTTTCACTTTTGATTATAGTGGGTTGGAACACTTGGCGTCAAAGTCGTTTCCCACTTAGGTCGTTCCCTTCACATTGGCCATAAACGACTTTAAGAGTTGATTTCAACTCCTCGGGAAGGCAGGCCTACTAAAGGATGTAAATGCTTGAAGGAAAGAAAACTTTTTAAGAGAGGTCTGGCTTTTTGATCACCCAGTTAAGGGGAGAGCATATACCTTCCACTTTTGATATAAGGAAATCAAAGTTCTTTTTAAGCCTTCAATTCAGTGATTTTCTAACCTCTACTTGGAGATGTTGCTCCAAACAAGGAATGGTGTTCCTTTTAGTTCCTCAAGGCAATGATTAATTAAATCTAGTGAAAGAAACTGGTCAACAAAGCAAAATTATTGATGTGGTCAACAAAAGAAAATCGAAAAAGGGGAATAACTTCCCTCTTTTGATTTTGAACAAAACTTCGTAAGTGAGGTTCTTTCCCTTGCAAAATTTAAAAATGAATCCTTTTATACACCAAAGGATGGTGAGGTTCTTTTTAAAGCTACGTTTTGCAAAAAAAAAAGTTTGCGTTGTTCTTTTTAGAGCCTAAAATAAAGGTTTTCTCCTATGAAAGCAAGAAAATTTCTGATAGTGGTTCTTTTTATAGCCTAAAAACAAGGTGAGTTCAATTTTAAGAAAATAAAATAAAATTTTAAACTAACATAAGTAAGTTAGTAAAAATCTAACTATCTTGATCCTAAGATGAAGCTCCCATCTGCAATAAAGTTGTTACAAACCTGCAAAATAACCAGTGAAAGACATTAGATAACTCGGTGGACTTCCACAAGTCTAATTTTTAACTTTCGGTTACAATTTTTGTTTTTCTTATTTCTGACTGTGATACGCTACATAACAAACTATATGCGCTACAAAATCACAGTAATGTGCTAAAATAAATCGGTGATGCGTTCCTGATTTAAAAGAGAAGCTAAATGATGAGCATAAAATGAGATATGAAAGCTTGAATGGATTTTAGTATAAGTGAGATGCTAAAGACTTGGATCTATATAAGAAGGAATGGGCTCTATTTATAGGTAAAATAGGGCAATGGATGGTCAGGATTGAAAGGTTTAATCAAGGGTTGAATTTGAAAGTTGGGAATCCATGTTTGCAATTGGCACCAATGAAATGGTGACAAATGTCAACATAAGACTGGTCGAGAGAAGGGGTTGGAGACATTAAATGCCTAAGAAGACCTCATGGTTATCTTAGGGGGTAAGGGTCAAGTTTAAGTTAGGGTTATCCATTGGATAAAGCTTTTACCCAAAGGATAAACTCTTGTGCAAATAATTAAGGGATAACCATGGTCAAAGCAATGAATGCTTGATGAGACCCTTGGGTTACATGGAGGTTGAGTTTAGAGAAAGTTTTCAATCATGCTAAAGGGTTGAGTTAACCATTAATGGTTTGGAAGAAAAAGTTGTTGGAGACTTGAAGCCTTTAATGGTTATCAAAGACTTTAAGGGTTTGAGAAGTGACTTCCCCTTGCTTAGGGATGTGACAATATTTAGGAGATGGGTTAGGTTAATTTAGAAGTGATTAGAAGAGTCTAGAAGGGGGGTTAGGAATAGGGTTTAGGAAGCAAGTGGGAGATGTAGGATTTTGCAAGTGGATGGAGGGATAATAGGATTTTAATTGAATAAAATGAATTTCATTCAATTTGGTTGCAATTGGGGAAATCAAATAAATTAGATTTATTCAATTTAGGATAAACTATTTAATTAAATTTGAATTTAATTAAAAGTGGATAGAAGGGATTTAATTGAAAAAAATGATTTATTCATTAAATGGTAAAAAGAAGTCTAGTGAATTTAATTTAAATAAATTGAGTAATTTACTTAATTTAAATAGAAGAATGTGGGTGATTCAATTAAATTAGATTTAATTAAATAGAGAAATGAACATAAAATATTCATTTAGGAATATGGTCATTTTTATTAATCTTGTATTTCTAATTTTGAATAAATACAAAATAGGAAAATATTCACATTCTATTTATTGGCAACAAAATGATGAGTTTCAGATTTTAGATATTGTCAAATTAAGAAAACTTAGAAAAGCTCTAAATTTGTATTACATTTATTTAAAATCCGTTAAAACTCTAGGATGGTTTCACTCTTGAAAGTTCATTTGCAAAAGTAAAAATTAGGAAAAGATAGTATCTATTTACAACATTTGTATTGTTTCATCATAAGAAAAACAAGTTACTTTGACAAAGAAATAGATTGAGCTCCATTTTTATTTTGTTTATGCGTTTTAATCTGCTTATTAGTTAATCTAAAAGTTTAGTTTTAAGCACTATAAATGTATTTCATTTATTCTCATGAAATTAGTAATATTTAAATCTGAAAGTAAATTTATTAAAGCATTTCCATTATTTATCTTGCAACTAGTAAATATGGAAATAAAAGCAACATGAAAGAAATATATTTCACTAAAGGGTAAATAACTATTTTAGGTCTCAGAAAACAATAAGTCAGAATGTATATATGGTTATCATCACACACACACACACACATATATATATAAAGAAAACATACTGATTTATTTTAAAGACCAGTAGAAACTATGAATCCTGATATACATATTAGGTTTAATAACCATCTCTCTCTCTCTCTCTCTCTCTATATATATATATATACACACACACACTCACATATATATGTATGTATCTATATATATATACATATAGATATGTATGTATATATATACATACATATCTATATGTATATATATAGATACATATCTATATATATATGTATATATATATATGTATATATATACATGTATATATATTTATATATATACACACATATATGTATACATATATATATATATATGTGTGTGTGTGTGTGTGTGTGTGTGTATACACACATATATATATACACATATATACACACACACACACATATATATATGTATAGGAAACTATTTAAAAAGAATATATATCTTATGGGTTGTCGAGGTGGGGGAGCATTGCTCCACGCATGACCGCCACTATGGGCCGCGTCCCATAGGGGTGGCATGACCGCCACTGTGGGCCACATCCCATAGGGGAGCTCGGCCCCCTCGCTTCTTCGTCCCTCCAAACACTGTCCAAAAAAAAAAATGTCATCGATGGGGGTTTCGGCCCTGCAAACAAAGAGAAATAATGACAGCCAGGGATAAAGTCCACCCTTCCCAGTTTTCAATCCAAAGAAAAAAATGTGAATAAAATAAAAAGAACATGCCCTAACTTATTAACAAGTTAGGGTAAAATCTAAAATGGGTTTAAATGATATAAAATTAATAAACTTAGGGTTTTCTTTTAATAAAGTAAACTTTTGAAAGAATTATATATATGTATGTATATTTGTATAAATATAAAGGTTAAATATGTAGATAAGTACATAAACATATATATAATAGCTTTAGTTGATATGAATGGAATGTATTTATGGAAAGTATTTGTGGATATACATATATATATATATATATATATTAAATTTATATATATACATGTATATATTAAAAAAACATTTGGCTACATATATATTTCATATACACTTAAATAGAGATATTTAAAAGATTATGCTATGGTGTTGGAATAATAAGGTTGATAGATAAATACTTATAATTTTTAAATGAAGATTAATATAGGGAAATTATATTAATACTAATATAGTTAAAATTGAAGATTTCAATTGAATGATATAATTAACATTAAAGTTGTATTGACATTATTGGAATATTTTAATCAACTTTAATAGAAATGAGGTTATTAGTAATTATAAGGAAATGAAATATAATTTACTAGTAATTATACTTAGGATGAATTAAATGGTTATCTACACTTGGTTAAAATTTTAAATAATTTAGTTACTAAAATGTGTGTAGATTTGGGATGAAGTTTTAATGCCACCTCTAGGGGTTAGTGTCTTTAATATTATTTAAAGAACTATACCCCATGCAGCGTCGTAAATTGTACGCACTTGCTAGGGTGGTACAATTTCACACCTAGTTTAGCACCCGCCTTGGCACATTTTGCATTTTGCATTGCATTTCCCCTTTAGCACTTAATTAATTAAATTAATTAGGTCTAAGGTTCTATTTTATCATCTCCTATATCATAAAATTGGGCCCTTTTCATTAAAGTGTGCCCCTTTCATTTTATTCTTCCAATACATCATTTAATCAAAAACCCTAATTAGGTCCTATTTTGAACTTGGGGGCTTGATTTCGGGGGTCAAAACATCTCAAAATCACCTGTAACTTCGGGATTCTCTCTAAAATCATCATATCCGACGGTCCTGAAAATTTGGTGAAAAGTTGTCAGGACCATGGCGCCCGGAGTGCAAAATGGTCCCGGACATTTTTCCCGAAATTTTAGGAGCACGATCCAATCATAAAATAAAGCTTAACCCCAAGAAATTGGTGGGAGATTCAATCTCTAAGTCAGCCTAAAGTTGAAATTAAGATCTAGGGTTTCCTATATAAGAGCTCTCTTTCTTCATTTGAAAGGATCCGATTTTTGGCTTGGAAGGACCTCATATGCAGCGAAAGAGCAGATCTTTGAAGACTTCAACAACATTCAATATCCTTCTATCAATAATTTATCAATTTCATTCATCCATTTAGGGCTTGGAAGACATTGAAGAACAATAAGAGATTACCGACTGAAGATTGGCTTGTACTCCTCCCTTGAGGGTTGGGTATGATTTCATGTTGTTTTCATGTCTTTGCATAAGCTTCAATATATCCTTTATTCATGCTTTAGATCACTTTGCATCTTGATTTAGAGCATTTACATTATCATTTACAAGCAATTAGGGTTTACTTTCTAGGTTGCTCTAGTTTGCTTTCTTGCATTTTAGGACCTTGCACACACACTAGGTCTGCACACACAATACATTTTACAATACAACTTGGCTATTCGTGGAGGTGGAAATCACCAAAGTGGGGGTTTGACTAAGGCAAAACCATATAGAGCCGCCCAAACACCTTTTCAGATATAAGTGCGGGTTTCGGAACTCGGACGACGCCGCAAGTTGCAGATCCGGGAGAAGCAGACTAAGACCGACCTTCCCACCAAATTTCAGAGCAAAAGACTAGGATAGGGGCATGGGGCACCCTGGTCCTACCAAGACAGGGGCGCTAGGTGCCCTGGTCCCTGGGACAGGGGCACTGGGTGCCCTGGTCCTCCTGACAGATAGCATTTTCAGCATTTTTGACAGCTTTTCCAGAGTGCAAAACAACAGTTTTCGGAGCAGTTTCAGGGGCAGATTCAGGACAGTGGCGCCCGTGCCCCCGTCCCAAACATTTTCACTCAGATTTTAACTCCAGGTACGCATTTGCATTCTTGTCTCATCCTTGTATTTATAGCTTTCCATCATTTAAGTTCAATTCTATAATCTTGTTATTAGTTCATACTTACACTTTGGGGTTAGGGATTGAACTTGCATCATTTCATCTTTCAATTACAACAAAGGAATAGAAATCCTAATAGGTATCCCATGGCTCTCTCTTCCACAAAAAGAAGTAGCCAATTGTGTGATACCTCTAGGCTCTTTCGTATTCCACAAATGTGTGCTTGAAAGTGAGATTAGGGCATGTTTGCTTAGTGTCACTTTTTCCCCCACACATTTTGGTGAACCCGACATGAATTCCAATCTTCTCTAATTCTGATTTATGTTTTCAAATTTGAGTGTTTATGCTATTTCAAATTCAAATTTGTATTTACAAGTTTAATTTCTTGCAAGATTCAAAAATTTAGAGGAAATTTTTGCTAAAACCCTAATTTTTCAATTCAAAGTTGAACTTGTGGATAGCTTAATTGGGATCAATAATTTCAAATCTGATTTAGGAACTCATTTGAATCATAAATTTCATTTTCTAAATCTACATTCTAAGTGCTTGCATTGGTTAAAATTGAACATTTTCTTCTATTTTACATGTGTTATCATTTGAAAGAGGAAAATTGTTGTCATGATGCATTCATTTCATAGATGTGATAATGGGTTAGCTTCCATTGTTTCAATTTTTCCATCTCCTAAGGAACCTCCCCATATCTATAACAACATTTTAGTGCCTAAAAGAGTTGCTACCAATCCCTTTGAGACTCTCCCATGCTCTAAGGATGAAGACTTTAAGAGTGATCTTGACAATTCTCCTAAAATGTGCCCTTCCTATTTAGCTATCCTAGAGGAAGAGAATGATATCATAAACACCTTTCTTAATGTTACTTCACCTTCCTTCCATGATGCCTCTCTAAGTGAAAAGGTATTGATGGACATTTACTTATTTTCTCTTAAAGTTGGTCCTTCCAATGGGGGCATGTTAGTGCAACAAGAGGTTATGAACACTTCTTTCAAAGATCTCCTTCCTAAGCATGAATCTTTGGAGAAATATGTTCATGTTCCTCCTAAAAAAAACTCCCTTCATGAGGATCCTTTTGTGCAAGAAGATGACATTATCCCTACATTTCCTAGTGATGGCATTTCCTTTTCCAACAAGATTCCCACTAGAGATGATGAATTAATGATAAATGCTTACCCATAAGCATCCCTTAGAGAAAGAAGATGAAATAATAAGCAATTTCCTTAATTCTCTCTCCCTTAAAGATCATATTTTGAGGAAAGAGGATGAGTTTAACACATCTATTGATGCTCTCTCTCCTAAGGATGAGGAATTAATAAACATTGTTATCTCCTCTCCCGAAATTGACAATACTTCAAACATTCCTTTCAACCACTTCACCATTTGGGATGGACCATTAGAAGAAGGTGTAGATTATTCTCTCTTCCTTGATAGTTTCTCACCTTCCTTGAATCTCAATTATTCTCCCTCTAAAAGTAAAGCATCTCCCTCTCCTCAACTCGGTTCTACTCATAAGGAAACCCTAGTTCAAAGCAAGATGGTTAACATCTCTTTCAAAGATCTCCCTCTCAAAAGTGAGACTTTAGAGAGTAATGTTGAACCTTCTCCTAGAGAGTTTATTCCCCATGTAGATCCTTTGATGATAGAGGATGATATGGCCTTTCCTAGTATTACTTTTCCTACTAGAACATCAATGTCTACCCCTTGTCTCTCTCCTAAAATTGATTTAATCCATGATAAGATTTTAGTGCAAGAGAAGACTATCAATAATTCTTCCAACACTTTTGTTCTTTCTTCTAAACCATCCTCAATCAATTTGATACATGTGAATGAGACAGCTAACAAACCTCTCTTCACTATCCAAGGTGCTTGTCCTTCTCAAAATTCTCAACCTTTAAATAAGCCTATCTTAGTGGTTCAAGGTGGTTATGCTAATGATTCTTTTTGCACTCCTAACAAACCTATTATTACTGTGCAAGGAGGTTATTCTACTAAGAGCCCTTATGAGTATGCTAAGCAACTGACTAGAGAGAGTTATCATGCGGTTGCTCATACCTATAACACAAGAAACAATAGGCAACCTAATCCTCCTCCAGTTATTCCAACTTCACTTCCTCCTTCCCAACCTATTCTTCCTCAAGCTCCTCGTATTTCACAAGTTCTTGGTAAGGAATATGATATCATAGAACAACTTAAAACTACCCCTGCTAAGATATCCCTTTGGGATTTGATTCAAACTTCTTCCACTCATCATGGAATGTTACAAGATGCCTTGAAAGATTTGAATGTTCCTCCACCGAATACATCTAGTAATATAGCATCTTTAGTTAACTCTGTGATGAATCCTAAAGCTCAAATTGTGTTTACCCAAGATGAGTTGCCTACTAGTGAAATTCAACATCAATATGATCCCTTGATGATTGTGGTTATCATAAATGACACTGCTATAAGACGAACACTGGTAGATAATGGTTCTAGCCTTAATGTGTGTAGCATTAATCTATTGCATAAGATGAATGTGGATACATCCCTTATTGATCCTGACTCTCGTCCCATTCGAGGCTTTGATAATGTGGCTAAGTCTTCATTAGGTATTATCACCTTACCAATCACAGTGGCACCTGTTACTTTGCCTACTCCTATCCATGTTATGTCGGGGAATCTAACATACAACTTGTTATTAGGGAGACCTTGGATTCACAGTATGCAAGCTGTCCCCTCTACATTGCATAGACAAGTTAAATTCATTTATAACAATAAGACATATACCTTGATAGGTGACACTAATCTTTAGGCTTGTTTGCAAACATCTACTTCCAAAGGGAGTTCTTCTGAACCTTCCTCTTCTAGTGATGACTCTTTAAACAAGATACCTATGGATGAATCATTACCCTCTAATAATCAAAATTCTTTGGATGGGCCTAAAGCTCCTGAAGAAGATCCTTCTCGACTTGAGTCTACACATGAAAAGGCTTTTGATCCTGAGAAGGTTCTCGCAGAAGATGATTGGAGATCTCTTGACTTTAATCCCACCTTTGTAGGTGAGTATAGGGTTCCTCCTAGAGAGCTTAAAGTTAAAAAGAAGGAAGAAACTAGAGATCAATCAGTCTTACCTGAACCTATGAGCAATAATTTTGTGGCCGCTTCTCAAACTTCTTCTCCTCACATCTCTAATTATGAAGAGTTTGATTCTTTGTCTTGTGAAAAACCACCTTCTCTTCCTGAAATGGCTGATCATTATGGTCGTGGTTTTCGCATTTTTGCTAAGCATGGGTATCGTGGAAATGGTTGTGGTGCTCATGAACAAGGGATAAAAGTTCCTCTAGAGACTAATTTTCACAATTATGCCTTTGGACTCGGCTATAATCCTTGCAAACATACCAAAGCATTTAAAAGACCATCTCTCAATGTGAATGCTATATTTAGTAGTGATGATGATCTCACTTCAACTAAATCATCTTCTACTTCTATCAACTCTCATTCCCCTGATAAGGAAGTCTTGGCGATGAACAAATCTCTTTATGACTCCCCTCAAATTTCTAAATCCACTTATGAATCTTTATCTCCTATTCATCATAAAGTCCTTTCCTCTAGGGATAAGGCTCTAATAAATTATACTCATCCCTCTTCTAAGATTTCTTGTGACTTTTTCTCTTCAATTTTTATCATTTTATACATGTTTTTTATCTCACTTATAGTTGAGCATTTAACATGTCATATTCAAATACCTCATTCAATCTATCATGTCTTTAAATAACATTAATGGCTAGTATGTTGCTCATCATTATGTGACATTGGTAGCTCATTTACTGGGGGCTCATTGTCATTCATGATGGTACAATTTCAAGTGCAATCATATATTTTTTGAAGCAACATAATAGCCTAATTTTCTTGTTCCTATGGGGACAAGAGTGATTTCATACATCTCTTCTTTTGCTTATGTCCAAATCTCTCCCTAGAAGATTGTGTAAGTCCTTCTCATTGTCCTTATCCTTGGGAGGCAATGATCTTTCCTTATTTTTATCTAAGGATCCACTTTTTCCTATTTTGTGGATGGTGTGGACTTTATTACTTGATGTTATGCCTTGTATGCATTTATTGTTGTTTGTTCAAGGATTCTCTCTTACAAGAGGTGTAAGTCCTTGACTACAATCTCTTTTGCACTTGGTAAAATACATCCATAATGAATTCACTCTCCCAATTGGGTTAAAAAGAGCGTCATCCTTCATTAAGAATCACTTTCACCTCGCAAAAGAAGGAAGTATTGCATTCTTATTCTCTTCTTTGTCTTATTCTAGAAGATGTTATATTTGTCTAAGACAATTCCTCTTGGGGATAGGTGTCTTTTGTACAAAAATCTCTTCTCCTCTAAGGATCTCCTTTACACATACTACAAGATATCCCTTTTCAACTATCTTATCCTTTCTTAAAGAGTGTAAAACTCTCTTGCTTGGATCTATGACATTGTTGCATTTTTTGGGGTATCTTCTTTTGTGATGAAGGTAGGTATCCTTGTTCTACTTTTCTTATGACATAAACATTACACTTTTTGAGCAATGGGTCATTCTCGAAACCAGAGCATAGACTCTTAGAGCGAGATGTCTCCATTTTTCTTTTATGCAAGCTGATTATTCTCGGAACCAGAGCACAGACTCTTAGAGCGAGATTTCACGCTTTTTTTGCTATACATATACAGGTTGTAGCATACTCGGGCATAGGATCCTATGAGGCACTTCTAACCTCCCTTACACACACATGCACGAGGTTGAGTGGAACTAGCGGCATAAGGCTAGACTTTCTTACTCTCCTCCCTTACATGGATCACCTAGACAGACTCTAGGGGCTAGTTTTCCATGTCCTTTTCCCATGGATCACCTGGACAAGATCTAGGGGCGAGAAGTCCATGTTTTCTCTCTCACTATCCTTCTCATGGATCACCAATGTGTGTATTCATGCTTTTTCCTTTCTTTTCTTCTCTTTGCATTTTGTTTCCATTTACATCCTTCATCTTGTGTTAGAGAACTCTCAAAACATCACACTCTTTGTTGTGTTGGAATTGAGATTTAGTCCTCTTTCTTACCAAATGATTCTCCATTAGTTTTTGATCTCATATCAAATCTTCTCGTGAGCACTTGTCATCAATATTCTTTAACAATTCGAAGTGGTAAACATGATACCCTGTTTCAACTCACTAAAATTAGCAAGCCGAAACAGGGGGGGGCATATAGCTACCCTCAAATTTTCATCACCTTCCTTAGTAAGCATTAGGTGATTTTGTGATCTAAAGTGTGCTTTGTAGGGTGCGGTTCCTAACTGTGTACTGCAGATACCACTGGGGGCTTTGTTCGACAGACTTATGGATATATCCTTTTTCAAATAATGTTTACTTTTCTGTACTTTAGCTTGCATATGCACGTAGTGTTCATATGACCGCTAAAGTGGGGGCTAAATGTAGTGTCGTAAATTGTACGCACTTGCTAGGGTGGTACAATTTCACACCTAGTTTAGCACCCGCCTTGGCGCATTTTGCATTTTGCATTGCATTTCCCCTTTAGCACTTAATTAATTAAATTAATTAGGTCTAAGGTTCTATTTTATCATCTCCTATATCATAAAATTGGGCCCTTTTCATTAAAGTGTGCCCCTTTCATTTTATTCTTCCAATACATCATTTAATCAAAAACCCTAATTAGGTCCTATTTTGAACTTGGGGGCTTGATTTCGGGGGTCAAAACATCTTGAAATCACCTGTAACTTCGGGATTCTCTCTAAAATCATCATATCCGACGGTCCTGAAAATTTGGTGAAAAGTTGTCGGGACCATGGCGCTCGGAGTGCAACATGGTCCCGAACATTTTTCCCGAAATTTTAGGAGCACGATCCAATCATAAAATAAAGCTTAACCCCAAGAAATTGGCAGGAGATTTAATCTCTAAGTCAGCCTAAAGTTGAAATTAAGACCTAGGGTTTCCTATATAAGAGCTCTCTTTCTTCATTTGAAAGGATCAGATTTTTGGCTTGGAAGGACCTCATATGCAGCGAAAGAGCAGATCTTTGAAGACTTCAACAACATTCAATATCCTTCTATCAAGAATTTATCAATTTCATTCATCCATTTAGGGCTTGGAAGACATTGAAGAACAATAGGAGATTACCGACTGAAGATTGGCTTGTACTCCTCCCTTGAGGGTTGGGTATGATTTCATGTTGTTTTCATGTCTTTGCATAAGCTTCAATATATCCTTTATTCATGCTTTAGATCACTTTGCATCTTGATTTAGAGCATTTACATTATCATTTACAAGCAATTAGGGTTTACTTTCTAGGTTGCTCTAGTTTGCTTTCTTGCATTTCAGGACCTTGCACACACACTAGGTCTGCACACACAATACATTTTACAATACAACTTGGCTATTCGTGGAGGTGGAAATCACCAAAGCGGGGGTTTGACTAAGGCAAAACCCTATATAGCCGCCCAAACACCTTTTCAGATATAAGTGTAGGTTTCGGGACTCGGACGACGCCACAAGTTGCAGATCCGGGAGAAGCAGACTGAGACCGACCTTCCCACCAAATTTCAGAGCAAAAGACCAGGACAGGGGCGTGGGGTGCCCTGGTCCTGCCAGGACAGGGGCGCTAGGCACCCTGGTCCCTGGGACAGGGGCGCTGGGTGCCCTAGTCCTCCTGACAGACAACATTTTCAGCATTTTTGACAGCTTTTTCAGAGTGCAAAACAGCAGTTTTCGGAGCAGTTTCAGGGGCAGATTTAGGACAGTGGTGCCCGCGCCCTCGTCCCGAACATTTTTACTCAGATTTTAACTCTAGGTACGCATTTGCATTCTTGTCTCATCCTTGTATTTATAGCTTTCCATCATTTAAGTTCAATTCTGTAATCTTGTTATTAGTTCATACTTACACTTTGGGGTTAGGGATTGAACTTGCATCATTTCATCTTTCAATTACAACAAAGGAATAGAAATCCTAATAGGTATCCCGTGGCTCTCTCTTCCACAAAAAGAAGTAGCCAATTGTGTGATACCTCTAGGCTCTTTCGTATTCCACAAATGTGTGCTTGAAAGTGAGATTAGGGCATGTTTGCTTAGTGTCACTTTTTCCCCCACACACCCCATTGAAGATATTAAAGTGGGTGGCCTAGGGGGTTAAATTTCTCCACTTAGCCAACATGCATTACATGTTACCCCTTTAGTTATGACTTATGAGTTATATAAAACATTTTATCGCTGACATTATAGACCTCATTAAGTTGACACTTAAGTTATAAAATTAGTGGAACTAAGTAAACAACCACATCTAGACATTATGTAAATCACAAGTACTTAAGCGTTTTCAAAAAAAAATTGTTGTTGTGTTTTGTCCCAAAAGTTTGGGCACTACAAGCTACACCCACATCGACAACTATGGGGTGAAGATTGAGCACTAGGGGCCAAAGGTCTGGTAGAAAGATTTAGATGCAATCTAGAAATCGTAGAAGGAGCATTTCCCCAATGCTTTAGAAGGATTTTAAGGTTGGCCACCTCTAGCAACCTTGTTGGCTCACACTTGAATCTGATGCATCACATTATTACATATACACACTTTAGTAAAAAGTGAAACATGAATATGAATAGAGTTGTGAGAAAACAAAATAGAATTTTTGTCTTTCCATATTATAAAAAGGATTTCCACCTTTAAAGCATACCAAATTTGGGTAAATTTGAAAGGGATGCAAGGGGAATCCCCTAGAAGTGCCATATTTCAAGAAAAAGGCTCTAGTCAGAAAGACCATTTGAAAGAAATCATGAATCCAACTACACAAGTTTTGAGCTTGTTAACAAAACCAAAAAAGTTGTGTCAACATTTTGAATTATCCACGGAAAGGGCACCACAAATCAAGAATAACCATATGTCTTAGGCAAGAGCCTAAAGACATGCCTTGGAAAACAATACACTAGGCAAAACGGGTGAGCTTGGGCTCAAGAATAACAAACAAAATATTTTGGAACTTGTAACTCCAAACAACATGATTGGATTGCAAATTCCATTGAAGATTCAAGGCTGGCACCATGGGTAGGTGTAGAGAGAGCTAACAGTACCCCATCTGAGGGTTGTAATTACAAATAGGAGTATTGGAGAACCAATGCCAATATTTTCACTAGGGATTCACAAAGTGAATGTCCAATTTGTGAAGCATATTTAGAGGCAAAGAAGACATGACCATGTTTAATGTTTGTTCATTAGGCCAAATAAGATGGAACTAGGTTTTCATATCTTCTCAAGAATGAAGATTCATAGTAGTTGTAGAGAAAAAATCTTTGGGTGTGTTGTCTCCTTTATGTTTATCAATGCAATTGTTCTATATCTTATCCATGTAACCAACAAATTGAGAATTTTAATCTCTCTACTATTCATCATCCTCGAGCCACCTATCTTACTTCGTATAGCCATTAGTCATGAGAGAGGTGTTGAACACAGAGTACCACTGAGAGGGGGGTAAATCAATGGTTCCTAACTCTTCAATCTTTACCAATCCAATTCCAAACAATCAAATTTTTACTTAACCACTAAATAGTCATACTGATAATGCAAGAGAGAAGAACAAAGAGATCATCCACGCTCAAGAGATTCACAACACCAAATTTATGAGGAAAACCCAATATGGGAAAAACCTCGGTGATAAGAGCTGCTGGAGACTACTGCTCCAATCTAGCCTCACAAGTAAAACATAGATTTACAAAGATTTGGGCACCAACCCAAGGAGCACCAACCCCTTAACCAAGCTTCAACTTGGCAACATATAGTGAAATATTATTTGAATATAGTTAAGGCTTCTTGTTGCAAATGAATTCTGCAACTCTTGAATTAAATAACTCTTTGCTAGTTTAGAGTCTTTTCTCCTTCACTAGAACTCACACTACTAATTGTGAGGTCATTGTCTCTATTTCACAAACTCTATTATATTTCTCTCCCTCTCACATACAATCTCTCAACACACTATTTCACTCTAGGATGTTGCCTTCTTTGCCACACCTTACCGATTAGGTTCAACTGTGAGACTATGACACTACTGCTAGAATCCTCTCACCAGTTTGCTTGTTTACTCACACTACAACTTTGCTTATATCACCTTCTAAAGTTTTCTTGTTGCAATCTCTTACTTCCCTTGACTTTTCAATCTTCACAACATCATTAATCTTTCTGTCCAGAGCTCTTATCTCTTACCAGGTGATTTCCCACCAAAATGCAATTCAAAGTTTTGATAGTTAGGGTTTCCTCACCATCTATGAGGAAAACCAAATCCAATCAGATCATGCATGATCTGATCACCTTGATGTCCATTTTTTTCATCTTTACCATTTGCACACCTTTTTAAAATACTTTTTCTAGATAAGGGAAACACGATCCATTATTTGGATCTACATCTGTCAAACTGCTATTAATATCTCAGTTGTTTCCTTCTCGAGGTATTCTTTCAATCTAATCTTCTTGCTTCGATCTAGGCGCCAACAACTCCCTGATCTTCCTCTATCATTCCTTCTTCCTCGAGCCGCAATCGATCTGATGGAATCCCATGATTCATGGCTCCTTCATTAATGGCGATTATCTATTTCATCAACCCTATCGATGAAGCTTCACCAACCACACCCTACTTGACACCTCAACTCCACATGACATCACACCGATCAAGACATGACCTACCAACACATAGTCAATCCAGCAAACACATCTCGATGAAACCCTTTACTGATAGAGTGTTCTTCTTTTGTTAAACGATAGAGCATCCCATACCAGTATACCTTCATTCTTTATGCTCACTAGATCTCCATCGAGCCGATTGACATCAATGACAACTTAGTGGCAAAATGCCAACAATCTCCCCCTTTGGCATTGATGTCAAATTTTTCACAAATCACTTCATATATATACCAATACATTTCTCCTCCTTTGACACAATAACAAAGGGTACTTGTGCACTCCCCCTTTGATCCATACCGGGCTCCCCCTGAGCCACATAAGACCTTCCTAGGCAGATGATACAACACCCAACTTGTGTCGGAGGTACTCAAAAGTGTTGACTGGTAATGGTTTGGTGAAAATGTTTGCTACTTGTTCACCAGCAGGAACATAATCCATTCTTACCTCCTGTCCTTCAACCTTCTCTCTTAGGAAGTGATATTTGATTGCAATGTTTTTTGTTCTGGAATGCATGACCAGATTCTTTTCTATGTTGATTGCACTTGAATTGTCACACTGGATGAGAATGGGCTTAGTGATGTCTACTTGGATATCTTTGAGAGTCTTCTTCATCCAAAGCACTTGAGTGTAGCATGTAGTAGCAATAATGTACTCAGCTTCAGCAGTGGATAAGGAGATTGAGTCTTGCTTCTTGCTATGCCAAGAGACCAATCGGTCACCTAGAAAGAATGCACCACCACTTGTGCTCTTTCTATCATCAATTCATCCTACCCAATCGACATCAATGTATGCTTCCAAGATAAAATCTCCTTGTTTAGGATACCACAAACCATAGCTGAGTGTTCCTTGTAGGTACCTAAAAATTCTGCTAACAACATTCATGTGTGACTGCTTTGGTGCAGCTTGGAATCTGGCTACCATGCATACTGCCTGAATTATATCTGATCTTGAACCTGTCAGATACAGTAGACTACCTATCATGGATCTATATAGATTCTAATCCACTATCAGTGATTCATCATTCTTACTCAATTTGCTACCTGTCACCATGGGAGTACTTACCGGTTTGCAATCTTCCAATTGGAATTTCTTTAGCATCTCCTTTTCATACTTGACATGTGAGATAAAGATTCCTTTATCTTTCTGTAATAACTATAAGCCAAGGAAGTAAGTCAATTCACCAAGCATTGACATCTCAAATTCTGACTGCATCTGATCAGCAAAATCTTTATAGAGAGTATCCTTGTTGCCTCCAAAGATGATGCCATCTACATACACAACCGCAATAATCATGTGATTCCCATCTTTCCTTATGTACAAATTACTGTCAGCACTTCCCTTTTTGAACCCTTTCTCCTTTAGATGCGAATCTAATCTTGAGTACCATTCTCTAGGAGCTTGCTTCAAACCGTACAAAGCCTTCTTCAACCAACACAAATGTCTCATTATCATGCAACAAAAATCCTTCCGGTTGCTCCATGTATACTTCTTCTAAATTTCCATTTAGAAAAGAAGATTTTACATCCATTTGGTATACTTTGTAGCCCTTGTAGGTAGAGTAAGCTAGAAACATCCTAATTGCTTCTAATCTAGCCATCAGTGCAAATGTTTCTTCAAAGTCAATCCCTTATACTTGAGAGTATCCTTTGCACACTAGTCTAGCTTTATGCCTTACAATCATACCTTCTTCATTCATTTTGTTCTAGTAGACCCACTTTGTACCAATGATATTCTTGTCTTCCGGTCTAGGGACTAACTCCCAAGTCTTGTTCTTCTCAATCTGGTGCATTTTTTCTTCTATGACATCCATCCATTCTTGTCTCTTGCTAGCCTCACTGAAAGTTTTCAGTTCAACTTCAGTCATGAGGCATAGGTTGACTTGTTCATCATTCCAGGCAATTCTTCTTCTAGTCTGCACACCATCATTCTTATTCCCTAGAATTTTCTCTTCCGAGTGATTCAACTGTACATACCGGTTGAGAACCTTTTGGGATGCTACCTCTGGTGTAGTTTGTGTCTGAGATTCATAATATTCATCACCAGAGTCATCATACCAGTTAGCCTATGGTTGAGAACCTCTGTGCATATCTTTATCAACTCTTACATGCACACTTTCAACAACTCTTCTTAGTCTTTTATTATAGCATTTGTAGGCATTGCTGTTAGATGAGTAACCAAGGAAGATCCCTTCATCACTCCTAGAGTCAAAACTTCCCAAACCATCCATATCTTTCTTAATGGAGCACTTGCTTCCAAATACTTTGAAATATTTGACTGATGGCTTATGGTCATACCATAACTCATAAGGTGTCATCTTGCTATTTGTTCTTAATTGAACCCAGTTCAAAGTGTATGCAACACATATGAACAAATTCTTTCTAATAAGTATCAGGAAGATTGGCCTCATTCAACATGGTTCTGGCCATCTCTTTGACTATCCTGTTCTTTCTTTCTACCACTCCATTTTGCTGTGGTGTTCTAGGAGCGGAGTATTGCCTTCTAATTCCATGTTTTTCACAATAATCTTCAAATTTATTTGATGTGAACTCTCCACCCTTGTCTAATCTTAGGCATTTTAATTTGTACCCACTTTCCTTTTCTACCTTCTTTTGAAAGATCTTGAATCTTTCAAATGCTTGTGATTTATCTTGCAGAAAGGTAACCCATGTCATCCTTGAGTAGTCATCAATGAAGAGCATGAAGTATCTTTCACCGGAAAGTGCTCTTGTTCTAGTTGGACCACATAGATCTATATGCACAATTTCAAGTGGCTTGGAGGTGTTGTGCTCCTTTGTCCTGAAACTCACTTTTGTTTGCTTACCGTTTACGCATTTATTACAAAATGTGTGTATCGATTTGATGATGAGTGGAATATTCCTCACACACTCCTTTTTTCTTACTACAAGTAAGTTATCAATATTTATGTGGCCTAATCTTCTGTGCCACAACCAACTTTCATCTACTTTTCCTAACATACATTCAAACTCATAGCATTCCTTCATATTATAAACATTTCCATTAGTTCTCTTTCCTTCAGCCACAACTTTACCAATACTGTCTTTCTTTATCTAGCAGCCAGTTGAGTCAAAGGTGAATTTGTAACCTTTGTCACACATCTGACTCACACTCAACATATTATGTTTGAGGCCTTTCACATAGTATACATCATTTGCCTTCAGTTTTCCATCAATGCTTAGTGTTCCTTTTCCCTTTATTTTGATGGAGGAATCATCTCCAAATCTTACCGATCCACCATTCCAATCTTCAAGCTTAGTTAATTTCCTTTTGTCACTAGTCATATGATTTGAGCAACCACTATCTACCACCCATAGATTTTTACTTTCAACATGCAAGGTAGTCTACACTATGAGACTCGATTCTGCCTTTTCCTTTTCTTTCTCAACCCAAAATGGTTTGATTTCCTTCTTCTTGTTAGCTACTATATTCAGCTCAGGTTCAGTTACCAGTTCATGATCTGGGTTTTTCTTCATTTTCTTGATCTTCTTGTTTTTGCATAACTTTGATATTCATCCAAATTCTTGACAGTTATAGTATTTTATATTTTCATTAAAGGTAACATCCTTAAGATTTTTGTAGGGTACCGGTTTTCTCTTCCTACAATCAAAACTCTTATGCCCAAATCCATTGCACTGATAGAAGACAAAATTGATATTCCAGAGTGCATTAAATGAATTTCTACTTTCATAATTCATAGAATGCTTATTGTTTAACCTACAGTCAGCTATTATGTGCCCAAACTTATTACACTGGTAACAATAACCATGAAAGTCTGATACATACTGGTTGGGCTATCTTGGTCCTGAATGGAACTGCCTCATTGGGTGTCTTCCATTCATGTTGTTTAATTTTGTGAATCCTTCTCACCCAATCCTGGCATTCCTTCTTGGGTCTGCATATTTATGCATGAAGAATGGCCTCCGGTTCATTTCTGCATATTGGTTTGGATGTTGAGTTCTAACATCATTTGCATATGTCTTTTTTCCAGTATCCTTGCCTACAGTGAATGTCTTCTTTTCTTCACCTTCAATTGAAGAGGTGAACATTATCTCTTTGTCAAATTTATCTTTGTGGGTTGAACCTTGACCAACTTCAAAGCATAAACCTTTGGTGTCTTTGGATTGCTTTTGTTTGCTCAACATCTTATCCAGAGCCTCAGTGCAACCTTCATACTTACTTCTTGTCTTTATATGTTCCTTTCTTTCTTCAAGCTCCTTTCTAAGCTTTATTATTTCTACTTCCATCTCTTGATGCTCCTTTTCTTTCCTTGTTAGATCAAGGGCTATAGCTTCACTGGTCCTCTTAGTATCCTCCACCTGCAGTTTTAAGTTAGTTGTGATTTGACTGGATTCTTCTAGAGACTGCTTCAAGAGATCTTGTTCATCTACCACACTAATTTTAACCCTCTTGAGTTCTCTTCTTGTTTTACTCAATTCTTCAAGTGCACTGATAAGTTCACTTTTCAAATCCACTTCAGCCTCAATATCTTCTTCTTCCTCATCTTCATCAGTAGGTTTGTCGAGTGCCACAAAGAGATTTACTAATATGTTGTTCTCATGGTCGTCATCTTCTAATGGATCTTCATCATCTATTGTGTCATCCTCAAATATATATAGGCTATTTTGGTTCTGGTAGCCTCTTCTTCCCCACTGGTAGTCATTCCTATCTCTGTCTTTGATGGCAGATCTTCTAAACTCTCTTGACTCATCTACACCAACTTCTTTGTGAGGACAGCTTGCAGCGAAGTGTCCTAATTTTCCATAGTTGAAGCATTTAAGTGGTAGCTTTCCCTTGTACTAGCCAGATCCTCTTTTGAGCTTCCTAACAAAGTTTTCTACTTCAACTTCTGACTCTTCAATGGATTCTTTATGAGTAACAACTTTTTTTCCCTTTTTGGTGATGTTGAATGCTACCTCTTTTCTTGTAGAAGTCTCACTGGTTGTTCTCATCTCATAGGTTGTCAGGGAGCCAAATAGTTAATCCATTGTGAAAGTCTTCAGATCCTTGGCTTCTTCTATGGATGACACTTTAGTATCGTATTTGAGAGTGAGAGATCTAAGTATCTTTTTGACAAGAATCTCATCTGTGATCTCTTCTCCAAGTCCTCTAATAGTATTCACAGTTTCATCAAATCTGTGAAGATAGTCTGCAATATTTTCATCATCTTTCATTTTGATGCTTTAAGTTGGCTTCTCAGCATTTGTAGCTTGGCTTCCTTGACCTTTGCATCTCCCTCAACCAACCTTTGCAATTTGCCCCATGTCTCCTTTGCTGAAACACATTGAATGACTTTGACAAATTTGTTATTAGATAGTCCACTCAAGATGACATGTTTTGCCTTTGCATTATTCTTATACTCCCTTTTTGCATCTAAATCAGTGGGAGGAGTATTGGGAACAACATACCCATTCATGAACACCACCCACACATCAAAACCAAGAGATGAAATATAGGTCTCCATTCTTCTACTCCATAAGGCATAGTTGGATCCATCAAACATAGGGGCTTCTAAGGAAGCAGACTCACTTCTTGCCATTGTGCTCAAAGTCCAGAATCTACCCAAGGTTTAAGGATAACTGAGAACCTTACTCTGATACCAATTATTGAATATAGAGTACCACTGAGAGGGGGGTGAATCAGTGGTTCCTAACTCTTCAATCTTTACCAATCCAATTCTAGACAATCAACTGTTTACTTAACCACTAAATAGTCATATCGGCAATACAAGAGAGAAGAACAAAGAGATCATCCACACTAAAGAGATTCACAACATCAAATTTATGAGGAAAACCTAATATGAGAAAAACCTAGGTGAGAAGAGCTGCTGGAGACTACTGCTCCAATCCAGCCTCACAAGTAAAACATAGATTTACAAAGATTTTGGGCACCAACCCAAGGAGCACCGATGCTTGCACCAAGCTTAAACTTGGCAACGTATAATGAAATACTATTTGAATAAATTTAAGGCTTCTTGTTGCAAATGAATTCTGCAACTCATGAATCAAATAACTCTCTACCAATTTACAGTCTTTTCTCCTTCACTAGAACTCACACTATCGATTGAGGCCACTATCTCTATTTCACAAACTCTGTTATCTTTCTTTCCCTCTCACATACAATCTCTCAATACAATATTTCACTCTTGGATGCTGCTTTCTCTGCCACACCTTACCAGTTAGTTTCAACTATCAGACTATGATACTACTGGTAGAATCCTCTCACAGGTTTGCTTGCTCACTCACACTGCAACTTTGCTCATATCACCTTCTGAAGTTTTCTCCTCACTCACTCTCATTTCTCTTGACTTTTCAATTTTAACAACATCATTACTCTTTCTGTCTGGAGCTCTTATCTCTTATCAAGTGATTTCCCGCCAAAATGCAATTCAATGTTTTGATGGTTGTGGTTTTCTCACCATCTACGAGGCAAACCAAATCCAATTAGAACATGCATGATCTGATCACCTTGATGTCCATTTTTTTCATTTTTGCCATTTGTGCGCCTTTTTAAAATACTTTTTCTAGATAAGGGAAACACGATCCATTATTTGGATCTACATCTATCAAACTGCTATTAATATCTCTGATGTTTCCTTCTTGAGGTATTCTTTCAATCCTATCTTCTTGCTTTAATCCAGGCACCAACAACTCCCTAATCTTCCTTTATCATTCCTTCTTGCTTGAGCCACAATCGATCTAATGCAATCTCGTGTTTCGTGGCTCCTTCATTAATGGCAATTATCTGTTTCGTCAACCCTATCAATGAAGCTTCACCAACCACACCCTACTCGACACCTCAGCTCCACATGACATCACATGGATCAAGACATGACCTACCAACACGTAGTCAGCCCGACAAACACATCTTGGTGAAACCCTTTGCTGATAGAGTGTTTTTCTTCTATTAACCGGTAGAGCATCCCATACTGGTAGACCTTCATTCTTTATGCTCACTAGATCTCCATCAAGCTGGTTGAAATCAATGACAACTTAGTGCCAAAATGACAACAAGAGGGTCTTTCCATTATTTAGGATTCCAATATTTCTAAATTGCATACTATGGAAAATGTGTTCTATGTAAATTTTTAAACTTTAGAAGTTGCATGGTGTGAATGAGTAATAGAAATGCCCTTTTATTTGTATGAATTGGGAAATTATTTAAGAACAATGTCTCTATAAATCTAGTAAGAGTTGTAATAAATAGATTTAATTTCTAATTATATAAATGATACATTTGATAAGCTAGAGGAATTCTAAAAAAATGCATTATTTTTTTCTAGATTTGGAATGAACATAGACAAAATATTGAAATGCAAATGACGTGTAAGTTTAAAGATGAATGTCTTTGTTAAAAACATAGAATAAATCTTCAAATGTAAATGACGCGTAAGTTTAATGATGAATGTCTTTGTTAGCATAAAATCATTTTAAAAGTCTCACTAGGTAGGAATTAATCTTAATGTCTATTCTTATATATAAAAGGTTACTTTGAGTATGCAAATATCTTAGTTTATTTTAGCATAATATTTTAAATCAATAAACAACATCTTAAGCTTATTTTTAAAAAGAGAGAAATTTTTGTACTCAAGAGAGATTAAACACCTAATGTGGTAGATGGTCGAGGGAAGTTGAAATATATAAGTATTTCAACAAAAAAAAAATGATTATGTTTGTTAACTACATTTGCAAAAGATTATTAAGATATAAGACTACTTGTTAGGTTAGTAGATTAGGTAAATAAATCTTATCTTTTCTATCTTGTTGGGAGGGTTAATTTGGATCTTTTTTATGTGGTAGTTTAATTTTTCTTTCATTGGTATTTTTTCCAAAAAAAATAGATGTTGAAATAGCTTCTATGATGAGTAAATGATGGGTGCTAAATATGGAATAAACGGGAAGGGTAGATGATCACTCTATATCTTTTTGTCAACAAACTAAAAATATAATTTGGCCAAAGCCTTTTAAATTATTTGTAGTTATAAAACAATATTGTTTCTTACTCTCTAGACTATAACATGATAGAAGAATATGGTGTTTTCTGTGTATGTGAAATTGTATGTTAGACATATCATGTTGCACCAGATTCCATCCCACCCATTGGTGCTAGTGTTGGAAACAATGCAACAAACTAAGAGGGTAGGGTGAATCAGTTTGCTCACAAACTTTACTTAATTTGAACACAAATTTAGATCTGATAATTAACAATGAAAGCACAAATCAACACCACATCAATAAAATACATAACACCAAGATTTTTGACGTGAAAAACCTGGTTAAGGGAAAAACCACAGTGGGAACCTACCCACAATGAGATAATACCCTATTAGAAGTAAATGACATATTACAATGGGGAATGCACATGCATTCAGGCACACTGCCTGGATCTCACTAGTCAAATCACATAACAAGAAGGGCTACCACCTTGAGGAAGACTCACTATCTTACCAAAATATTTGGATTACATCCAAAAGATCATGAACTAATAGAATAACATCTCCTCATGCCTGGTTATAGTTCCGGTTAAGCACACTTCTTCACACTTATTCACACTTCTTCTCTGCTATCAAAAGATCAAAAAACATTATTTGCACACAGATACATCTCTCACATGATTATTACATGTATTTATATAAATCATCACCCTGTATTTCAAGGTTGGCTCAACACTCATTATACAAATTCTAAGAATATAACCACACACGCTACAATATGACATGAACACCAAAGCAATGCCGACTAAGACATATTTTAGACCCAAAAAACCACCTCGAACATGAAATACCTCCAAGGATTACACCACAGACATCCACAACATGCTATAATCATATAGTCAGCCAATAACACTGCATAACATGAACATACTAAAGAAATCATCAATAATGTGCATAATGATGAATGCAAACCATGCCCATGGATAGGACCTAATCTAGAAACATCCACAAGAATCATGAATTACCATGGAAACAACCATAACATTGATGGTATGATGAAAGAATAAGTATTTGGTAGATTATTGAGAGGGGGGGTGAATCAATAACTAGAAAAACTCATACAAACTTCCCAAACTCAAACTCAAACTCACAAAGTAAACTTATCAGTGAAATACCACTGTCAAGATCAATACTCATAAGAATACTGGTTGACTATTATAGCAACTTAACAGTAAACAACATCAAACTTGTAAACATCCAAATACTTCATTTCTCAACACTTCTGGTTATCATGCCTTATTAGAAATAATTAATCAAATCAATCATAAGATCATAACCATAAAACATTTACCACATGACACAAGTATTTATACGTGGAAAACCCAAATAGGTAAAAACCGCAATGAGATGGGACTCACAAGAAAATATTTGAACTCTTCTGAAGTTCACCCTATTAGGAGCCTAGCCTATTAATACCTTTACAAAAGTCTTGTTAAGAATTGATCCTGTTAGGAATCACTTGGTTAAGGGATTGACTACAAATGCCCTGTTAGAAGTAAATACCCTATAAGGAGTAACCTTAGTAGAGGATTTGAAAATCTAATCTAATGGGCCACCTTGCTAGAGGATTTAATAAGTAACCAAGATTGTTAGGGCTTACCCAGTTAGGGGATTTCAATTCAGCTGTAATTGTCAGAAAACAACAGGAGTTTCTTGATCTATCTGAATAGCATTACATTTACTTGATTAGATCCATTTAACCTTCTATTTGCCTTCACTCAAACTATAGACTCATTCTCTGGTAAGGCAATCACACACTCAACTGAATTCTGCCAACTCTTGCCAACATTAAAAAAAACAACTTCATCGACCTTAAATACAAATCAGTTAGGTCGGTAACACAACAAAAAGATAATCCTCTCATCAAGATTACAAACAAGTCGGTACAAGCATGACCATTGGATTTCATATCAATCTCAACACATCAATCAAGAAAACCTCAACCGCTCCTTGATTACCGCTTCATCAAGCTCAGTAATTCATCACGTACTTTGCATTAGATGCAGTACATTTTTTTCCTTCCCTAGAAAAACAAACACGCCATAACATTTTGAACTTGTCTTCATACAATGACCTTACTTATCACCATCATTACCGCTCAACATTAGATCATAAACCAACATAACCAATTCAACAACCTTAATCAGTTAGGGTTTAACAAAAATAACTGGTAGGGTCTACCGATTACATAACATAGAAAGGGTTTAACCTTTTACTCCAATTACCAGTTTACAATAACCTTCTTCCTATTGGTTACTAGACAATATCAACAATAACAACAATATTAACAACATCATTAATATCATTACCGGTTCAATTGACATCAATGACAAGATAACATATCATTAATGCAATATTCATGCAAATGCCAACAATATCCCCCTTTGGCATTGATGGCAATACAAATATCAACATCATTTCTTTGTTGCTATTATTGTAAATAGGAATCCTGGTTTACATTACCAAGTATTCACATGCTCGCTCTATCTTCAGTCTGTCACTGGTTTTCCTTCCCATATCACATAATTCTTCTCCCCCTTTGACAATAATGCCACATTGAAAGTAAAACATGTAATGTTAAATTTCACTGTGCATCAACAACATACAACAACTTGATGCTACCCGTGTGGAATACATCCACTTCTACATCAACCCTTGTAATATTTTGCAAGTATTTCAAGGACTGATATAGTCAACATCATGTTCAAATGACTTCATGAAGAGGGATAACCCCTAATTGAATTCTAAGATACTCAAAAGTGGTCTTAGGCAGAGGTTTTGTAAAAATATCTGCAAGTTGCTCCTTGGTAGAAACATGGTCTAAGATAACATCTTTACTCAGAACTTTTTCCCTCAAGAAATGATACTTCAATTCAATGTGCTTGGTTTGTGTGTGCAAAATAGGATTCTTAAAAATATTATTGGTACTCGTGTTATCACATAAAATCTTTATAGGTTCTGAAATGTTCATCTTAAAACCTTCCAAAATTTGCCTCATCCAAATAGCCTATGTGCAATTCATATAAGCTGCAACATACTCAACTTCACTAGTATATTGTGAAGTATAGATCTTCTTTTTACTACTCCATGAGACAAGCCTTCCTCAAAGAAAAAATTCTCCACCGGTTGTTCTTTTCCGGTCATCATCATTTCTTGCCCAATTAGTATCTGTGTATGACTTCAAATCAAAGTTTCCTCCATATTGATACCATAATCCATAGTCAACAGTATATTTTAGGTATCTAAAGATTCTCTTGGTTGCTATCAGGTTTGTCTCCTTAGGATTCTTCTATAATCTAGCAACTATTCCAACTGCATGGGAAATGTCCGATATGTTGTGAACAACATAGTGTAACTTGCCAATCATTGACCTATATTCCTTCTCATCAACAGACTTAGATTCATCTTCCTTGGACAAATTACAACCTGTAACCATTGGTGTCCCAACTAGTTTACAGTCACTTGTGCCAAATGTTTTCAAAACCTCTTTCACATACTTAGGCCATGTAATGAAAATACCATTCTTCATTTGCTGCATCTGCAAGCCTATGAAATTTTTTAGTTCCCCTACTAAAGACATTTCAAATTCATTTTTCATTTCATTTGCAAAACTATTGCTCATGACATCATTACCTCAAAATATAATATCATCAACAAATACTTCATTGGCTAGTATTTCACCTCCTTTAGACTTGAGATATATGTTACTATCTTCATTAGATGTGTATGAAGCCTTTCATACCATGCTCTAGGTGCCTGCTTTAATCCATATAAAGCCTTATGCAATCTTCATACCATGTCTTTCTCATTAGTCAATGCATAACCACCTGGTTGCTCTATGTATACCTCTTCTTCCAATATCCCATTCAAAAATGTAGACTTAGCATCCATCTGATATACCTCGAACTTCTTATGGGCTGCAAATGCAAGTAAAATTCTGACACCTTCTAGTCTTGCTATTGGTGCAAAAGTTTCTCCATAATATTCTCCTTCTTATTGTGCATAACCCTTTCACACTAATATTGCCTTGTTCCAAACTACAACACCATCTTCATTCAATTTGTTCATGTATACCCATTTAGTACCTATAACATTCTTATTTACCAGTCGAGGTACTAGGGTCCAAGTGTTGTTCTTCTCAATTTGATCTAATTCCTCATCCGTAGCTTTAACCCAATAATCATTACCAAATGCCTCCTTAGCAGTTCTTGGTTCAATGGTGGAGATCATGAAAGAATTCTCTCTAATTTTTCTTCTGGTTATTACTCCAGTATCCTTATCTCCAATAATCTGCTCAGGATTGTGATTCACTCTCACATATCTAGGAATAGCATGATCATTATCTTCAGGTTCAACTTCTTCTTTGACATCATCTTCTTCTGAATTTATCTGTTCCACTTGGACAAGTGCATCAAAATTTACTTTGTCGATTTCAGATTTCAGAGTTTCTAGTTCCAAAAACAAAATGAAAGGATCTTCATCCTTTTTCTTTGAACTGGTTCCTTTTGAGACTTTAGGAAATTCATCCACTCAAACATAAGCACTCTCAACAATTCTCTGTGTCCGGTTGTTAAAACATTTGTAGGATCTTACTCTTGGTATACTAGCTAAGAAATATGCCTTCATCACTCTTAGCCTCAAATTTGCTAATGTAATCACTTCTCTTAATAAAACATTTGCTTCCAAATATTTTAAAATAACTAACATCAGGTGATCTTCCATACCAATATTCATAAGGAGTGTTTTCCTTACCTCTATTTACCAGAACCCTATTCATTGTGTAGACAGCTGTGTTGACAACTTCTCTCCAAAAGGTTTTCGCTACACATTCTTGTATCAAAATTGTCCTAGAAGCTTCAACAACTGACGGGTTGTTTCTTTCTATGATGTCATTCTGTTGTGGTGTCCTTGATACAGAAAGATATCATTAGATACCATTCTCTTTACATTACCTAGAGAATTCCTCAGAAGTAAATTTACCACCTTGATCTATCCTCGGACATTTTATCTTCTTACTGCTCTCTTTCTCAGCTAAGGCCCTGAATGCCTTGAACTTGCCAAAAGCTTTAGACTTATCTTTCAAGAATGTAACCCACATCATCCTTGTGCAATCATTAGTGAGAGTCATGAAATATCTATCACCTTGAATGCTTTTTGTTCTTTTTGGTCCACAAAGATCTATATGAGCCAAATCTAACAAGTGCTCTGCTGAGAAGGATTTTCTTTTGAAAGTTGAAGAAGTCATCTTTCCTAATTGACATTCTTTACAAAGAGCATTAACCGGTTTGTCTAACTAAGGCAAACCTCTCACTGTCTTGAACTTACTCACTTTAACAATGTTATCAAAGTTTAGATGACAAAATCTCCTATGCCAAAGCTAGCTATCATCTATTTTGGCAATAAAACAGTTGCTAACTTTAGAATTGAGATGAAATAGGTTACCTTTAGTTTGTTTCCCGGTTGCAATCGATTCACCTTTGTTGTCAAAGATTTTGCACATACCATTTTTAAACTCTTGAGGGTATCCTTTATCATTGAGTTATTCCACAATCAAAAGATTGTGCTTTAGACCTTCAACCCAGTAGACATCGTTTTCATTGCTCTTCGCATTAAGAGAAATAAATCCTTTACCTTTAACCATGTAGGGTGAGTCATTGCCAAATCTAACTACATTGCCACCAAATTCTTTCAAGAAAATAAATTTGTTTTGATCACCAGTCATATGATGTGAACAACCACTATCAATGATCCAATCATCAAATTTATCCATCCTAGATAATAATGCCTTCTGGTCTGATATCTCTTTCTTAATAGCTAGAAATACAATATCTTCACTAGCATCATCATCAAATTCTTCATCAGTGATACCACTATAAATAGCAATAAGACAATCTCTCTTTCCTTTACTCTTATACTTTTTGAATTTGTCTCTCTTTTGTTCATTTTCACCATTAGGACAATTAGCCGCTATGTGACCAATCTTGTTGCATTCAAAACATTTTAAAGGTAGTTTACCTCTATATTTACCAGTGCCTTTGGGCAACCACTTTGTCAATAATGCTTCAAGCTCCACTAAACTATCTTCATCATCAACATCTTTTCCAAATCTAGATTCATAACCATGACTAGTATCTCTACTTTTTCTCACAAATAGGTTAGAAACAAAAGCTCTAAATCCAGACTTAGATTTCTATATTCTACCATCATAACCATTTAGTTTAAAAGCGGTAAGCTTGCCAATGATGGAGTCAAGAGTTACCTTAGTTTTGTCAATTGGATTCAGCTCTTGAATAGCTGCAACTCAAATAGCATAGACCGGTAGCAGGATTCTCAGTACCTTACTAATCACTATGGCATCTTCCACTTTCCCTCCTGCACTCTTCATTTCACCGACTATCTCTTTTATCCTTTGACCATACTGCTAGATATTCTCACCTTCAGACATCCTCATGTCATCAAACTTTCCTCTTAGACTCTCCTCTTTAGCAATCTTAACATGTTCATCACCGCTATAAATCTCTTCAAGTTTTTTCCATACTAGACCATGAACATCTACATATTCAACATCAGATAGGGAACTAACAATAGCTTCCAGTGCTTGATTATTTTCTTGTTGTTCTTTCTTCTGATCATCAGTCAGAGTTCTAGTAGGTGCAATATACTGAGTTTCTACATGATCCCTGTGTGGGAGAAAAAGCGAGACTAGGTTATCATGCCCTAATCCTACCTCTTGTCACACATTACGGAATATGAAAGAGCCTAGAGGTATCACACAATTGGCTACTTCTTTTTGTGAAAGAGAGAGCCACAGGCTACCTATTAGGATTTCTATTCCTTCATTGTATTTGAAAGGTAAGATTATGCAAGTTCAATTCCTATCCCTAAAATGCAAGTATGAGCTAACAACAAGATTGCAGAATTGAACTTAAACAATGGAAAGCTATAAACACAAGGATAAAAAAAGATTGCAAATGCGTACCCGGAGTCAAAATCTGAGTGGAAATGTTCGGGATGGGGGTGCGGGCGCCACTGTCCTGATTCCGCACCTGAAACTACTGTTTTGCACTCTGGAAAACTGTCTGAAATGCTATCTGTCAGGAGGACCAGGGCGCCCAGCGCCTCTGTCCCAGGGACCAGGGCACCCAGCGCCCCTGTCCTGACAGGACCAGGGTGCCCCATGCCCCTGTCCTAGTATTCTGCTCTGCAATTTGGTGTGGGGTGCTGTCTTGACCTGCTTTTCCCGGATCTGCAACCTGCGGCGTCGTCCGAGTCTCGAAACTTGCACTTATATCTGAAAAACGTGTTTGGGCAGCTATATAGGGTTTTGCCTTAGTCAAACCCCCGCTTCGGTGATTTCCACCTCCACGAATAGCCAAGTTGTATTGTAAAAGTAATGTGTGTGCAGACCTTGTGTGTGTGCAAGATCTAAAATGCAAGTAAGCAAACTAGAGCAACCTAGAAAGTAAACCCTAATTGCTTGTCAATGATAATGTAAATGCTCTAAATCAAGATGCAAAGTGATCTAAAGCATGAATAAATGAGATATTGAAGCTTATGCAAAGACATGAAAACAACATGAAATCATACCCAACCCCCAAGGGAGAGGTACAAGCCAATCTTCAGTCGGTAATCTCCTATTGTTCTTCAATGTCTTCCAAGCCCTAAATGGATGAATGGATTTGATAAATTCTTGATAGAGGGATGTTGAAAGTTGTTGAAGTCTTCAAAGATCTGCTCTTTCACTGCATATGAGGTTCCTGAAAACAAAATTCGGATCCCTTCAAATGAAGAAAGAGAGCTCTTATGTATGAAACCCTAGGTCGTAATTTCATCTTTTGGCCGACCTAGAGATTGAATATCCCGCCAATTTCTTGGGGTTAAGCTTTATTTTATGATTGGATCACGCTCCTAAAATTTCAGGAAAAATGTCCGGGACCGTGTGCACTCCGGGCGCCATGGTCCTGGCAACTTTTCACCAAATTTTCAGGGCCGTTAGATATGATGATTTTAGAGAGAATCCCGAAGTTACAGGGGATTTCGAGATGTTTTGACCCCTGAAATCAAGCCCCCCAGTTCAAAATAGGACTTAATTAGGGTTTTCGATTAGATGATGCATTGGAGGAATCACATTAAAAGGGGCACACTTTAATGAAAGGGCCCGACTTTATGATGTGAAGGATGATGAAATAGGACCTTAGACCTAATTAATTTGATTAATTAAGTACTAAAGGGGAAATGTAATGCAAAATGTAACTGCGCGAAGGTAGGTGCTAAACTAGGTGTTAAATTGTACTGCTTTAGCAAGTGCATACAATTTATGACATTACATTTAGCCCCCACTTTAGCGGTCATATGAGTACTACGTGCATATGCAAGCTAAAGTATAGAAAGTAAACATCATTTGAAAAAGGATATATCCATAAGTTGTCGGACGAAGCCCCCAGCGGTAACTGGAGTATACAGTTAGGAACCACACCCTACAAAACACACGTTAGATCACAAAATCACCTAATGCTTACTAAGGAAAGTGATGAAACTTGTGAGTAGCTATATGCCCCCCCTGTTTCGACTTGCTTATTAGGGAGGTGAAATAGGGTAGCATGTTTACTTACGACAAATTGTGTAAGAGAGTATTGATGAGGGATGTTCACTGAAAAGGCTTCATCAGAGCACTTTTTGGAACATCCCGAGAGTAGGGGAGCAAAAATACGATTCCTATGCAACAAACGGTTCGAAAATCGCATCTCCCAAACTCAAGTTATGATGAAATGAGTGATAGAGGAAAATTAGGGTTTTGAAAGTAAATGTAAAGGAATGAAAGTATATACCTTGAAAGTGACATTTGCATTTGTCACTTTGTTGATTCTAAGTACTGTTCATTGCAGCGGAGCCCACATAGCCATCATCATGCCTTCACGACGATCAGAGCGTCCCACGAGGATTGAGATCATGCGAAAGGCCGTGATCGACGACGAGCCACTGGATGAGGTGAGTTGACTGAACTTTGAATTTTGATTTTCTGCATTTTGACTTTCTGTGATTGTTTACGGGCCCTGGAACCCGACCGTGGGTCCCACATAGGGCGCCATGGTCCCTGTGGCATGCCATGGTCCCTGTGGGGCACCATGGTCCCTTCAGGGCGCCATGGTCCCTGACATGGCACCATGGTCCCTGACAGGGCGCCATGGTCCCAATCAGGACTTGGCGAGAGATGCCAGGGTTAGCATACGATGTTCGACAGTTTGCATGAATGATTTTTGATGATTGAGTACTAATTATAGTTATGATTTTGTGATGCAGGGTCTCCCGTAAATGAGAGAGCACACGGCGGGGCAGATTCTTCGTAGTTTGCGAGATCAAATTCCTCGACTTACTCAAGAAAAGAGAGACACATTGTCGATAGTAGGTTTGTGGTCTATGATTCTTATTCCGGCCATTCGATTTCATCCCACAATGCTGATGGCACTCATGGAGCGATGGGATCCTGACACATGCACGTTCCAGCTTCCAGTAGGGGAGATGACGGTGACACTTGAGGATGTGTACTGCATTCTTCACCTACCAATCAGAGGAGCTACCATGACATATGCGACTGATCAGTCAGTAGAGGATCATCAGAGGGAGCAGGTATATTGCATAGGGAGAGTCATGCCGAGTGAGACGAGAGGTCGTATCATGGTCAGCTGGCTCTTACATCCTACAGGAGAGGTGCCCCTCATGAGAAGTCTTATGATAGCCATCATTGCACTAGCTCTCTGCCCTAACGGGCGAGGTACACACATGCATGGGGGTCTCACATGGTGCATCAGGGCCATGGAGAGACACAAGAGAGTATATGCCTGGGGTCGGAGTATGCTTGCACATCTCTATCATGACCTTGAGGAGTATGTTTTCGGACAGGGTTGCAGCTTGATGACATGCACACTTCTGTAGGTGTGGATATTTGAGCACTTTACATGCACCAGGCCTGTCGGCTATCCGATGAGTATGGCTAACAAGCGACCTAGGGTATTTGCTTATCCACTTACCAGCGAGTGGAGATTTGGAGATCTATTGTATTGGAGAGTGATAGTTGATAGATTGACAGCTAAGGTGACCGTGTGGAGACCATATCTGCAGATGCACAGATGGGATGGGATGGAGAGATAGTTAACATGCCTACAGAGGAACCGCCTACTGAGAGGACGATATCCCCACATCATAGTCCCATTCTACTTTGACCAAGTACAGAGGCAGTTTGGGCTAGAGCAGTGTGTTCCAGGCGATGTGCCCATCTACACTCGACACTCCCGAGTCCTTCCCAAACCTAGAGCAGTAGCGAGACCGACGATAGACAATATCAAGATCACAGATATAGAGGGGTCTGACCAGGATGTGGTCACTGATTATGCTGCAGATCCCTGGGCACAGCGCAGGTATCTCTCATGGTTTATGAGATCATACCCAGGGCCTATCTTTCCACCAGATCATCCGACAGGCCATCCAGGCCCGTGGAGACATGGAGACCGAGATGAGGATTAGGGATCCAGGTTGGAGGAGGGAGAGGGTCATGAGGAGGCAGGAGATCCTGATCTGCCTATAGGAGATCAGCGTAGTGCCGAGGAGGAGGAGGATGAGGATGACAACGAGGAAGAGAGAGATGATGATGAGGAGAACGAGGATACAAATGAGGATGGGGATGACGAGGAGGAGGAGGATAGAGATGATGAGGAGGGGTCAGATGCTGCTCCCCACCATTCAGGGGATGATACCATAGCCCTGGATCCTCCCGTTATTCCCCAAAAGGGAGAACACGAGGCGCTACGGAGACCTGCACCTATCACGCACAGATTGCTCGAGCGTGGGGAGCCTAGTAGTTCCCAGTCACAGATGCTACCATATCATGATCCCTACTGGCGTGAGGGAGATCCAGGTATAGTAGGTTTATATTGATTGATTGATGTTTTGATCATATAAAATGGTACTAATACATGATCTGTTCTACTGCTACAGCTAATGTGCAGGAGTGGCGCTCCTTGATCTAGCAAGCAGTGATAGATATCTCCACGACAGCGCAGATCCCTAGTTCCTCACAAGTTGCTTATAGACCTCAAGGGAATGCGGGTTGGCATGATGATTTGTTTTCCCCATTTCGAGTACAGGTAGAGATATGGAGGGAGAGAGAGCGGGCTCTATTAGAGGACCTTCAGCGAGCACAGCATGATCTAGCAGCAGCTCAGGCCGAGGCTACCTCGTATCGCGCTATCCTTATGGATAGGGATCGTAGGAGTTCCTCTCGGAGCCATTCACGATCTATATCACGGTATACGCCTATGGGTCCACCTGCACGGTCGGATCAGGAGGGAGCATCTAGTCGTCACTCTCCGGCCACCAGCCCTAGGGATAGAAGATGATTTTATGATGTAGGGTAGGTCACATTTTGGATGTGTAGTGACCTACCTTTGTATATTGATCCACATATATATATATATATATACATGCTTCGTTGTTTCAAACATGTTATCTTTAATGCCTAAACAATGTGTATTGTGATTAAAGTTAATACATTTGGTAAGTGTACATGTATGTTCCGAATTTAATTTCCATGTGATTGATTTCTCAATGCTCCATGATTAAATTGATACATGTGTGACTTAATTAAAATATATAATCAAGTACTACATTGATGATAGGGAAGAAAAATATGTGTTAAGCCTAAGAATCATATAACTAATGTGATTTAATTTGAATTAAACACAACATGACACGATTCAACTTAACACATAAAGATATTGTATAATATGTCAACATAATGAAAAATGTAAATCTTTTGCAATTTACATAAAATGAATTCAAGACAAACCATAAAGTAAAGAAACATGCTTGTCAGGAACGAAGCAATATAGATTAAACAAAACATCATTTAATTCCATTTGCTCTAACAAAGATATGCTAACATATTATCCAATTTTGAAGAAGTGAGAAAGGAAATAGATAAATGATAAGGAATGAGGCATTAAGCATAGTATCTACGCAAGTGCATAGCGTTTATAGGGTCTTTAAGAGGCGTACCATCTACATCCGCTATTTTGTAAGCACCTGATCCATAATCTTCAATAACGATATACGGTCCAAGCCAATTAGGACTGAATTTTCCCTTTTCTTCAGGTAAGGCATTCACATTGCGCTGATTCTCATAGAGCACTAAGTCACCCACTGAGAAGGAACGTTGAATAACCTTATCATTATAGCTTCGTTGTAGAGTTTTGTGATATGCTTGAATATGCTCAAGAGCATTTATACGCTGTTCATCAAGCATCTCAAGCTGTTGAAGTCTTTGTTCTCTATAGGAGTCATCATCTACTATACCTCTGAGAGAAACTCTGAGTGATGGAATCTCTAATTCTAAAGGCATAATAGCATCAGCACCATAAACAAGATTATGAGGAGTAGTTCCCGTGGTGATTTGTACACTCGTTCGGTAGGCCCAAAGAGCATAGATTAGCTGAGTACTCCAATCCTTACCATGCTTGTTCACGGTTTTGCAAAGAATTTGTTCGATTATTTTATTGGATGATTCGGCTTGACCATTTGATTGAGGATAGTATGGTGTAGAAAATCGATGTTTAATATGATATTTCTCGAGGAATTGCTTCACATCTTTATTCTTAAATGATGTCCCATTATCAGAGATTATAGTGGAAGGTATCCCAAATCGAGAAATAATGTTTTCTAGAAGAAATCGACAAATCACTTCGACTATAGTGGAGCGAAGAGGAACAACTTCTACCCACTTTGTAAAGTAATCTGTTGCGGTTATAATGAAAATATGTCCTTGAGATGAAGGAGGAGAGATTTTACTGATGAGATCCAACCCCCATGCAGAGAAAGGCCAAGAAGCTACTTGAAAACGGAGTTCTTGGGCAGGAGCATGAATCAAATTATTGTGTTGTTGACATTGACGACATTTCTTAACAAATGAAAAAGAATCCTGCTGCATAGTTTGCCAATAATATCCCATACGAAGTAATCTATGAACCAAGGATTTACCTCCAAAATGCCCCCCACAGGCACCTGAATGTGCCTCTTCAAGAGCAATAGGGATTTCTGATTTGTTAAGACAACGAAGGAGAAGACCGTTATAACCCCTTCGGTAAAGAACATTAGAAAGAATGATATACCTAGCGGACAACTTGCGAACTCTAGCCCTGGTGTTCCTATTGGTGGAATCAGGAAAGGTACCATCAGTCAAGTATCTTACGATATGTGAGTACCATTCATCTGAGTCTATGAAGTCGCAACATCTCACCAGGCTGGAATCATCTACAATAGCTGGAGAAGTAAGGTTGTGAATAACAAATTTAAGATCAACCATAGGGTCCTCTAAAGATACCAAAGAAGCCACACATGCCATTGCGTCCGCATGTCAATTATCTTTTTGAGGGACAGGTTCCATGGTGTAAGAATCAAATATTTGTAACAAAGAGATAGCAAGGTCTTTATATTGTGATAATTTGTCTTGTTTTGCTTGATACAGTCCTGTTACTTGTCTTATAATCAGTTGAGAATCTCCAAAAATACGTATGTGTTTTATATTCAGAGCTAAGGCTGCCTTTATTCCTGCTATAAGAGCCTCATACTCAGCAATGTTATTGGTACATAGGAAATTGAGACAATAAGATAAGGGAATAGACTTCTTTGTAGGAGAAATCAGAACAACACCTGCCCCCAATCCCATACGACACTTAGAGCCATCAAAATACAACTCCCAAGTTTCATCTTTCTCTGTACAAAGAATGAAGTCGTCAGGAAAAGACTCAGGGTTAGGGAAGGAGAAAGGTGAAGGGGCCTCAGCTAGGTGATCGGTCAACGCTTGCCCTTTAATTGCTCTTTGTGAAACAAATTTAAGGTCAAATTCAGTTAACATCATAACCCACTTAGCTAGGCATCCTGATAAATCAGTTTTAGAGAAAAGATGCTTCAAAGGATCAAACTTTACCATGACGTGGACTTCTGAGTTTAAGAGATAATGTCTCAATTTCTGAGTCGCAAACACCAAGGCCAAGCATTGTTTTTCTATCGTAGAATATCGGGTCTCATAATCGAGTAAGGTATGACTTATATAATAAACCGGACACTCCTTACCATCTTTATCATGTTGTGCCAATAATGCTGCAAGAGCATGAGAGGACGCAGCCGTATAAAGAAGGAAGGGTTTAGAGGATTCAGCCAGTCTAAGGATAGGAGGATTAGCCAGATACATTTTTAAATCTTCAAATGCTTGTTGACAATCTTCATTCCATTGAAAAGTGATATTCTTTTTGAGAAGTTGAGTAAAAGGAAAAGTACGATCCGCAAGTTGAGATACAAACCTACGAATAGCTTGAATCTTTCCTTGTAAGCTTTTGAGTTGAGACACGTTTCTAGGAGGTGGCATGTTGACAATAGCATCTATTTTCTTAGTATCCACCTCAATCCCACGATGCGAAACTATGAATCCTAATAGTTTTCCACTATCCACACCAAAAACACATTTTTGGGGATTCAAGCGCATGTGATATTTACGAATCCTTTCAAAGATTTGACGAAGGATCTTAATATGATCTATGCGAAGAATGGATTTGGCTAAAACATCATCAACATAGTCTTCTAAAATCTTATGCATGTAATCATGAAAGATAAGGGTCATCGCTCGTTGATAAGTTGCACCGGCATTTTTAAGTCCGAAAGGCATCATTATCCAACAAAACGTACCCCAAGGAGTGGTGAAAAAGGTTTTGAATTGATCTTGAGGGTTAATGAAAATTTGATTGTATCCTAAAAAACCATCCATGAAGGATAACAAGGCATGTCCTGCCGTAGAATCAACTATCATGTCAATGTTTGGAAGAGGGAAATCATCTTTTAAAGAAGCCTTATTTAAATCTCGGAAATTGGTACACATTCTTATTTTATTATCTGATTTAGCCACAGCGACAATATTTGAAATCCATGGGGAATAATCAATAGGGCGGATAAATCCAACCTCCAATAACTTTTCAATCTCAGCCTTAACAAGGAGAGCAACCTTAGGATTCATTTTTTGAATCTTTTGTTTCATGGGCTTAGCATCAGGGACTAAGACAATATTATGAGTAACAATCTTAGGATCTATACTAGCCATGTCAGAGTATGTCCAAGCAAAGATCTCGGGGAATTCATGTAATAAATCTTCATATTGTTTCTGTTCCTCTTCATCCAAACATTTTCCAATTTTAATAACTTTTTCTTCATTGCAAGGATCCATCTTAACATTAGCGGTGTCACTTATGAGAAGATTACTTTGTTGAGGAGTATCCTTTAACTGAGGGAATTCTTTCACAATCTCATCATTATGGATCTCTTTTCCAAAATAGGCTTCAGCGTTCAAACAATAAGGGAGTCCCCTATTGTGATGATAACAAGGAAGAGTATCATGTGCTCCTAAAAATTCAGCTAAAGCATCATCAATAGGGAAAACATCAAAAGCACAAGCACACGAAGGATCCTCATCAATGTACTCGGGGTGTTGCATTGATAGAGATGTAGAAATAGTATTAACACTAATACATGGTCTCTTAGAAGCTTTAGTATGCTTGCAGGGATTATAGCCAAGTCCAAAGGCATAATTGTGAAGATTATTCTCTAGAGGAACTTTTATCCCTTGTTCATGAGCACCACAACCTTTTCCATGATACCCATGCTTAGCAAAAATGCGAAAACCACGACCATAATGATCAGCCATTTCAGAAAGAGAAGGCGGTTTTTCATAAGACAAAGAATCAAACTCTTCAGAATTAGAGGTGCGAGGAGAAGAAGTTTGAGAAGTGGCCACAAAATTATTGCTCATAGGCTCAGGTAATGTTGATTGATTTTTAGCTTCTTCCTTCTTTTCAACTTTAAGCTCTCTAGAAGGAACCTTATATTCACCTACAAAGGTGGGATTAAAATCAAGGGATCCCCCATCATCGTCTGCGAGAACCTTCTCAGGATCAAAATCCTTCTTATGTGTAGTTTCAAGTCGAGAAGAGTCTTCTTTAGGAGCTCTAGACTTGTCCAAATAATTTTTATCATCAGAGAGTGAGGATTCATCAATAGGTATCTTGTTTAAAGAGTCATCACTAGACGAGGAAGGCTTAGAAGAACCCCCTTTGGAAGTAGATGTTTGTAAACAAGCTTGGAAATTAGTATCACCTATCAAGGTATATGTCTTATTGTTATAGATAAATTTAACTTGTCTGTGCAATGTAGAGGGGACAGCTTGCATACTATGAATCCAAGGTCTCCCTAATAACAAGTTGTATGTTAGATTTCCTGACATAACATGGATAGGAGTAGGCAAAGTAACAGGCCCCACTGTGATGGGTAAGGTGATAGTACCTAATGAAGTTTTAGCCACATTATCAAAGCCTCGAATAGGACGAGAGTCCGGCTCAATTAGGGATGTATCCACATTCATCTTATGAAAAAGATTAATGCTACACACATTAAGACCAGAGCCATTATCTACTAGTGTTCGTCTTATAGCAGTGTCTTTCATGATAACCACAATCATTAAGGGATCATATTGATGTTGAATTTCACTAGTAGGCAACTCATCTTGGGTAAACACAATTTGAGCTTTAGGATTCATCACAGAGTTAACCAAAGATGCTATATTACTAGATGTATTCGGTGGAGAAACATTCAAATCTTTCAAGGCATCTTGTAACATTCCATGATGAGCGAAAGAAGTTTGAATCAAATCCCAAAGGGATATCTTAGCAGGGGTAACTTTAAGTTGTTCTATGAGATCATATTCCTTACTAAGAACTTGTGAAATACGTGGAGCTTGCGGAAGAATTGGTTGAGGATTCGGAAGAGAAATTGGAATAACAGGAGGAGGACTAGGTTGCCTATTATTTCTAGTGTGATAAGTATGGGCAACCGCATGATAACTCTCTCTAGTTATTTGCTTGGCATAACTATAAGGACTTATAGGTTTTCTTCCTTGCACAATGATGATTGGTTTATTCGGAGTACGAAAGGAATCATGATCATACCCTCCCTGGACAGTAAGGAGAGGTGATTTAGGAACTTGAAAGGTGGGAGAAGGATAAGCACCTTGGACTTCAAAGAGAGGCTTTTTATGCTCATTCAAATTTATCATGTTAACCAATTTATAAGTCTTGTTCTTGTTTAAAGATTTCGATAAAGCCACAAAGTCATCAAGAGCATCATCCAACAAAGCATGATCATATCTATTAAAAGGTTTATCTTTTGGTTCAAAAGGAGACATCTCCTCATAGAGGGGATTATTGAAAACAACCATGTTACTAGATTCAGTGGAAGAGTGGATAGGAATGTACCCTTGAGAGGACTCATTCAACTTATCTTTCTCATCACAACGAAATGGCATAGTAACAAGGTTTATGAGTTTTTGGTAAAATGAAGGTTTGGCATCTTTAGGGTTCAAAAACTCATCTAAAGCTTCATCTAATTCATCTTGGCTATACTCATAATAATCATCATAAGCATGAACATTTTGCAAATAAAAGTCTGACATTTTGAAATAAAAAGTTGCATGAAAATTTAAACACACAATGCAAAGAAACACACTCTTTTTTTTTTTTTTTTCTTTCTCTTTTTAATGAAAATGAAATGAAAACACACTAAATCTAGATCTAGATCTAATAAATGCAATGCAAGAAGAAGCAATGATAGTTTCACGTCGGGTTCACCAAAATGTGTGGGAGAAAAAGCGAGACTAGGTTATCATGCCCTAATCCTACCTCTTGTCACACATTACGAAATATGAAAGAGCCTAGAGGTATCACACAATTGGCTACTTCTTTTTGTGAAAGAGAGAGCCATGGGCTACCTATTAGGATTTCTATTCCTTCATTGTATTTGAAAGGTAAGATTATGCAAGTTCAATTCCTAACCCTAAAATGCAAGTATGAGCTAACAACAAGATTGCAGAATTGAACTTAAACAATGGAAAGCTATAAACACAAGGATAAAACAAGAATGCAAACGTGTACCCAGAGTCAAAATCTGAGTGGAAATGTTCAGGACGGGGGCGCGGGCACCACTATCCTGATTCCGCACCTGAAACTGCACCTGAAACTGCTATTTTGCACTCTGGAAAACTGTCTAAAATGCTGTCTGTCAGGAGGACCAGGGTGCCCAGTGCCTCTGTCCTAGGGACCAGGGCACCCAGCGCCCCTGTCCTGACAGGACCAGGGCGCCCCACGCCCCTGTCCTGGTATTCTGCTCTACAATTTGGTGTGGGGTGCTGTCTTGACCTGCTTTTCCCGGATCTGTAACCTGCGGCGTCGTCCGAGTCTCGAAACCTGCACTTATATCTGAAAAAGGTGTTTGGGCAGCTATATAGGGTTTTGCCTTAGTCAAACCCCCGCTTCGGTGATTTCCACCTCCACGAATAGCCAAGTTGTATTGTAAAAGTAATGTGTGTGCAGACCTTGTGTGTGTGCAAGATCTAAAATGCAAGTAAGCAAACTAGAGCAACCTAGAAAGTAAACCCTAATTGCTTGTCAATGATAATGTAAATGCTCTAAATCAAGATGCAAAGTGATCTAAAGCATGAATAAATGAGATATTGAAGCTTATGCAAAGACATGAAAACAACATGAAATCATACCCAACCCCCAAGGGAGAGGTACAAGCCAATCTTCAGTTGGTAATCTCCTATTGTTCTTCAATGTCTTCCAAGCCCTAAATGGATGAATGGATTTGATAAATGCTTGATAGAGGGATGTTGAAAGTTGTTGAAGTCTTCAAAGATCTGCTCTTTTGCTGCATATGAGGTTCTTGAAAACAAAATTTGGATCCCTTCAAATGAAGAAAGAGAGCTCTTATGTATGAAACCCTAGGTCGTAATTTCATCTTTTGGCCGACCTAGAGATTGAATATCCCGCCAATTTCTTGGGGTTAAGCTTTATTTTATGATTGGATCGCGCTCCTAAAATTTCGGGAAAAATGTCCGGGACGGTGTGCACTTCGGGAGGCATGGTCCTGACAACTTTTCACCAAATTTTCAGGGCCATTAGATATGATGATTTTAGAGAGAATCCCGAAGTTACAGGTGATTTCGAGATGTTTTGACCCCCGAAATCAAGCCCCCAAGTTCAAAATAGGACTTAATTAGGGTTTTCGATTAGATGATGCATTGGAGGAATCACATGAAAAGGGGCACACTTTAATGAAAGGGCCCGACTTTATGATGTGAAGGATGACAAAATAGGACCTTAGACCTAATTAATTTGATTAATTAAGTACTAAAGGGGAAATGTAATGCAAAATGCAACTGCGCCAAGGCAGGTGCTAAACTAGGTGTTAAATTGTACTACTTTAGCAAGTGCATACAATTTATGACGTTACATGTAAAGTGGAAAAAAATAGAACCCTAGTCGTTCTCCCCTCCCCAACTCCAAGGAGTGAGAAGGGAGAGTCACTAGGGTTGATGGTTTTCACTTAGGAGAGACTTTACATTCAAAAGAGGGGTTGAAACCCACAAGATCCAATCCCACGCAATGCAAGATTGGATTCTATATGAGTTTCAAGGGTTAAGACATCAAGGATACCCTCTTTTGTAAAGAATGTAGATAGAAAGATTGAACTAGGAATGCATGTAAAGCAAGAAAGATTCGCTTATAAATAGAGATGGGGATATGGGATGAAGCTGCGGACCTGGAATTAGCAGTAAAATGTCGAGACGGTGCTGTTCTGCAAATTTGAGCGAAAGTTGACGAGACGATGGCGCTCGACGTGCACACGGTCCTCCGAAAAATCCGTGAAACGAAGGGGGATCTGTTCGTCTCTGCACAAGGATTCCAGATCTTCAATTACAGCCGCGTACCTGCAACCTACACATAGAAAAGAGAGGACGATTGGGGGGTTAGGGATGAGGGGTTTGCCTTTAGGTCAAACCCCGGTTTTGGAATTAACCAAGAAATGAGAATGTTGTAAATGTAAATGTTTGTAATGTAAACAAGTACTGATACCTTGTTGTAAGAATGTTTGTATTCTTACATGCGAAGGTGTAATGTATGTAGCATGTTGTATGTTGTGTGTGATCTCCTCTTCAATGGTTGAATCCTTGTCTTGAATGCAACACTTAGCCTTGAATGGAGACTTAGAATGCTCAATTTCTTGAAGGAAATGCTTGAATGCTTGAATGTTTGAATATCATTTTCACCTTTTTTTCCATCTTCTAAAATGGGAGAGGAAATGCAGTTTATATACTTGTCAATTAGGGCTGATAGACTGATTTTCCCAACCTTAGGCCGACCAGGAAACATTATTTTCCAATTTGCAAACTTAAAGACCCGAAGCCCCATAAGAGACCGGGCCCAAAATAGGGCCAGGGACTAGGGCACTGGGCGCCATGGTCCCACCTCTAGGGGCAGCAGGGTGCAAGGAGGATCAGGCCAGGGTGCTGAAAAATGCAGTTTTTGATGTCATGAACAAGTTTTGGGGTCTCCATTTAGGTTTCGTGTTGCATCGCCATCGTGAAGACCCAAATGCAGTCGAAATTGCAAGTGTCGCAATTTTAGGACGCTACATTTAGCCCCCACTTTAGCGGGAGTATAAGCGTACGCTCATACTTCCGGTAAAGTACAAGGAAACAACATTGAAAAACTTTCACCACATCAAGGAGGCAAGATACACCAAGCCCCCAGTGGACTAAGGATCTTACGACTTCGATTGACAAAGTAAAAGGGAAGATCACGAGGGAGAACCATGACTGTTAGTAGTAAGGTTCCCTCACTATGAGTCATGCAAGAAAGATATCAAAAATTTTCAAGGCAAAGCTAAATTTGTCAAGAAATTTTCAAGTATCTTGAAAAGATATGAACGGGATGAATGCCCCCCTACGTTAAAGCGATTGCACATGCCTCACCGGGGGTGATTGCTTTAAGGTAGTGATACATATAAGAAATGAGAAAGGAGCACATTATCACAAGGATTTAGCCCCCAAGTGTGAGATAAGCCCAAGGATAATAGACACAAAACACAAAGCACAAGGTGACTTCGCTATAAATCTCTTCAAGTTTTTTCCATACTAGACCATGAACATCTACATATTTAACTTCAGATAGGGAACTAATAATAGCTTCCAATGCTTGATTATTTTCTTGTTGTTCTTTCTTCTGATCATCAGTCAGAGTTCTAGTAGGTGCAATATACTGAGTTTCTACATGATCCCAATACTAACTTCCCAGACTCTTAATGTAGATCTTCATTTCGTTGCTCTATATCCTATAGTTATCTTTTTTGAACTTTGGACCTTCCTCCTTCATCATAATCTAGTAGATCTTTTCCTCAAGTTGTTAGGCTTAGATCTTAGAGGACCTGAGATTCTCTGATACCAATTGATGGTATGATGAAAGAATAAGTATTTGGTAGATTATTGAGAGGGCGGGGGGGTGAATCAGTAACTAGAAAAACTCATACAAACTTCCCAAACTCAAACTCAAACTCACAAAATAAACTTATCAATGAAATACCACTGTCAAGATGAATACTCATAAGAAAACTGATTGACTGTTATAGCAGCTTAACAATAAACAACATCAAAATTTTAAACATCCAAATGCTTCATTTCTCAACACTTCCGGTTATCATGCCTTATCAGAAATAATTAATCAAATCAATCATAAGATCATAACCACAAAAAAATTCACCACATGACACAAGTATTTATACTTGGGAAACCCAAATAGGTAAAGACCATGGTGAGATGGGACTCACAAGAAAATATTTGAACTCTTCTGAAGTTTTCCCTATTAGGAGCCTAGCCTATTAAAGCTTTTACAAAAGTCTTGTTAAGAACTGATCCTATTAGGAATCACCTGGTTAAGGGATTAACTACAAATGCCTTGTTAGAAGAAAATACCTTGTAAGGAGTAACCTCAGTAGAGGATTTGAAAATACAATCTAATGGACCACCTTGTTAGAGGATTTAATAAGTAACCAAGCTTGTTAGAGATTACCTGGTTAGGGGATTTCAATTCTGCTCTAATTGTCAGAAAACAACAGGAGTTTCTTGATATGTCTGAATAGCACTACATTTGCTTGATCAGATCCATTTAAGCTTCTATCTGACTTCACTCAAAATATAGACTCATTCTCCAGTTAGGCAATCACACACTCAACTGAATTTTGCCAACTCTTGCCAACATAAAACAAAACAACTTCATCGACCTTAAATACAAATCAGTTAGGTCGGTAACACAACACAAATCTAATCCTCTCATCAAGATTAAAAACAAGTCGGTACAAGCATGATCGTTGGATTTCATAGAAATCTCAACACATCAATCAAGAAAACCTCAACCACTCCTTGATTGCCACTTCATCGAGCTCAGTAACTTATGACGTGCTTTGCATTAGATGCAATACATTTTGTTCCTTCGCTAGACAAACAAACATGCCAAAACATTTTGAACTTGTCTTCATACAATGACCTTACGTGTCACCATCATTACCACCCAACATTACATCATAAACCAACATAACCAATTCAACAACCTTAATCGGTTAGGGGTTGACAAAAACAACTAGTAGGGTTTACCGGTTACATAACATAGAAAGGATTTAATCTTTTACTCTGATTACCAGTTCAACTCACAAACTTACATATCAGTTTACAATAACCTTCTTCCTACCGGTTACAAGACAATATCAACAATAACAACAATATCAGCAACATCATTAATATCATTACTAGTTCAATTGACATCAATGCTAACATAACATATCATTAATGCAATCTTCATGCAAATGCCAACAAACATCACCACTTATTAAAATCTTTATCATCATTATAATGAACCTCAAGAACATAAACTATATTGACTGTCAAACTGAAAGATTCACTTATGGATCTCCAAATCATGAACCATCTGAATTAAGGACACATATGAATGTCCCCAAAACTGCCAAATCCACAAACAAAGATATTGCAATTCCAGAGCACTGGAGAGAAAAATCCAAAACACTGAACAACACAACCAATAGAAAAACCAACAACAATACTAGATCTCATAACTCAATGAAATCACCATGCGAACAACTGAAACTTCTATTGAATCAACTAGACATAGTTATCTCAAACCCTTTGATCTGCAACACACTGATCAAACCAACTCATTTAATCTGACTACAACATTGGAACATATAGAGGAATATGTTGACATCAATGACAACACATCATTCCAAAAAACTTCTCAATAATATCCAACAATATCCCTTTGGAATTGATCAAAATATATGGATGTGAAAAAAAATCAATGCAAAGAAAGAAATTCAACAATCAAGAATCTCCCCCTTAGGATTTGCATAGTTTTTCACATGCTTCTCTCCCCCTTTGACATCAATGCAGAAGGCACAAATTCTTTCCCCCTTAGAACAAGCTCACAAATCTTAACATTTGAACCACAACACTAACTACTCCCCCTGAGTAGAAGCCTCACTCATCAATCTGGATCACAAGATATCTCTATGAAGTCCACTAGACTGATGCAACTCCATGCCTCTTAGTTCTCATCAGAAGGGGCAATCACCCCTAGCTTCTCTATAAGATACTAAAAAGTATTCTTAGGCAAAGGGTTCGTGAAGATATCTGCAATCTTTTCCTTTGTAGATACATACTCCAATTTGACTTCCTTCTCATTCACCTTCTCTCTCAAGAAATGAAACTTGATTGATATATGCTTAGTTTTTGAATGCAACACCAGATTATTAGAAATGTCAATATCTCTTGAATTGTCACAGTATATAGTAGTAGGCTCATCAAAAATAACTCTGATATCCTTCAACATTTGCTTCATCCATATCGCCTGAGTACAATTGCTAGCAAAAATAATGTATTCGGCTTCTGTAGTAGATAAAGAAATGACATTCTTCTTCTTACTCATCCATGAAACCAATTTCTTTCCCAAGAAAAATGCACCACCACTAGTACTCTTTCTGTCATCAACATCAGTAAAAGTACTCAAAGTAAAATCATCATCTTTAGGATACCACAAACCAAAATTAATTGTCCCTTTCAAATATTTGAAAATTCTTTTAACAACAACAACATGAGATTCTTTAGGATCAACTTGAAATCTAGCAACAAGACAAACATCATTCATAATATTTGATCTAGTTTGAGTCAAATATAATAGTCTACAATCTATATCTAGTTTGATTTTCTTTTGGAGAATCATCATCCTTTGGCAACTTACATCTAGTCACCATAGGAGTAGCAATTGGCTTTGAATCATCCAACCCAAACTTCTTCAACAATTCCTTCACATACTTAGACTGTGATATAAAAATACCTTTATCCAAATGAGTAATTTGCAATCCCAAAAATAATTTCATCTCACCAATAATAGACATCTCAAACTCATTTTGCATATCATCAACAAACTTCTTTTAGAAACTATCATACTTTTCCATACTCACAAACTTACTGTTATCACCTATCATATGATGAGCGAAACCACAATCAATAACCCATTCATCTTTCTCTTCAACTTTAGCACCTAAAGCTTTAACCTCATTAATGCAACTATTAGAATCAACAATCATCAGACCATCTTCCTTGATAGCAATAAACACCCATTCATCTCCTAAATTTCCATTATCAGATTCATCTGTCACGCCTTCATCAATAACAAAATAACACTTCTTATGATATTTAGGCTTATATGGCTTTAATGGCTTCTTAGAAACTCTTTCTGAACACCATGAGGCAAAATGTCCTATCTTATTACATGAAAAATATTTAAGAGGAAACTTTCCTTCATACTTACCGACTCCCTTAGGCAATCTTCTGGCAATCAGGTCTTCAAGCTCTTCAAGCTCTCTTTTTTCTTCTTTAATCTCTCCCATGTCCTTGTCATATCTTGACACCCTTGTATATGTTTCTCTCGGATCATATTTCTAGTTCCTAGAAATAATAGCTTTGAATGCAGATTCAGACTTACGAAGAGATTCTCCAAATTTTCTCAACTCAAAGGCAACAAGTTTTCCAATCAACATGTCTCTAGTCACATCTATCACCATCCAGATCTGCTCAATAGCAGCAACCTTGTGCTTGTAAGTAGGAGGCAAGGATGTCAACACTTCAGCCACAATCTCTGATTCTCCCAACACTCCACCGATACATCTAATATTCAACCCAAACTCATTCACTTTCTATATAAAAGAGGTAATTTTCTCATCTTCACCCATCTTTAGAATCTCATACTTTCCATTCAAGCTTTGAAACTTAGCATCTTTCACATGACTGGACCACCTTCATACAAAGTCTCTAGCTTCTAGGTCTCATGAGAAGTCTGCAAATCCATCACATTAGTGATCTCAGAATCAGACAAGGCACTCAATAATGATTCCTTATCTCTAATATTGAATTCAACTTCCTTTATCGCATCCAAAGTTGTAGGACCATTCAAAGGAACATTATACACATTCTTATTAATCTTCCAGTAATCTTCACCTATGCATCTCAAGTGACATTCCATCCAGTTTTTCCAAAGAGTATAGTTGGTTCCATCAAATCTTGGACTATCCTTCTTGAAAGAAACGGTTGCCATCCTGGATCACCTCAAGTAGTCAATCTTCTTTCAGAGGATCTAGCTCTGATACCAATTGTTGGAAATAATGCAACAAACTAAGGGGGGGGGGTGAATAAGTTTTCTCTCAAACTTTACTTAATTTAAACACAAATTGAGATCTGATAATTAACAATGAAAACACAAATCAACACCACATCAATAACACACATAAAACCAAGATTTTTGACATGGAAAACCTGATTAAGGGAAAAACCACAGTGGGAACCTACCCACAACGAGATAATACCCTGTTAGGAGTAAATGAAATATTACAATGGGGAATGCACATACATTCAGGCACACGACCTAGAGCTTGGCGCTCAAATCACATAACAAGAAGGGCAACAACCCTGAGGTAGACTCACTATCTTATAGAAACATTCAGATTACATTTGGCAGATCATGAACTAATAGAATAACATCTCCGTATGCCTGGTTATAGTTTTGATTAAGCACATATCAGATGCTCTTCTCTTTCACACTTCTTCACACTTCTTCACACTTCTTCTCTTTTGTCGAAAGATCAAAATATTATTTTCACACATAGATACATCTCTCACATGATTATTACATGTATTTATACAAATCATCAACCTATATTTCAAGGTAAGATCAACACTCATTACACAAATTACAAGAATATAACCACACACTCTACAATATGACATGCATACCAAAACAATATCAGCTAAGCTATAATATGGACCTAAAACACCACCTCGAATACAAAACACCTCCAAGAATTATGCCACGAACATCCACAACATTCTACAATCATCTGGTTGGCCAAGAACACCACATAACACAAACATACCAGACAAATAATCAATAACACACATAATGATCAATGCAGACCATCAACACAGATAGGACTCAACCTAGAAACATCCACAAGCATCATGAATTACCATAGAAACAACCGCAACATCACCACTTACTAGAATCTTCATCATCATAATACCGAACCTCAAGAACATCAACCATACTGACTGTCAAACTGAAAGATTCACTTGTGGATCTCCAAATCATGAACCATCTGAATTAAGGACATATATGAATGTCCCAAAAATTGCTAAATCCGCAAACCAAGATAACTTACTATTTAAGCTTATGTAATTTTGGGTCTACCCTATGAAGTATAGTGGCAAATTAATATCTTTTTTCTTAAATCTAATAAAAGTAAAAGGTAGTAGTGTTAGTCTATTCATGCATTGGGCAACCAATTACTTGTACATTATACCAAGCTAGATTTATGCTATTATAACTCATCATATGATTTATCATCATTTTACATTAAAAAAATAAAAAAATATTATTCTTTAATTACTAATAATGAGTTAATAAAATACTATAATGCTAATTTTCATCATCACTAATTTTTACTTTTCAATTTCTCATATCAATCATTTTTAGAATTTTTGGTTATCATCTAATTAATTAAATTCTTTTAATGGTGATTTGAATAATTTTGTACTAGAGCCATCAACCATCCCAACTCTTAAAAATAATCTCAATAATCTCCTTCCCATACTATTCCTGGAATTATTCCTCTCTTTACCATTTTTACTACATATTGTTGGTTGCTACTAATACGAGGATAGAACTAGCTCATGCGAATGAGGTATTCACATCATTGGACCCATGATCAAACACTTTAGGAGATTGAAGATGAGAGGCAATCATTGTTTATTTAATAGGATAAAGAAAAATTTATCAATTATTGATAAATGAGAAGCCAATTTTGTTATGGGGATTTGATGAATTTTTGTAAACCCTAAAGATAGGCTTAAAATAGCGAGGTTAAGTATTTGAAGGTGATTTGAGAGGTTTAAAATATTTATTGTTGGAGATTTTTGTTAGCATGCGCTTGTATGGTTGTCATTGATGTCAAACTTGGTTATCCTAATAGATATTAGTTTGGGTATGCTTTTTCAAATCTTGGTTATCTCGAGAGAGTTTGGTTTGGATACTCTTTTGGTGTTGATTGTGTCATCTTGTATTCAGGGTGGTACATAATTCTTTTGCTGCCCTCTAGACATATTGATAATTGCATTGTAGTTTGGTAGATCATGTTATTTTGGTCTAGATTTCTCTTGGAAGATGTGTTGAGATTCTTATTTGGGTCTCACTTTGGTTTGTGGAGATCTGCATGGAGTATTTTGCATTGAAAGTGGTTATTTGGCCAACTAGTTGATCACATCTACACATTATTCTTTGTAACGTATTTTGGGATATATGTTAGCATGTGTGTTTTATTGGATCATTCATGGGATGATGTATTTGTTGATTAGGTTGAAAGCACCAGAATACTGAGAGGGGGGGGGATCAGTATTCCCACTTATTTAAAACAATAAACTTTTTGGCAATTAAAGTTGTCCTAAAAAATATCAAATAGACTTAACTGAAGTAAAACAGTTAATGCAAAATAAAGAAGAGCACAATCACAAGATAAACACCAAAATTTGTACATGGAAAACCCAAATGGGAAAAACCATGGAGTGTGTTAACTCTCAGAAAAATATAACTAGGTATAGTTGTGTTTACAAATAGTTGGCTCACTGCCATATTACAAAAAATAGCTCACTGTCAGACTACTCAATACAAATACAAAAAGAAACGGCTAACTACCCGAATGCTCACTGTCATTGAAAAGGTTGAACCTGAGAATATTTGCATCTCCAAATGCATGAGGTCAGTTCCAAGTTTCATAAATTGCAAATCTCAGATTTAACAAAAAATTTGGTTAGAGATATCTGCACCACTATTTTACAGCAGGTTTGGTAATAAACTACTACACTACTGAGACACTGATCACCTTTTCTTTCTACAACTCTCACATACACCGCTTCTTTCACTACCAACTATCTTCTGCACATCACAAACACTCTATCTTGATAAATGTATCTCTTACCACTCATGTACATATATATACCAGAGGATACAATTATATAATAGTGTGTTGACCAAGCCCAACATGTTATTAATAAGCTCATGTCGACCTCCACAATACTTCTACACAATTCCTTTACATACTTTCAATTACCAATGCCTATACCAGGATTACTAGAAAAAGGAGAAGGGTCATCTGGACCCAATATAACATACCTATTATCTCAAGATTAAGTCAAATATCTCCAAAATGCAAACTCCACACATACCAAAGAAACCACAAGCACAAAAATGAAGAGATACTTATGATAATTACCAGAACTGCTAACACTGGGATCAACAAGAATTCTTAACATCGGGATATCAGGGTCAATGAGAACTCATTGGGACCTCAAAAAAGGTCATCATCCAAAGCTGTCCATTTTGTAGAATAATTTCTAACCAAAATCCACAACATTTGAACTGCTCATTCATACTAAAACTACAACACTTGAATTGCAACACTTGAACTGCAACACCTGAACTTCTCATTCATCCTGTCAGTGCAACACCTAAATTTCACATACATATTAACCACATATATTCCTTGCATAGCTATATCCATATAACATCCATAACATCCATGACATCCGAACTGATATCCAGAGCTACATACACTATTTGGTATAGCACCGGATGATTGGTTTGACATCAATGACAATATTATTCACATGTCTAACAATCTCTCCCTTTGTCATTGATGAAAAAACATATTCAAAACATGACTACACCAACTCCTCCTTACTCAAGCGATTCCACAAAATGACATTCGTTGAACTTATATTCCTTTCTCCCCCTTTTGACATTAAGGAAAAAGGATGCCTCTGGTGAAAAACAAAAGAATAGGTATATATATACAACAAAAAATGTGAATCTTACACAAAGAAACTTTTAGCTTCTCTTCTTTGGAAATATAAGCTTGTATTTTTCTTTCAGTTTCCGAAGAAGATCTTCCCAAGAACATATAGTGAATTTCATACTTACTGAAAGGCTTCTACACTCAACCAACAAATAAACCGAATTTGAAAAATTATCCGGAGTAGTTGGATTCTACTCATATTCTACTGCATCCTCAAGCAATGCTAAAAAGTGTTCTCCTATCTTCAACAATTTCTTTAACTCTCCAAAACATGCTCACAAAGTCCTCTTTCTACCTTTGCAACATAAGAAGCTCAACCTGAACAAAATTAGCTCTTTTCTTGTACTTAGCATCCTTATCACTTAGAAAATCAAAAGATTTACCTAGACTTGTCAATTCTGTTTCAATAGCATCAATTTTACCTTTGTGTTTCACCGCTACTACCAGCCAAGAGATACAATATCTATAGATTCTATTAGCATTGCGGATACAATCTCTTAAAATTCCTTTATACAGATTGACAAGTTTACTTTAGCATTAGTACATTCATCTAGTAGAATTTGCATATTCAAGCCTTCTTCTTCAACAAACTACTTAGACATTCTTTCTATCAAGATCTTAGTCAATTATTTTGGAAGCAGATTACTGATATCTTCTGGACAAATGTTGTTCTAGATTAGATGCTTCATCAAAATGCTCTCAATTATGTCTGACTTGACCGAGGTCAACCATTTCACAACAATCTTCTAAATTCTATCTGAAATGACAACCAACTTTGACAGATTAGATTCATCATCTGAGTCTCCAGCTTCTTGCTCATTCACTTCTGAGAATTGTCTAGTTGCAGGGGATGTGAGATCGTTAATTATCATAACATTTTCTACCTTGCTTCTCTTCAGTTCTAAAACACCAACATGAATAGACTGTCTCCTTTTCTTCTTTCTAAAAGATGAATCTCTAGAGCCAGAATAGAAAGAAACAGTAACCCGACCAACTCTCCACATATCTGCAAATGATTTAAAATAATTATTACTGATTTCCTCTCTATTATCCAAACTATTCAGATATCTTAATATTTGTCTTGCAATCGTCACACCAGATTCCCAAATGACATTGTCTTTTGCCGGAAGGGATTCTAAACAGTACATGACTAAACTCAAGAGCAATGAACCATACCAGAAAGCAAAATTTTTTTGTTTTGACATCTTGATATTTTCTAACAACAATTCTTTTAGTAATTCATACAAGTCAAATGATCTATTCTCCATCACAAGAATATATGCCATATAGACTACAATTGTTGAGGTGGCTCCTTACCTATTTCTGAAATAGACTTTGTAAGAGATGGAATAGGTAACATACCTCACTACAAGTTTGATGATCGTATTGATAATTAGAGCTCACTGATCACCCTTTACGTCAGTTAGGGCTTCCACTTCCTTGTTCAAAATTGTTCTTTGTCAGAACTTCTCCATTGTCGCACAAGCTGGTGACCATAGAAATTATTTCCTTTGTAATTGGATAGGGTTTATCTAACACAATGCAATTATCTCACACACAGCTAAGAATTACTCTAATTAGCTCTGCATTATCAAACCAAGGGAATTCGGTCCAGAGATTCAAACCTTTGACCCTCTACAATTCATCATCCTTCAAACCTACTTCAACAACTTTGATCTTCTTCTGACTAAACTCATCCACTTGAGCACTTTATCCATAATATGAAATTCTTCACTGCTAGATTCTCCGATGATTATTTTTCTTTCCATGATTTCTTCTACTGCTCACTTTACTATTGCTCTACTATTCACAATGATCTCACCCAAAAATAATTGATATGAAATAAATAACTCAAGAACTGATACTTATCTTACTAAAGATGCTTCATTAGGGTTTTTCTACCAATAACTATCTTTTCGCTGATGTCATCATGATTCTTCTAATTACCGGATACCACTCAAGCACTTTCATGTCGGATTAGTTACATGATCCATTCAGGTGGGGAGGCTAGAAGATTTTTCTTTCAGATCAAAAATCCCCCTGACTCAAAGATCTAAAAATTTCTGGAGAAAGGGGTGCCTACACCAGATTCAAGTACTTCAGGCTCACTTCCTTCATTCTCGTTCTTCTTTCTCTAGACCAAGTTTTCTTTCTTCTTTGATTCATCATTCTTCATTGCACTCTTCTCAACAAATTTTTCTTCATTTCCTTTCCTGCATTGGTTAGCATAATGTCCAAGCTGATTGCATTTGAAACAACTAGAAATTTTCTTCTCAAATCTTATCAGATGTGATAAATGTACCTACATTAACTAGCCTTGTGTCCATAGTTATTGCAATTATAACAATGTCGTTGAAACTTATAACTGTTCTTGTTTGCAACAATCGGGTTATAATTTTGATTGACAACATGAATCCTACAAAGGCTTTCTTTATGTCCAATCATCTTGCAACCATAACATTGAATTATTTTGTAATTCATTGCCTTGTGTCCAAATTTATTGCATTTATAACAACATACATTGAAAGATGGGTACCTTTGTGCATTGGGTTATCGTATTACTTTGACTTCCTTATTTTATTCTTTAACAATTTGATCTGTGCACACAACAGTTTGGAAACCAAGTCTGGTTTTATCTGACTTAACTTGCTGCATGCTGATCAAATCTTCCAAGAATTTGTTGTTGTCAAGGAACTTGTTCCCTGCCTTCAGATTCTTCACTTCTTGTTCAAGATTTTTACATTCTTCAAATTTCATCTTTAATGTGTCTTTCAGGGTTTTCTTTGTCTTATCCCATTCCTCTATTTTTTGCATCAGGTCTTTGATGGTCTCATTTACTTCATTTAACTGATTGTTAACCTCCTTATGTCTCAGCTTGAATTTTTGGATTTCCTCTCTCAGCTTCTATACACATTCATTTTATATCTTCACATTCTCCTTCAGTTCTTCTTTCTCCTATTCAACGCTTTCCAAATCTTCAAGGCTTGTCTTCAATTCTTCATCCATCTAAAATTATTCATCAAAGTATATAGGTGTCATGGCTCAACCAACATGGATCTCCCTCAAGCGGTTAAGCTTTCCAAGCAAGGGACCAAAACTCTGATACCAATTGTTCATCAGGTTAAAAACACCAGAGTACTGAGAGGGGGAGAGGGGGGAACCAATATTCCCACTTATTTAAGAAAAAAACTTTTTGCCAATTGAAGTTGTCCTCAAGAATATCAAACAAACTTGATTGAAGTAAAACAATTAATGTAGAATAAAAAAGAACATAATCACAAGATAAACACCAAAATTTGTACGTGGAAAACTCAAATGGGAAAAACCATGGAGAGTGTTAACTCTCAAGAAAATATAACTAGTTATAGTTGTATTTACAACTAGGTGGCCTACTACTGGGTGGCTCACTACCAAATTACAAAAACGTTTCACTGCTAGACTGCTCACTATCGGACTACTCACTATAGATACAAGAAGAAATGGCTAACTGTTGGAATGCTCATTGCCACTGAAAAGGTTGAACTGAGAATATTTGCATCTCCAAATACATGAGATCAGTTCCAAGTTTAAGCTCAAATTACAAACCTCATATTTTATAGAAGATCAGGTAAGGGATCTTAGCACCACTAATCTAGAGTAGGTCCGGTAAAGGACTACTGCACTACTGAGACACTAGTTACCTTCGTTGTCTGCAACTCTCACATGCACTGCTTCTTTTGTTGCCAACTATCTTCTGCACATCACATACACTCTTTCTTGATTGATGTCTCTCTTACCACTCATGTACATATATATACTAGCAGATACAATTATATAATAGTGTGTCAGCCAAGCCCAACACATTATCAATAAGTTCATGTTAGCCACTGCAATACTTCTACACAATTCCTTTACATACTTTTGATTACCAATGCATATATCGAGATTAATAGAAAAATGGCAAGGGTCATTTGGACCGAATAGAATGAACCTATTGTCTTAAGATTAAGTCCAATATCTCCAAAATGCAGACTCCACACATACTAAGGAAACCACAATCACAAAACACGAAGAGATACTTCTAATAATTATCAAAACTACTAACATCGGGACACTGCTAATACTAGGATCAATAATAATTCATAACACTAGGATACCAGGGTCAATGAGAACTGAATGACACCTCAAAAAAGGTCATCATCCAAAGTTATCCATGTTCCATAATAACTTCTAACCAAAAATTGCAACACCTGAACTGCAACACCTAGACTACTCATCCACATTGAAACTGCAACACCTGAACTGCACATACATACTGAATGCATAGAGTCCTTGCATAACTATATCCATATAACATTCATAACATCTATGGCATCTGAACTGATATCCGGAGCTACATACATTGTTTGGTATAGAACTTGATGATTGGTTTGACATCAATGACAACATTATTCACACAAGTTTAATAGTTATTTGGTTCCCTCTTTCTCCTGGAATGGACCAATCTAAGTATTTTTGGTCTAAGTGGCTTATTTTGCGTAATGTTGCTTATTCTATTTTTGTCGACCCTTGATTAGGATTTAAATGTTGTATGTCATATATAAGATGTGTGGTAGGATGAATTGAGCATGGACGAGAAGTGAATTATGTGGGAAGCATATGTGAATGATTTGCAAGAAGATTTGAGTTTGTGGTGATGTGAACGTTAGTTTGTGAAGAGATTTGAAGCCGATATATTATACCAAGTAGAGTTTTTTGACAGTGGATATTATCAGAGATGTTTGCCATGTTATTGGTCACTTGATTATTATTCAAGAGCAATTTCATGATTAGGAGAATCCTTCTCATTTTCAATTCAGTTATTTCTTTCTATTTGATGTGTTGATGGTTAAAGTGATGATATTGAACAAGTTAATTAATAATTATTAAAGTTCTAAGACTAATTCACCCTTCCCCCACGCCTTCCCCCCCGCCCCCAAGTCCTGTTGGGTGTTCAAATTTAGAGCTACAAATTTACTAAAATGTCAAGCTTTGGTTCAAGAACAATGGTCAAGGTGCAACCATTTTAGTTAACCCATTTACTAAAATGTTAAGCTCTAGTCTAAGAACAGTGGTCAAGGTGCACCCATATTAGCAAAACCATGTAGTGTTTCACTGATGTGCTAAGAGTAATTCGAGGAAGATACCCAACTATACCAATAGTTGTCAAGCTACTCATACACTTAAAACTACCTATCCTTAAATAAGAAAGGAAGCTTCACTCAAGAATCAAATACCAAACTATACTCAAAGAAACACCTTAAAACAAAAAATATATTAAAACATGACCTGATCAACATTAAAACTATAATAACAACCATATTTTTTACACCAAGAAATATCATCTTTCTTCTTGATACCTATATAAAAAATTGTTATATTTTTACTTAATAAACAAACAAAATGTTCCTCTCTTGACAAATGAAATCAAAAGAATGATATCTTAAATTGCAACTATAAAACATAACAAATTTTTTTTAAAATACCAACCAAGGCCAGTTTTCCCTACCTAGGGGCCATCAGAGCGAAAAGATCATACCGATAAAAACTTTGCCCCCTCCAATTTGTTCTCCATCTGATTTTGGTGGCCATTTGAGTTTGATCTAATGAAAAAGTATTAGTCCAAAAATCACGTCAGATGTCTGAAATGGAAAACACAATATTCAGTTAGAGATATAAGATTTGTACATTGTGATTTTACTTTTGGAGTTTTTTTTCATTGTAGGAGTATTTTTCATGAATATTTCAGATCATTGTGAGTCTCCTTTTTATTTGGCTATATAAATATCTTGAATAATATTTTGCAATCTATCAGTATTATTTTATTTGACTATCTTCTTTGGAACGATATGATTAAAATAATAATAAGATGATTTCACAGTCCAATTCTTAACTTCAAACTAATTTTTTCAATTTTTCGAGTTGTAAAATCCTATCCTCAGTCATTCTGTATGTGTTGTTAAGAAAATAATAATAATAATAAAATTTTTGTCTACTGGTGAAATGCCGCTGTTCATCGAACCAATCATGTTTCAATATTTGAAAACATTAAATGCATAAGTATATCTTCAATCGATGAAAAAAGAGTGATCCTATCGTTTTATTTTCAATCATAGTATTTTTCTTTTCGTAATTTTCTCTTATGAAACATAATGAAGATGTTACTCTTGCCCAAAATAATTAAATGTTTTAGAAGAGAAGTAAATGCTATAGGCTACGGTTATTAAAGTCTAACACTATTAAAAAAAATATATTACAATTTTTATAGTCAAAAGTTGAATATACGTGAACATAAGAAAATTTTGTCGCAGGCAGAAGGGAAAATCAGCCTCCCTTTCCCAACCCCCCCTTGTCAAGTTTTGGGTGTTTCTCCCCACTCTTGAGTTGGGGTGGGTTGTTGCAGGTTTGATAGGTGTTTGGCTATCTGACTTGTTAGTTTGGGGTTTGTACCCTTGCTTGGTATGTTGCCTCCTTTCGCCTCTTTTAAAAATTTTTATAATCTTTTGGCTATGTTAAGGGTCAACACTCTAGTTAACGCTGTTTTTTTAATAAAAAACATAAGAAAAGTTCAAAAGAAAGAGAAAAGTCTTAGTTAAAATTGCTTCAGAATCTAACATATCGATCATTAACTTTAAGTGTTTCATATCACATGGATTCATCATAAGATGATTTCACTTACTTAGAGTCATGTTCTATGTATCTCATACTAATGGATGATGACATTTTTGTTGAAGTGTATGGGAGAGGATCTCTTTATGTTGGAAGGAACATTTGAAGAAATTCTTTGTGTTTTGTATTTGTCAATTATTATTTTTAATTAGATCACTTGCGCTAGCTCTAATAAGTGAGTTAAGTTCGTAGTATAAATAGTTGAAAGTAGTGAAATGCGTAATAAGTCCATAGTTGCCATGGAAAAATTTGACCATCTATCCACAATTTATTATATACTTTATTTTGTTCTTGAATCTCATTTGATATTATTAATCACTCGTGTAGACAAGGTGAGTTGTTTATGGCATCAATAGTTTTGTCATTTGAATTACCTCTCCTAATTTTTTTTGTAAATTAGACTTAGTTTTAGGGTTCCTTTCTTTGATTTTATGATGGACTTTCCCAAGGATGCATTCCTAGTAAGCATATTGATGATAAATATGATAAAGTAAAATTATTGACGATATTTCCAAATACACTTGAGTATATATATTCTCAAATAGAAGTTTTAGATCTTTTGTTCTTTTTTAAAATTTAAATATTTTGTAGAGAAACAATCAAGGAAGTTCATGAAGATTTTACCTAAAAGTAACGAGTTGAATATGTTAACCTTTAGTTTGAGAAATTTTATCCTTCCAAAGATATTGACTTACAACACATAGTTCCATCTAGTATACACTTTAAGTCATTAAACCTTATTGTTGGTGTGAATAATGTGTTTTATGTAACTAGTTCTCTAGTGGATCCTACTCACATGTTAAGTTTACTTAGGTCCTAGGAATATTTTGAGATGTCTTAATTGTCAATTAGATCTTATCTATGTGAATTTAATTCTTCAGTATTAGGTCATTTAATATGCATATGTTAGTTTTGTCATTGTATAGGATTAAGACACATGTCATAATTTTGTCGAATCCTACCTATAATTTTTTTTTTATAAGAAAGGCATCATATGTACAATTCAATCAAATTCAATATTTCATTTATATTCAAGCAAGCTATTCTTGCCAGTCTCTCTTGTTGAAGGGTATTATTTTTTAAATATGGCCCTATGGGTGATCCTAGCATATGGGGAGTTCAAAATCAAATCCTACAATCAATAATAGGCACAAGCCACTAACTACATGTGTCACATGTAGAACTAAATTCCTGACAAATCTATAAATGGGTAACTCTTTTTCAAGATTAGTCTAGTCAAAACCCATAGCTAAACACCTTTGAGTGTTTTTCTCTTATATATTGGCCTATATTCTAACAAAAAAACACAAAGGCTATCATTCCACAAGGAAAGCCTTCATATTTGTTTGATACATAGATGTTATCAAATGCTCCATGCTTTTCCATCCTGCTTCTCATGAGCTATTCATTGAGAGGACTACTTTTTTCTGGATACACTACTTCTTTATCTTCTAAGACATTAGAGACATTGCATTTATCCTTTTTGGTGCAGGAGCACCCATACAAGATTGGCCATCATGAGGCCATAATGAAGATTTATGAGATATTAATTCTATAAGGTTAAAATGACCATTTGATATTTTAAACATGGATAATAATTCCATTTGGAGTCATCAAACTCATGTAATGATTCATTTTGTAATAAGTTGTCAAAATTGCCATGTTGGGCAAATAATGTCAAAATGAGTAATGTAATGGGGTTCAATGGGTAGAATAGGTTTTTAATGAGCATTTTAAGTTTCATAAGGTCTTGTGTGAACATATTATTGTAAAAAAGTTGATTAGAAAGTGTCAAGATGCAAAAAGATTAAAAACTTGTCAATTGACAACTAAAAGTGTCAATTTGACAATAAATTAAAGTTGTAAACACCCAAAAGTGGTTGTATGGGTGGTTAAGAGTTGGTTTTCAGTTTCCATGAAGGGAAGAGGTTTAAATATGTTTGTAATGATCCAAAATGGAGGGGTAGAGGGTTGGATTTTCTTGGCATTGTAAGAATTTGTGGTCTAGCAATAAAAATACAAGGTTTTCCTTGCAATTTTGATCTAAAATCTGCACTTTATTGGTCTGAAACTCTTCTTCTTTGCTCCATTTTTTTATTGGAAATGGATTTGGAAATGTAAAGGAGTGTTTTTAATATCATTTGATACTATTATTGAAGTTTTTACATTCAAATCTGATACACTTCTATTTGCTGTCCTAAAATCTGTTGTAGGTGATTGTTTTTGGGAAGTTTTGAGAGTCACAATGCAAATGTGACCCGTTCCACTTTATGTGGTTACTGTTTCTTGTGGAATGGGTCAGGAATATTGTATTCTATGTTTCTATAACCTTACATGTGAAGGGAATAACAGGGAGATGAAGTGTTGATACCCTAGGGTAAGAGATTGAGTGAGGAAAAGCATGAAAATGGAGGCATGAGTATAGAAGCAAAAGATCTACCTTAAGGAGGTAGTGTTTTTATGTGAAATAGTGTTAGTGGATGGTAAATTCATGGTGAATACCAAGTTTCAAGATCTGGAAGCAAGCTTTGGGGTTTGAACAAGGAGGCCCTAGTTTTTAGGCCTAAAAAGGGGGGTTTGGTATCTAACCTATCAAATGAGTGTTTCTTGCCCTGAAACCTAGAAAATATATGGTTTTGGAACATTTTTCAAGAATTTTTTTTGGTTTGGAGTTGTGTTCATACCATTTGTTGGTACTTGCTTTGGAAAAGAGGGCTAATTGGGCCTAGTTGGTGTGTAGCATGGTGTTGGTCTGAGTATTTTGTCCAAAATACCCATAGTTTATTTTTACATATGTTATGTACCTTCCAAAAGGGTATCCAGATATATAATTTTTTTGCAATTTTTTTGGGATTTTTTTGAGTGAATGTGATAATACCCACTGAATAGGGTTATTAAGGAATTGGCCTATTTAGGGACCTAGGCAAGGGTTTGTCAGTGAACCAGTTGATAGGGTGAGTGAATCATATTGGGTAAAGTGGAATATGGTATGTAGAGACCCTAGGAAGTGTTGTAACAAGTTGGTAAGGTTGAGAGTTCTATTTGGGCATCTTGGTGAAGCCTAGTGAAGGAGGGTGAAACAAGAAGAGTTGAGTTTTTGAAGAAGAAAGAATGATAAGTTGCAATGTGATTGTGGGAGGGTACATGATGCTCTGCATCACTTTTGATCTTAAAATGGTGAGTCCTCTTCCTCCACTTTAGAGGGTGATTATGATGATGAAGATTAATATTCCTCTCATATTCATCATTTAGACCTGTTGATTATTATCATCTAGACTCTTCAATGTCAAGGCCTCTTCAAGATCATTAAATCGTAGTTAATAAGTGATTAAGTTGATGATCCATTAGATACTAGAAAAACAAGATCATATTTTCAATATGCTCAACATATCTTTATTTGATTAGCTTTTGATGCATGATCCTTTTGGGAATATTTTTATATCCTTGAGGGGGGTGATGCTACGTAGGAAGGGTTTTGTTCCTTGGAAAAAATGCATACATGGGATCTAGTCTCCCTTCTTAAGGAAATGAAATTTGTTCAATGCAAAGTGGATATATTAAACAAAATTTGAAGTAGATGGGTTTGTTGACAAGCACAATGCTCACTTTGTTGCAAAAGGAATCTCATAGGTTCTTGGGATTAATTATCCTAAATTTTTTTCACCAATTTCCCGAAATGAATTCCATTTGAATTGTTCTTCCTGTTATTTCTTCAGAGTTTAATTAGATGGATGAAAATAGTATATTTTTTTATAGGGACCTTCAAGAAGTTATCTACATGGAATACCCATAGGGGTACACATAGGGTACTTCACAAGTCTTTTATCCTCAAAAGTATCTTTTTGGCCTTAGATAGGATCTTTAGGCTTTGTATTGAAATATGAACTCACTACTTCTTATAGTTGGTTTCACTCAATGCCATTATGATCTAAACATATACATTTTAAGTGGGATTTTTGGTAGTGGAGCCTGATCTAGTTAAAGTTCTATTTTTGTTGTTGTTTTCATAATCATGTTTGAAGCCTATTTCATTCTAGGGGGAATGAAGGGGTATTTTACCCCTTCCTTAGGGGTTAGTAGGGGCTATCCACTTGGTAGGGGTTTAAGGGAAATATCTTGAAAGATAAAATTTATATAAACTTGTAAATTATAAATATTATTTTTTTGTGATAAATTTAGACCATTCATCATTAAGTCACATATTTGATTTAGAAGTTGAGTTGGAGTTTATTTCCCTAGGTAAACTTAGTTTTATTGTATTTAAAACTTAGTTTGATTGTATTTGAAATAGATGGATCGCCAGTTCAACTTTAGACATATGAAGTAAACAATGTTTAATGGCCTTAATTTGATTTTGATCTACTCACTATTCTTACCATTATTTTGATAATACTATTTTTAATTAAGGGAAAATAGGTTTTGATGGGTCCCTGAAACCCAGTACAGAAGGAAGATCAAAATATAAGCATTAACACATAGCTAAACAAAAGACAACAACTAAAGAAAAGACAACTAGCATACAAAATGCCAGCGAGAAATGATCAAAACAAACTAAAAACCAAAAATGACCGACAGAAGCCCGGGCTTAGGTCAAATTTTGAAGTATCTCCGCTGCTTGTAGCTCCAACTGATCCATAGTTTCCACAACCCGCTTGATGTCCTCTATTTCTTTGCTCTGGTTCTACATCCTTTTAGTACTAGCTTTGGTTCTTCTTCCGAGCCCAGTTTCCTTATCCTTAGGGGTGTCGTCTTTGACCTCAATAATACCCTCTGCAACCTTTTCCCCTTGGTAGCTCTCTAGCTTGTAGATGAGGGTTTTCATGCTCATCAAGGTAGCCTTCAAGATCCTGTGGCTCTACTCCCCAATTTTTTTAAGTGTGTTCTCAATACCACCTAGTCTATGATCAGTAGCATCTGCTCTATTTTCCAAGCAAGTAAAACTATTGTGGTTGGCATTTATAATCTCCTCTGTATAACCAATCGACTTGGTTAGGTCACTAAGACATTCTGGGAGGGATTTGAATTTTTCAGAACCTAGGGCCTTTAAGGTTTTTATTTTCCTAGCTTCATGGGCTTGCTTGACTTTTATGCCCTCGATTTCCTTTTGAATCCAATTGAGCGCTTGTTTGAAGTTCTCCATCCCATTATTTATGCAAAGGCCTATGTCCACTTGATGCTCTTCCTAGTTCTTGACATCCATGGTATTAAGATTGACCTCTAGACTAACCTCTCTGTCCTCAGTGTTTTGATCATCTTTCATTTCTGTGTCCTCCTCCATGACGCTCTTCTGCTTCAAATAAGACCTGAGAGGCGACCTTTCTTCCACCTCCCTACCTTTTGAATTCTCTTTTTTCTATTTCAGGCTAACTTGGGTTTGAGCCTCCTCGCTTCCGGTGTCCATGTCATTGTTAGTCCCTTCCTCCTCCTCATTCCAACTATCATCCTCCCCTCCATGTTTATTTTTAGCAAATCCTCTATTTTGTCTCCCCTATTTCGATCTTTTCTATTGTCTGCTTGGTCCGTCCATTTGGGGGTCATCTTCAATCTCTACTTCTGTATCATAGTCATCACCTTCTTCCTCTTCTGTCTCATCAAAATCTTCATTTGAGTCAGAAATCTTTGCAATATTCATTCGTGCAGTCATGTTCTTGATGTGATTATACAAAATCACCATCAGGCCTTCATGCATTGCTGGGTTAATGTGGGTATTGGAAATGGCATCCTTAATCCCCGCATTAAGGGAGCAAAAAAGATAGGAGGGAAGAGAAATATTATCCTTGTGCCTAAACTGATGAAGCAGAACAAAGTGGTAGCTATAAACCCTAATGTATCTACCATCAAGCGTGATAAAATCTATAATAGAAAGTAAAACCTTTCGCCAAATTAATTTGATTACCTTAGGTGAAAAGTAGGTGTGGTTGCCCTTCAGTAGCTTAGCCCTTTCCTCCTCATTCTTCCGGAACTTCTTCATAGAAGCATTGGATATTTTTCTATCCTTGTAAAACTTGATGCCCTCTATTGGAATGCTAGTGGCCTCCACTATCATTGTCTCGGTCACTTTAATCTTCTTGTTTCTGATGGTGAGAGTCCCTTCGTTCCAACCCTTCTTAAAAATCTTAGTGATTTCAATCTGTTTCTCCTGCATTTTCTCCATAAATTTTGTCATCTTGGTAGCATGGAGGATTCTCCATACCTATGAATGACTCTTCCATTTCTCAATGGTAGTTGCCTCTGTTCTCTTCCTTTTACCTCCCATGGTTCTGTTAATTTCAATCCAAAGCTTCAAACTGGTAACTTTCTTCTTGCTAGAGTCTCTGTGAGAGCCACTTCGATTACTACAAAACTTTCTAATGTAGTTGTTGGGGAGGGTTAAAATTGCCCATAAAGCATGCAAGATTACACTACAATGATGACTGTACTTCCTCCTCGGTAACCTGCATAGCCAACGCCTGTTGCCATGACATTATCTTTCACTTCAGGAAATGATACTAAGTTTGTCCCTACTTACCATGTAATCTTTCGTAAATAACTATATCATGTGTCGCACACAGTAGATCCCTTTCGCCATTCCAGGTAATTATGGTTTCACTTCGTACTACTCCGTTGGCTGCCCAGTCTGCACTTTGATTAGCCTCTCTGAAGACATGTGTGATGTGGCATTTCTTAAACCCCTTTAGTAGATCTCTGGCATAGTCTATGATGTTCTTGATGGTCCACGAGGGTTGATGATTGCCAAGAAGGTAGTTAATTATGTTTTTAGAGTTAACTTCCAACCAAAGAAAATTTACCCCTAACTTGGAGGCTAATTTAATAGCTTGAAGTGCCCCCATAGCTTCCGCTAAATGATTGGTTTGAATGCCTAAAGGATAGGAGACTGCTCCTATACAAAAGCCATCCCCATTACGAATGATGCCACCACAACTAGTCGGGCCTGGGTTTCCTTTAGCCACCCCATCAAAGTTGGCCTTGAACCACTCATTGGGGGGAAAGACCAGAAACATAGGCATCTTTTGATTTGGTTAATTTCAGCGTTCAAAGAGGCAGGGATATTCCATCTTTTCAGAACATCAAAATCCTCCTTGTTGCTACAACACTGCACTCCCCTGATCATCACATTCTCAATACAAATGTTTTTAATTTTGAACCACACCACTTTTGGGGTGTTAGTTTCATTCCTAAAAATTCTATTGTTTCTCTCTTTCCATATCCCCCAAAGGATATGAGAAAAGGAGAACTTCCAAATATTTCTTATGGTAATGTTATTGGTGGAGAAATGTTAGCTTCTAAAGCAATCATGCATCTCCTCCTGGAACACCCAATTCAATCTCCACATCTGAAAAACCATCCCCCAAATAGAAGTGGAATAAGGAAAGTGTAAAAAGATATGGTTAACTGATTTCTCATTATTTAGACAAAGGTAATAGATATTTGGAAAATAGAAGCCCCTCTTTCTCAAGTTGTCAGTAGTTAGAATTTTGTTTTGCAAGAGGATCCATAAAAAAGATATTAATTTTGGGAGTCAACCCATGATTCTAAGCCTTGGCCTAGCACAGAGTAGGAACTTGAGATTGAGCCAGTAAATGGATAGAATAAGAGACTGAGTAGGTCCCATACGAAGTCTAATGCCATACCATCTGGTCTTTCCTTCCCGAAATTAAGACCGCATGGTTGATCATTAAGTTAATCTGCTTGAGTTTGGGATCAATGTAAGTGAGATCCACCCAAGAATGGTCTCTACAATAGTCCTTGATTTTGGTGTCTATATTCTCTTTGCAATTTTGGATGAGTGTATGAGTGGTCATCTTATTAAGAGGGGCCCTTCCAGTCCAAGCGTCATCCTGAAAGTTTACCTTGCTTCCATCACCAATGGTCCAGACATTGCTGAGAAGAGCAATATCTTTAGCCTGGGTAACGCTATTCATAATGAACAAACAACTTGGAATCTGTTCTGAAGACAGGAACTCCTCAATGGTGGGAGCATTCCTTAGGTATTTAGTCTTCCAAATTTCATTCCATTCCCCTCTTCCTTGATAAGTCTTGCAGATTTGTTTGGCCAAGAGAGTTTTGTTCAAAGTTCTGATATTCTCGAGTCCCAATCCTCCCATCCTTTTAGATTTGCAAACATTTTCCCAAGCAATGAGGGCCATTTTCTTCTTCTCCTCCACTCTTGACCACAGGAAAGCTTTGTGTATTTTTTCAATGGCATCAACAAATTTACGAGGGATTTTAAAAAGCCTTAAGGCATAAACTGGAAGGCTCTGGATGGAAGATTTTAAAAGTTGGATTTTCCCTGCTTGACTAAGAAGGGTTCCTTTCCATCCTTCCATCTTTCTGCTTCATTTATCAACAAGAGAATTCCAAAACAACTCCAAAGGTTTCAAACCCAAGGGCAAGCCAAGGTATACAATAGGAGACTTACCCAATTGACAACCAAGGATCCAAGCCAATCTATTCTTTCTATCTTTAGGGGTATTAAAGAAGAAAACAAAAGTTTTCCCCTAGTTAATAGTTTGACCTGTAGCCATACTATAGGTGTTAAGAAGGTGATTAAAATTGGAGCCTTCTTTGATGGTTGAGGTACCCATTAGAATGGTACCATCCACAAACTATTGGTGGGTGCAAGCTCTAAAGCCTGAGGAAGGAAAAATGCTGTAGAGGAGCCCTTCAAAAATAGAGTTGCTAATAAATCTGCCCAAACATTCTGCCAGAATAATGAAGAGTATGGGGGATATAGGATCTCCCTGTCGAATCCCTCTAGAGGATTTAAAGAAGGTGGAAGAAACTCCATTGACAATGACTAAAAAAGAAGGGGTAGAGATGAGCTGGTCGATCAAATTAATGACTTTCCCATCAAAACCAAAAGCAGAGAACACCTTGCCCAAAAAACTCCAGTCCACCTGGTCATAGGCTTTAGATAGGTCCAGCTTCATCAAAAATCCTTGTTTTTTAGAGTCCACCAATGAATTAATGTTTTCATGGATAGAAATGATGAAATCAAGGATTTGTCTTCCAGGAACAAATCCACTCTGCTGGGGCGAAATGATCAAGGGAAGAATCCTTAACAACCTGCAGGTAACCACCTTTGAGATGATTTTGTAGAAGGAATTGCAAAGACTTATTGGTTGAAACTTATACATAGAGTCGACACCTGGGCATTTGAGAATGAGAACCAGGAAAGTGGCATTAAGTTCCTTTAAGATTCTTCTAGCTCCAAAGAACTCCTACACACCTTTGATCACATGAGCTTTGAGGATGTCCTAGAAAGTTTGAAAGAAGAAAAGCGGAAAGCCATCTAGGCCTGGGGCCTTGTTCCCATCAAAATAAAAGACAACTTTCCTGACTTCTTCCTCAAAGGGGATAGCCACAAGATCTTTGTTCTTCTCCTTGCTAATGATAGGAGGGATGAAGTCAACGATAGTTTTATGAAAATGACCATTCAGACCATGGTCTGCCAAGAGCATAGAGGTAAATAAATTCTTGGCTTCCTTCCCAATCTCGTCATCCATCCTAATTTCATTTTCCCCATTTTTTAACTTAGATATTTTGTTAGCTACTTTGTGTTTCAACGCAGTCATATGGAAGAATCTAGTGTTTCTATCCCCTGCTTTAAGCCATAGGGATCTAGATCCTTTGTTTCTAGAATTCTTACTCTCTTCTGATAATCCTATGGTAATTCATCAGAACTTCATTTACCTCATTGATTGAGACTTCCTTGTATCTGCTACTTTGGATTTTATCCTGTATTTCCTTGAGTTCCATCTGAGTTTTAGTTTTGGCAGCAAATAGGTCACTGAAAACCTCCTTATACCAATTCTTCATGTTGTCCTTAACATTTCTAAGTTTCTTAGCAATTCTATACATAGTTGTACCTTTGACCTCAATAGACCACCACTTCTCAATGGCTTTTTCAAGGTTAGGGTGGTCCAACCACATTATTTCAAATCTGAGCGTGAAATTTCTATTAACATTGGTGTTAGTTGCAGTAAAGAGTACAGGGAAGTGGTCAGACCCTATACAAGAGATAGCTGAGAGGGAGCACTGATAGTTGTTAAACCATTCATTAGAGATGAGGGCCCTATCAAGTCTGACTTGAATGAGATCATCCCCCGTCCTTCTGTTCGACCAGGGGGTAAGTGCAAGAAGTTATGTCCACTTAATGTGGAAGTTTTAGACTTAGTTAAAAGGTGGAAATCGGGCGGAAAGAATACGAGATAAATCACGATCCCATTTACTGTCGGCATCTCGAGCCTAAAATCAAACAGGATCCTAAGGCTAGATCTCCAAACATGATCCCGTTTCATTTCAACATGGGATCCCGTTTGGAATATATAATTTATTTTTTTACGAAATGGGGTTCATTTTTGCCATATGGGATCCTGATTCAAGGAGTGGAGCCCTCCCAGGAATTGCCACCATCCCACCTTCAAGTCTTCCAGGTATGCCCAACACCCATTTTTATTCAATAATTCATGTTTAGATTAATTTTTTAGTTAAAAAACTAATTTTTAATTTAAAAATTATTTTTTTGTTAGTGATTTTTAGTTTTAAATTTATTTTTTTTTGTTAGAAAAAATGTTTTTAGCTTAATAAATTTTTTTCATTAGAAAAGTATGTTTTTATTTTAAAAATTAGTTAAATTTAGTTTGAATTTTTTTTATGAATTGATTAGATTAGGATTTTTTTAAATGAATAAATTTAATAAAAATGTTGAAAACCTTGAAACGAAACCAAAACCCCAAAAAAATCAAACCCAAAACATTTAATTTACAAAATCAAAACAAAACTGAAAATGAAAACCAAAAAGGAAACTATTTAAAACATCTAAATTGTATACAACATACCCCTTATGACCACATAGGATCACATCACGTCCAACCCCTTATGACCACATATGACCCCATAGGATCAGCCATAGTGTCCAAAGGGGTCATGTATGTGCTCTTAAGGGATCATATATGTGGTCATAAGGGGTAATGCATACACATTCTAATGTATATGTGTGACTCCTTAGGACCACATACATGACCCCTTAGGACGCTATGCACGATCCCATGGGGTCATACATGTACATGGTCCTAAGGGGTTGAACACATGTGTGGCGAGCCTTTATGACCACGTTGTGTTCTAAGGAGTCATATATGTGATCCTAAGGGATCACACATGTGTTAGAACACATGTGTGACCCCTTAGGACCACATATGAGCCATATTAATATCCTAACTTAGTTGGGGTATACAATTATACCCCAACTACTAGGATGTTAATTTAGCCCGCTCATATGTGGTCCTAAAGGGTCACACATGTGTTCTAACACATGCGTGCTCGATCCCTTAGGATCACATATATGACGGTCCCTTAGAACACAATGTGGTCCTAGAAAGTCATGTCACACATGCACGCGTGAACTAACTCATGCTTTCAACCCCTTCTATGACCATGTATATGTGTAATATGACCTCATTGGATCACATTGTTCACCCTAAGGGGTCATATGTTATCCTAAGGGGTTGCACATGTACATTGTAGAACACATGTGTGTATCCCCTTAAGCCATCTATTTTCAAATTCATTCCCCTTTTAAGCCATATTTGTCCTATAATTTAGTTTGAGCCATGTCTATATTATACCATGAGTTAGAATGCATCCATGTGTGTGATGAGCCTTTACTAGGACCACATTCTGTTCTAATGGGTCATAATCTGGTCCTAAGGGGTCACACATGTGTGACCCCTTAGGACCACATATAACCCCCTTTTACCATCCTAGTAGTTGGGGTATATTGTATACACTAAGTATAGGATGTTAAAAGGGCTCATATGTGGTCCTAAGGGGTCACGCATGTGTTAGAACACATGCATGACCCCTTACAACACAATGTGGTCCTAAAGGCCCGTCACACACATGCCACCTTTTTAACATTTGTGTACACAACATGTACCCCTTATGACCCAATTTGCCCACATAAGATCTCATATATTGTGTACATACGTCCATCCCCTTAAGTCAGGTGTCTTAAATGATTAATTACAAAATTTGTAGATGTTAAATTTAAAATTATTATTCTAAGTACATGAAATTAACTAATTAACTAATTACGACTATACCCCTCTTAAAACATACTTTTACAATCATACCCATTTTAATGTATACTAGGACCTATTAACTATATATATATATATATATATATATATATATATATATATATATATATATATAAATGTCATATATTAAATAGCATAATAGGTCCTACTAACTATATATGAAATTGAGTAATTATGATAAAATTAAATAGAATTACTTGAGAAAGTCTTAAGGGGATCCTAGTCATAATTATTTATTTAAAATGATCCCCTTAAGCCACATGTGTGTCCTATATTTAAAGTAGTTCGTCTTTCCTTTACTTGCCACATACATCCTAATTAGGCCTATCATCTTAAGCCACATACATCCTAATTAGGCCAATCCCTTTAAGTCATGTGTCTTAAATGATTAATTACAAAATTTGTAGATGCTAAATTTGAAATTCCTATTATAAGTACATGAAATTAACTAATTACAACCATACGGGCCTCTTAAATAGCATGTAATAGGTCCTATTAACTATATATTCAATTTATTAAACTTAATTATGATCAAATTAAATTAAATTTTGACCATGTCCCCTTAAGACACATGTAATTAGGAAATGCACATACATCCTATAATTTAGGCCTCTCCCCTTAAGCCACATACATCCTATAATTTGTAGATGCTAAATTTGAAATTCCTATTCCAAGTACATTAAATTAACTATTTACAACCATACGGGCCTCTAAAGATACTATTATGACAATTCCCCTTTTAACATACTAGGACCTATTAACTATATATATTATTAAATGCCATATATTAAATAGCATGTAATAGGTCCTATTAACTATATATTCAATTTATTAACACACGTCCTAATTAGGACTATCCCCTTAAGCCAATTGTCCTAGTTAGACCAATCCCTTTAAGCCGTGTGTCTTAAATGATTAATTACAAAATTTATAGATGCTAAATTTAATTACGACCTATTTAGGCCTATCCCCTTAAGCCAAAATTATCCTATTTCTAGTTTGATCCCCTTAAGCCACATGTCCTAACTTTAGGCCAATCCCCTTAAGTCATGTGTGTCACTTGATGATTAATTACAAACATTTTCATAGCTGTTAAATTTTAAATTCTTATACATGATCATATTATATGTAAAAATGTGCATGTTCTTGATTTCATATGTACACATTAAATTTTGTATCATTTATCTATCTGTAGAGTTTGTATATGTATATATGTTTACAATGTATATATATATATATATATATATATATATATATATCAAATTCATGTTTTAGTTTCAAAAGTTAGATTTTAAATTAGAAATAAGACATGTTGATTAAAAGAGGATCATTTGAAGTAAATTATAGGACATAGCTTAAGGGGATGGGTGTACAATTTGGACATGTCGCTTAAGGGGATCAAACTATAAATAGGACATGGCTTAAGGGGAAATTAATTGATTACTAGGACATGACTCAACTTAAGGGGATGGGTGTACAATTGGGACATGTGGCTTAAGGGGATCAAACTAGAAATAAGACATGTTTCTTTGAAAGAGGATCATTTGAAGTAAATTATAGGATATGGCTTAAGAGGAGATTAATTGATTAGGACATGACTCAGCTTAACGGGATGGGTGTACAATTGGGACATGTGGCTTAAGGAGATCAAACTAGAAATAAGATATGTTGCTTAAAAGAGGATCATTTGAAGTAAATTATAGGACATGGTTTAAGGGGAAATTAATTGATAAGGACATGACTCGGCTTAAGGGGATGGGTGTACTATTGGAACATGTGGCTTAAGGGGATCAAACTAGAAATAGGACATGTGCCTTAAAAGAGGATCATTTGAAGTAAATTATAGGACATGGCTTAAGGGGAAATTAATTGATTAGGACATGACTTGGATTAAGGAGATCAAACTAGAAATAGGACATGTGCCTTAAAAGAGGATCATTTGAATTAAATTATAGGACATGACTCGTCTTAAGGGGATGGATGTACAATTGGGACATGTGGCTTAAGGAGATCAAACTAGAAATAAGATATGTTTCTTAAAGGAGGATCATTTTAAGTAAATTATAGGACATGGCTTAAGGGGAAATTAATTGATTAGGACATGACTCGGCTTAAGGGGATGGGTGTACAATTGGGGCATGGGGCTTAAGGGGATCAAACTAGAAATAAGACATGTGCCTTAAAAGAGGATCATTTGAAGTAAATTATAGGACATGGCTTAAGGGGAAATTGATTGATTAGGACATGACTCGGCTTAAGGGGATGGGTGTATAATTGGGAGATGTGGCTTAAGGGGATCAAACTAGAAATAGGACATGTGCCTTAAAAGAGGATCATTTGAAGTAAAATATAGGACATGGCTTAAGGGGAAATTAATTGATTAGGACATGACTCAGTTTAAGGGGATGGGTGTACAATTGGGACATGTGGCTTAAGGGGTTCAAAATAATAAGGACAAAAAAATTTAGAATCTAGATGGAAGTGCAAAATAGTCAAGTTCACATTTTAAATGAATTATGAAAACCTATATATATTTAAAAAGCAATTTATATCAATTTATAACATTTCAAAAGACATGTAATTTTAAAACAAGTATACTTTCCTCTATATATTAAATACTTATTCCATTACATGTAACACAATTGTGTAAGAGCTCTCAATAAGGGGATGGACCTATATATATCAAACAATAATATTTAAACCATCTACATGATCAAATGGTATGTAATAAAAAGAAATTATATATGTACAATATATACATACATACATTTAACATGTATACATACCTCTTTATTTAAATACTTATTCCATTGTACCATCTACATCCTCTCTTTTTTCCAAAGTATCTATAATGTCTCCGAGGTATGTATCTATAAAGTTGTATATTTGTTGCAACAATCAAATACCTCTTTATTTAATTACTAGGTCTGCCGCGATATCTCACTAGTTGTATATTTGTTGCAACAATCAAATGTGAGTAGTGTATTATCTTCTTATGTGTTTCATAATCTTCAAAAGTAGTAAAACCAATCTTCCTTGTTAAATATTTCCTTAACCAAGTTCCAACAACTACCACTGAACCAGTCGGATAATGACAACCATCATCATCTTCTCGAGGATTAACTAGTTTGTGTTTAGTCTCAACACATTGAGCAAACCAATATTCTGTTTCCTCTTCATTGTCCTCAGGTGCAACAATGACATACACATGTCCTAGACAAACAAAAAATTAATAAATTATCAGACTTCAGAATTCAAAAAATACCATTTTTAATTTACACTAAATATAAATTTTTTTGAAACTAATTTTATTAAATGACCAACAAAATAATAAAAAATGATTACCTTTCTGTACAAGGTCTAAAACATGATCATAATCATCTTATACAAACAGTTCATCATTATCTTCAATTATGTTAATCTGATCTTGTGCTTGAGTAGGAGTCAACGATCTTTGATTCCAAACTTCAACCCATTTAGTATTCTCACATACATCAGAATCACCTGAAATACAAAACTGACAAAAACATGCAAGTTCCCTTATCCATATAGTCCATGTGCTTGCATTTGAACTCCTAAATGAGTGCCATTTTGCCAATCCTCTAATTGTCTCACAATCAAGTTTCAACACAATGTTTTCCTCTTCAACTAACCAAAAGAATCATTGAATTATAGAGTTCACACTTGATCCAGTAGATAAGGTTGTATTGCACCAATCTACAATTGCATGTGCATCTTTAAATTTTACATTATCTTCAAATTTTAATTGCTCTCTAGCAATAATTCTTTTAACACATGCACCAGCTCCATCATGTTCTCCTTTACCATGTCTAGCTTCAAATAAACTCCATATATGTTGGATATTGTATTCCTTGTGAGGCCTGCTTAACCAATAAAACATTCGAGCATTCTTGAATTGTCCAGTACAATTATCTGACCATATAAGATGTTCTGTCATCTAGATTCCTCATTCTCTTATATTTCTATAAAATATGCTGAAACAATATTGAACAAACTCTGATGAGTGCATCCTATTATCACTCACATAGAAATGATACTCCCTTAGGTTTTCTCTATCATCCTCTGTGCTATCATCTGCGTGTCTATAAACAATATGAACAAAAATATCAACTTGAGTGGAATTGTAATATTGAGATTGAATTCCTCTTGTAGCTTAAGAGTATAGTTTTCTGCAAAGTCCACCACTGATAGTATACTTCCAATTTGAAATGTATTTCTACATGTGTGAAATTGAGAATCAAGCCATCTACAATGTTGAGAGCGTGTCACATATTTTGGTACAATCTTACTTTTAAATTCTGACATGAATCCATGCACACTAACCTTCTCTATGATTAAATCGACATGCTTTCCTGTTTTCCCATACTTTAAGGGATACTCAACATTCTTAAATCTTCTAACATCCACTAGTTGTCCAAAATCAATTTCACTACTCTCATGCATACATTCTACTAGTGATGAAAAATTGCCACAACTAGAACATTGTCTAGAGATACATGAATGTAAATAAAATAATTGCTCATCAGTTCTTTGACAAAATAAACTTGCTACAAATTCTTTGATTGATTCAAATGGCATATCAATACCACATTCTTGGATAAGCATGTTACTATGCAAAACACAACGTATGTATCGAAAAATATCATAATAGTAATGAAATTGCACGTGTGTTTTACAACAACAAGAGACTCTTTGCTTGTTAATTTTCACATACCAGGGATTCCATTTTTCAAATGATCTTTGACTTATAGTAATATTTCCAGGTAACAAAACTTCATTCAAAAATTTTCTATAAAATTCAGTTTGAGTTGTATCTAATAGGTGTTTTGGATGAGGGTCACAAATTTTACACCCCTCTCAATTTTAGAACATCTCTAGCATTAGATGATACCCTTGTATTATCATGCCAAAACTTTTCAACCAAAGATTTCACTTCAATATTCAATTTCATATCTGACCTGCAAAGTCTACCACTAAAACTCCAACTTTGGTTGATTGGAGCACTTTCACTACTTTCTCTTCTTTTAGCTGCTCTAACCAATGTTTTAGGATATATCTTTAAAATTCCACTAATGTTGCTTACCATCCTTTTATTCAAGGTTGCTTTATTCACTATGGTAGTTGTTATAGCTCATCGCACCACATTCTTATCTTTATATTGAGTTGTTGTACCAATAGATTCAGTGGCACTTGCAAAAGTAGACATAGCATGCTTAATGAATTCATCTTTTTTTGATGGTTTCACATAGATGCCTATTTTTTTCATCACTTTTCTCATTTTCCACATTCTCATCAATTGCATCATAAGTTGACATTGAATTGCAAGTTTTTTTTGATAAACATTTTTTTTGTATATTCTATTGGCATATGTTCTTATCTGTCTCCAAGAAATCTTACCAGGAAGATTATCCAGAACATTTTTTTGAATTTTTATAAAAAAGTTTCCCCGATCTTCAACAATTGGAGGATTTTCATTTTCACCATGTTCAAAAGGATTTTTAGTTTCAACATTCAAAAGAATTTCATCTTTACCAACATCAAGGTTTTCATTTTCAAGGACAATTCTATCAATCTCAACATTGGTATATCCAGCTTCTACTAAATCATCAATATGAATATTACCTTTAATCACATTATCCATGTCTTGCAGAGAAGGATTTGAAGATGTACCTAGATAATTTGAAGATTTACCTGGATTTGAGGATGTTGTACTTGGAATATTCTTCATAATTGTTTCATTCACATCATCATCATCCATAATTGCATCATCTACATCCATCTGATCCCCCAAGGCATCATCTTGAATGTTTGTCTCTTCCATTGTTGTGGATCTAGAAGCATCAGGATTATTCATTTGTCGAATCGTCATTCTTCTATCCCTTTGACATTTGGCCTCCTTCTCTCATTATTGAATTTCCTCCTTTGTTTCTTCTTTTGGCATTGTTTAGAACCCATGACTAAAAAATTATGCAATAAATGCCACCTTCAAAAAATGGATCTAAAATTGCAACAAAAGAGCATCCAAAGGACAACTAAATCATAATATATCATGTAAAACTCGCAAATTT